>NC_090375.1:88720975-89042086 GCF_036365525.1 Heterodontus francisci
CATAAGCTTTCAACTCAGGTCAGAGTGGTGCCAACTGAGTCAAGCTGGTACTTATAAATTTGCTGGTTTTTGTTGTTTTTTGTACAAGCACTAGACTAGCAAATAGTGTACTGCTTGTTTCTGGTATCTGAATTAATATCCTGTTTTTCTTTACCTGGCAGTCTAGTTAATTAAGGAGCTAAGGGAAAACTTAGTGGATGATCCATCTTGGCCTCCTCCTGAGATTCCCAGCATCACAGATGTCAGTCTTCAGCCAATCTGATTCACTCCACGTGATATCAAGAACGGCTGAAGGCATTCTGGAAATTGTACTGAAGACTTGTGCGCCAGAACTCGCCGCGCTCCTAGCCAAGCTGTTCCAGTACAGCTACAACATTGGCATCTACCCAGCAATGTGGAAAATTGCCCAGTTATGTCCTGTGCACAAAAAGCAGGACAAATGCAACCTGGGTGGCTTAACTGCACATGGGGGTACAGGAAAGACCGGAAGAGCCATAGTGATAGGTGTTTCAATAGTCGGGGGAACAGACGTGTTTATGTGGCTGCAGATGTGAATCCAGGATGGTGTGTTGCTTCCCTCGTGCCAGGATCAAGGTTATCACTGAGAGGCTGCAGAGCATCCTGAAGGGGGAGGGTGAACAGCCAGCAGTCATGGTCCACATCGGAACCAACGACATAGATAGAAAGAGGGATGTGGTCCTGTAGTCATAATTTAGGGAGCTAGGTAAGATATTTGCTTAGCAAGCAGGACCTCAAAAGTAGTAATCTCCAGATTACTCCCAGTGCCACAAGCAGCTGAGTATAGACATAGAAGGAAAATGACAGATGAATGTGTGGCTGGAAAGATGGTGCAGGCGGGAGGGCTTTAGATTCCTGGGACATTGGGACTGAATCTGGGGGAGAGGGGACCTGTACAGGCAGGATGGGTTGCAACTGAAGAGAGCTGGGACTGAATTCCTTGCGGGACGTTTTGCAGTGCTGTTGGGGAGGGTTTAAACTAGTTTGGCAGTGGGATGGGAAAATCAGAAATGAAAATGGAAGGCAGAATATTACTGGATGAGGCTGGAAGACAGAGGAAACAAAGGTTAGAAAATAAAAAAGAGTTTGGCTCAAGGGTATCTATTTCACTGCAAGGAGTGTAGCAAATAAAGATGCGCTGAGGGCACAGATAGACTTGGCAGTATGATATCATAGCTATTACAGAAACATGGCTTAAGGAGGGACAGGAACAGGGTTTTCAGATGCGATAGGGAGGGGGATAAGAAAGGAGGGAGAGTGGCAATTTTGGTCAAAGAAACTATTAACAGCTGTGAGGAGGGATGATATGTTGGAAGGTTCATCAAATGAGGCCATATGGATTGAGTTAAGGAACAAAAAGGGGCAATCACACTGCTGGGAGTGTACTATAGACCCCCAAACAGTCAGAGGGAGATAGAAGAGCAGATATATAGTAAATCTCTGAGAAGTGCAAGAAAAATAGAGTCATTGAGAGATACAGCACTGAAACAGGCCCTTTGGCCCACTGGGTCTGTGCTGACCAACAACCACCCATTTATACTAATCCTACATTTAATCCCATATTCCCTGCCACATCCCCACAAATCTCCTACCACCTGCCTACACTAGGGGCAATTTACAATGGCCAATTTACCTGCAAGTCTTTGGCTGTGGGAGGAAACTGGAGTACCTGGCAGAAACCCACGTGGTCACAGGGAGAACTTGCAAACTCCACATAGGCAGTACCCAGAACTGAACCTGGGTCGCTAGAGCTGTGAGGCTGCAGTGCTAACCACTGTGCCACCCCATAGGGTGTAATAGTAGGGCATTTTAACTGCCCTAATATTAACTGGAATAGTTTTACTGTGAAAGGAATTGAGGTGCATTCAGGAGAATGTTTTTGCCCAGTATGTATCAAGTCCAACAAGAGAGGGCACAGTTTTAGACTTAGTTTTAGGAAATGAAGATGGGCAGGGGAAGGAGTGGCAGTGGGAGAGCATTTTGGTGGTAGTGATCATAATTCAGTCAGTTTTAACATAATTATGGGAAAGGACAGAGATAGAACAGGAGTTAGAGTTCTCAACTGGAACAAGGCCAATTTTACTGAACTGAGGAGTGATTTAGCGAAAGTGGACTGGAAACAGCTACTTAAAGATAAATCAGTGTCAGAGCAGTGGGAGGCATTCAAAAGGGAGATTCAAGCAGTTCAGAGTAAACATGTTCCCACAAATCTAGAGCCACATGGATGTCAAGGAGCTTACAGAGTAAGATAAGGCAGAAAAGGAAAGCTTATGTCTGACACTGAGAACTCAATACTACAGAAAGCCAAGAGGTGTATTGAAAGTGGAGGGGTGAAATCGAAAAGGAAATTAGGAAAGCAAAGAGAGGGCATGAAAAAATATTGGCAAGCAAAATCAAGGAGAACCCAAAGATGTTTGATCAATACCTTAAGAGTAAGAGGATAACTAAGGAGAGAGTAAATCTCATAAAAGACAAAAAAGGTAACCTTTAATAGCGGAAGGTTTGACCATCATTTTCCAGTCCTCACTAGATTGGAGAACTGCTAACGTTGTACCTCTGTTTAAAAAGGGAGTGAGGGATAGACCGAATAATTATAGGACAGTCAGTCTAACCTCAGTAGTGGGCAAATAATTGGAATCTATTCTGAGAGATAGGATAAACTGTCACTTAGAAAGCCACAGGTTAATCAAGGATAGTCAGCATAGATTTCTTAAGGGAAGATCTTATTTGACAACTTGATCGAATTTTTTGAAGAAGTAACAAGGAAGACAGATGAGGGCAGTGCAGTTGATGTGATCTACATGGATTTTAGCAAGGCTTTTGACAAGGTCCCACATGGCAGACAGGTTAAAAAAATAAATTCCCATGGGGATCCAGGGAAATGCAGCAAGGTGGATACAAAATTGGCAGAAAACAAAGGGTAATTGTTGACGGCTGTTATAGCGACTGGAGGGCTGTTTCCAGTGGAGTTACGGAGGGCTCAGTACTGGGTCCCCTGCTTTTTGTGGTATATGTTAACGATTTGGATGTAAATGTAGGGAGCATGATCAAGAAGTTTGCAAATGACACAAAGATTGGCCGTGTGGTAGATAGCGAGGAGTATAGCTGTCCGCTGCAGGAAAATATTGATGGTCTGGCCAGATGCGTAGAAAAGTGGCAAATGGAATTCAACTCGGAGAAGTGTGAGGTGATGCATTTGGGGAGGTCAAACAAGGCAAAGGGATGAATATTGGGAAAATACTGAGAAGTGTAGAGGAAGTGACGGACCTTGGAGTGAATGTCCACAGATCCCTGAAGGTAGCAGGACAGGTCGATAAGGTGGTTAAGAGGGCATATGAAATCCTTTCCTTTATTAGCCGAGGTATAGACTATAAGAGCAGGGAGGTTATGCTGGAACTGTATAACTCATTGGTTAGGCCCCAACTTGAATAGTGTGTGCAGTTCTGGTCACCTCATTACAGAAAGGATGTAATTGCACTAGAGAGGGTACAGAGATTTACAAGGATGTTGCCAGGACTGGAAAAATGCAGCTATGAGGAAAGATTGGATAGGCTGGGGATGTTCTCCTTGGAACAGAGAAGGCTGAGGGGAGATCTGATTGAAATGTACAAAATTTTGAGGGGCCTGGATAGAGTGGAGAAGGGCCTATTCACCTGAGCAGAGAGATCATTGACTAGGGGCATAGATTTAAAGTGATTGGTAGAAAAAATAGAGGGGAGATGAGGAAAAACTTTTTCACCCAGAGGCTGGTGATGGTCTGGAACTCACTGCCAGAAAGGGCAGTTTAGGCAGAAACCCTCAACATTCAAAAGGAGTCTCAAGTGCCGTAATCTGCAGGGCTACGGACCAAATGCTAGAAGGTGGGATTAGAATGAGTGGATCATTTTTCGGCTGGCACAGACATGATGGGCTAAGTGGTCTCTTTCTGAGTCTTAAACTTTCGGTGATTCTATAATTTCCGCCCTGTCCATTTAATACTTTCTTTCTTTGGGCCTCCTTATCTCGAGAGACAATGGATATGCGCCTGGAGGTGGTCAGTGGTTTGTGAAGCAGCGCCTGGAGTGGCTATAAAGGCCAATTCTGGAGTGACAGGCTCTTCCACAGGTGCTGCAGAGAAATTTGTTTGTCGGGGCTGTTGCACAGTTGGCTCTCCCCTTGCGCCTCTGTCTTTTTTCCTGCCAACTACTAAGTCTCTTCGACTCGCCACAATTTAGCCCTGTCTTTATGGCTGCCCGCCAGCTCTGGCGAATGCTGGCAACTGACTCCCACGACTTGTGATCAATGTCACACGATTTCATGTCGCGTTTGCAGACGTCTTTATAGCGGAGACATGGACGGCCGGTGGGTCTGATACCAGTGGCGAGCTCGCTGTACAATGTGTCTTTGGGGATCCTGCCATCTTCCATGCGGCTCACATGACCAAGCCATCTCAAGCGCCGCTGACTCAGTAGTGTGTATAAGCTGGGGGTGTTGGCTGCTTCAAGGACTTCTGTGTTGGAGATATAGTCCTGCCACCTGATGCCAAGTATTCTCCGAAGGCAGCGAGGATGGAATGAATTGAGACGTCGCTCTTGGCTGGCATACGTTGTCCAGGCCTCGCTGCCACAGAGCAAGGTACTGAGGACACAGGCCTGATACACTCGGACTTTTGTGTTCCGTGTCAGTGCGCCATTTTCCCACACTCTCTTGGCCAGTCTGGACATAGCAGTGGAAGCCTTTCCCATGCGCTTGTTGATTTCTGCATCTAGAGACAGGTTACTGGTGATAGTTGAGCCTAGGTAGGTGAACTCTTAAACCACTTCCAGAGCGTGGTCGCCAATATTGATGGATGGAGCATTTCTGACGTCCTGCCCCATAATGTTCGTTTTCTTGAGGCTGATGGTTAGGCCAAATTCATTGCAGGCAGACGCAAACCTGTCAATGAGACTCTGCAGGCACTCTTCAGTGTGAGATGTTAAAGCAGCATCGTCAGCAAAGAGGAGTTCTCTGATTAGGACTTTCCGTACTTTGGACTTTGCTCTTAGACGGGCAAGGTTGAACAACCTGCCCCCTGATCTTGTGTGGAGAAAAATTCCTTCTTCAGAGGATTTGAACGCATGTGAAAGCAGCAGGGAGAAGAAAATCCCAAAAAGTGTGGGTGCGAGAACACAGCCCTGTTTCACACCACTCAGGATAGGAAAGGGCTCTGATGAGGAGCCACCATGTTGAATTGTGCCTTTCATATCGTCATGGAATGAGGTGATGATACTTAGTAGCTTTGGTGGACATCCGATCTTTTCTAGTAGTCTGAAGAGACCACGTCTGCTGACGAGGTCAAAGGCTTTGGTGAAATCAATGAAAGCAATGTAGAGGGGCATCTGTTGTTCATGGCATTTCTCCTGTATCTAACGAAGTGAGAACAGCATGTCAATTTAATACTATTGGCTTCAATATTGCCAACAAGCCGATTATGTGGCATTTATCAAACATCTTTTGAAAGTTGATGTACACATCAACTGCCCTTTCCGGTAGTGCATTCCAGAACTCAGTAACTACCCTCATCAACCCTTTCTGTTACTTAGGTTTCACAGTGCTCCCTTAAATTTGGAAGCTGAAAGGGTGATATAATCGCCGTTATCAAAGGAGTTGATCGTTTCACTTGATCTGCCCTATTTCCTCCGGTGGTGGCGCCGGGTGGGGGCTGCGGTGCGGGGGTGGCGGCGGTGGAGGCCAGAACAAGGGGGCAGAAACTTAAAATTAGAGCCAGGCCGTTCAGGGGTGACGTCAGGAAGCACTTCACACAAAAGGGAGTGGAAATCTGGAACTCTCTCCCCCAAAAAGCTGTGGAGGCCAGGAGCCAGTTGAAAAATTCAAACCTGAGGTCGATATTCAGGATATTAAGGGCTGCGGAAACAAAGCCGATAAATGGAGTTATGTTACACATTAGCCACGATCTAACTGAATGAAGAAACCACTCCTCCGATAGTACGGAGGGAGCGCCGCACTGACCGTCCGCCAGTGCAATGCTCCCTCAGTACTGACCCACCGATAGTGTGGCATTTCCTCAGTACTAACCCTCCGACAGTGCGGCATTCCCTCATTACTGACTCTCCGATCGTATGGCGCTCCCTCAGTATTGACCCTCCGATAGTGCGGCAATCTAATTGATGGTGTATCAAGATCCAGGGGGCTGAATGGCCTCCTCCTGTGCCATCAGGTGTAATCACACAGTGCCAGCTGCTGCCACAGTTGCAAGAGGGAGCCTTTCCTTGAAGAGAAGGCTGAGAGGTGATTTGATAGAGGTATTTAAAATCATGAGGGGTCTGGACGGAGTAGATAGGGAGAAACTGTTCCCACTCGTGAAAGGATCAAGAACAAGAGGGCACAGATTTAAAGTATTTGGTAAGAGAAGCAAAAGGTTGGGAATGCACTGCCTGAGAGTGCAGTGGAGTTCAATTGAAGCAATCAAAAGGGCATTAGACAGTTAAATGAAAAGGAAGAATGTGCAGGGTTACGGGGAGAAGGCAGGGGAATGGAACTGAATGAGTTCCTCTTTCAGAGAACTGGTGCCCACAAGATGGGCCGAATGGCCTCCTGCACCGTAACGATTCTGTGATTCTGATCAGTCTACTCTTGATCATCAGCACAGAGACGGAAGGGGTCATCGACAGTGCTATCAAGTGGCACTTGCTCAGTAATAACCTGCTCAGTTTGGGTTCTGCCAGGGCCACTCAGCTCCTGACCTCATTACAGTCTTGGTCCAAACATGGACCAAAGAGCTGAACTCCAGAGGTGAGGTGAGAGTGACTGCCCTTGACATCAAGGCAGCATTTGACTGAGTATGGCATCAAGGAGCCTTAGCAAAACTGGAGTCAATGGGTATCAGGGAAACCTCTCTGCAGGTTGGAATCAACCTCGCACAAAGGAAGATGGTTGTAGTTGTTCGAGGTCAATCATCTCAGTCCCAGGACATCACTGCAGGAGTTCGTCAGGGTAGTGTCCTTGGCCCAACCATCTTCAGTTGCTTCAACAATGACCTTCCCTCCATCATAAGGTCAGAAGTGGGGATGTTCGCTGATGATCGTACAATGTTCAGCACCACTCGCAACTCCTCAGATACCGAATCAGCCAATGCCCAGATACAGCAGGACCCAGACAACATCCAGGCTTGGGCTGAATCGTAGCAACTTACATTCATGCCACACAAATGCCAGGCAATGGCCATCTCCCCTTGCTGTCCAATGGTATTACCATCACTGAATTCCAAACTCTCAACATTTTGGGGGTTTACCATTGATCACAAACTGAACTGGACGAGCCACACAAATGCTGTGGCTACAAGAGGTCAAAGGCTGGGAATACTGCAGCAAGTAACTCACCTCTTTTCTCCCCAATGCTTGTCCACCATCTACAAGGCACAAGTCAGGAGTGTGATGGAATACTCTACTTGCCTGGATGGGTGCAGCTCCAACAACACTCGAAGCTCGACCCCATCCAGGACAAAGCAGCCCACTTGATTGGCATCCCATTCACCACCTTCAACATTCACTCCCTTCACCACTGATGCACAGTGGCAGCAGTGTGTACCATCTACAAGACGCACTGCAGCAACTCACCAAGGCTCCTTCGACAGCACCTTCCAAAACCACGACCTCTATCACCTAGAAGGACAAGGGCAGCAGATGCATGGGAACCACCACCTGCAAGTTCCCCTTCAAGCCACACACACCATGCTAACTTGGACCTATATCGCCATTCCTTCACTGTCTCCTTGACAACATGGCAGACTAATGATCATGAGCCTTTAAGGCCAAGCAACAGTTTCCACAGGAGATCCTGCTGTCATTCAGGGATATTCCTACAGTAGCTATAGGAATTTATTTTTGGCAGATCCCTTGAAATGTTGTGTACACGCAAGGGTCAATGGATAACCAGTTGAGAACACATGGCTTAGAGGACAGTACTGACCACAGGGAAAGAAAAATTGATAGAGAAACAGCATGTTAATCATTTTTTTATTTTGAAAGGGAGTACTGTCTCTTCTGCTGGTTTTATAGGCCCATGCAGATAATCTGGCATGGACTTAATGGGCCAAATGGCCTCCTTCTGTGCTGTAAGTGATTTTATAAGTGACTCTAAATGCTGCTCTGAGCATTATGTTATGCTTTTTGGCATAAGGCTTGTTGAATAGCTCACTAACACTTACCATCCAAGCCCACACAGAAAGAACCCACACAGAAAGAAGATCACCTGGATGAGGTACCTGGCAGCTTTCTGTGGAGCTGTAACTCAGACAGGGTCACTCATTTCAGAAAAGGAAGGAAAATTAAAACAAGATGCTGGTATTAATTACATCACATATAACTTAATGATGTCAAACACACCCAGCAACTTTATTAAAACAAGAATTTTATGTAAGTCAAACTTTTATTTCATGTACAGTATACACAAATTTTAGGGTTGAACAAGAGGTCAGCAATACTTAAGAGGTAAACAGTACAACAGCAGGTCATAATAAATAAGTTGGCTGAAAACCATTACTTGTCCATAACCAGTGTCTTTTCACAGCTGTTGTGCTTTGTCTATTCTGCACTTCAGTGATAAGTGGAATTTAGTTCATTTCCTAACCCCTTCTGATCACTGGTCTGACATAACTTTGAACAATCACCTAAGCAAAAGAAAAAAAAAATCACTTTCTTCCCTGATGTTTGATTGGCAGTCTTTTTTTTTTAAAGTTGCAACATATCTCTACAAACATTCATCAAGCTCACTCATCACTTGCATCTGTGTCATCATCGAGGTACTCGTCCTCCATTCCTGCATTGCCGTTTTGAGTTACCCATTCTTCTTCATCATACTCAATGCTGTCATTGTCTTCGTTGAGATCATTGTCAGCATCAACAGCAGCAGCCGCCACCACCAAGCGTTCTACCACTGGTTGGTGTTGTGGAACATTTCCATTGTTATTGACGAATACTGTGCTTTCACTCTGGTTTTCCTCAATGTACACTCCCTGATGGCACATGGGACATGTATCCTGAATGTACAACCACTTGCGCAGGCAAAGGGCATGGAAATAATGATTGCAAGGTGTGATGCGTGCTGAAGTGGTGAACTCCTGATAACAAATTGCGCACACATCACCAATATCATGCAAGCTGTTGCCTCTTACTTCTGGCAGGGAGTTAATTTTCTTAACTGCAGTCCTCCGGTTTATAAATGTTTTCCATCCATTCTTAGCTTGCAAATAAATGTTGAAGTAAGCATGTAAGCACATCATACAGGCACGAATTTTACTACCCGATTCAAACATCATTGTGTAAGCTCCATTTCCAAACATTATCACTCCAAAAATGAACTCAATAACATTGCCTGTTGAACGAACATAGTAAATGTAATCATCTAGTTTTTCCCATAACACATTGTAGTATCCATCAATTATAAACAAAGTGTACACAGTGAGGGAAACAATTACTTTTAAGCACAATTCAACACAGAATGCTGTCACAGCAAACAGCCAGGTGTTCAGTGTGTGGACCTGCCACAAGGTGCAGCTGAGTACAATTGGAAGAATGAAAAGGCTAATGGAAACCATGAGAACAGGCAAGTGTCTTCTGAAGGAGGAAACATGGGAGGCACTAAGTGACATCAGCACAGGGTCCGTCATTCCATGAATGAAATGCAGGATTGCAGTCAATAGAAGGCACATGTTGCGACTGAGGCGAACTAGTCTTTCTTCAGGCTCCAGTCCACTCAAACCTGTCTGCAGAGCCAAAATGAAAAATAAAACTGGAGCCACAAACCCCAAGCGTTTATCTTCCTCCTCTGTAGATCCAATGAAGGCTAAGATTCCAAGTCCCAAGTAGTGTGCTAATGATGAGATGACTGCACTCATGCCCAGGACAGTCAACGTTGAGTCACACCCACTTATAATGAGATTGCAGAGCACTTCCCAGCAATCACTCCAGGAAATAAAATAGCTTTTGTTCTCTGAATCATCTTGTGTTACTTTAACAACATAAACTAAAATAATGGCCTGTGCCATTAGCCGAGTCAACCAGAAAACCCTCAGTACATCAGGAAAACGAATCCTCTTCCACGTGTCCTCCACAATAACTTGTAATCCATATATACGATACATGTGCCGTACCAGCAAATAAACATATCTTATTGTATAATAAAACCATTTTAAATTCAAAGTTATATAAAATACAGTCTGTGCTGTTATATACATGCCTGAAAAGGCAACTAACAGATTCTGAATGTCTTCTGGTAACTCCAAGGCCAGGCCTAGTATCGGCAGTAAGAAGTTTACCATGGTCAATGCAGAAAACACTGATGGAATGCTCAGTAATGTTGCATACCCAATGCCAATTGTAAGCTGAACTGCAATAAGGGCCAACCACAATGTTGGGCCGTTGCGTGGTAACAGTTGCATCCCAAACACTGCTGAGTAGTACGCATTGTAGAAATCTATGTGGAGCGTGGTGTAGTAGTTCACGAGTACAGAAGTTGCAGCAAGTAGAACAACGCAGCCAAACACATACAGTCTGAAGAGTGCTCTTTGGGATAATACAAGCACAACACATGACAGTAATAGACCTGAAAAAAGATTGGGAAAAACATTAATTGACTTTCAGAATATTATGTACAATTCTACAAACCTTTACACTTGATATCAGTCTTACAAGATGTATACAAAGAATTAACAGCACTGAATGGCCATTCAGCCCAACAGGTCTTTCTTTTTTTTTTCTTTTGGGCCTCCTTATCTCGAGACAATGGATACGCGCCTGGAGGTGGTCAGTGGTTTGTGAAGCAGCGCCTGGAGTGGCTATAAAGGCCAATTCTAGAGTGACAGGCTCTTCCACAGGTGCTGCAGAGAAATTTGTTTGTCGAGATTGGCCATTCAGCCCAACAGGTCTATGCATCAAACATTCTCCCACAACTCATCTAACCCCAATGGTTTTTTCTATTCCCTACTCCCTCATATGCTTACTTAGCTTTCCTTTAATGCATCTATACTATTTGCTTAACTACTCCTTGGGGTAGTGAGTTCCACATTCTAATCACTCTCTGAGTAAAGAAGTTTCTCCTGAATTCCCAATTGGATTTATAAGTGATTATCCTATATTTATGGTCCCTAGTTCTGGTCTTGCCTGCAAGTGGAAACATCTCTAAATTATGAAAGAGTTTGATAGAGTAGACATATAGACAAAGACTTTATCAAGTCACCACCGTCTTTCTTTCTTTAGAAAAAAGTTCCAGCCTTTTCTGAATGGTATGAGTGCTCAGTTCTGGCATCATTCTAATAAAATCATCTTTTGTACCTTCTCCAGTGCATCTATGTCCTTTTTACAATATGGAGACCAGAACTGTTCACACTACTTTAAGTGATTTAAAGTGATTTAACATAACTTCTCAGCTTTTCAATTCTATTCTTCTAGAAATAAACCATAGTGCTTGGTTTGCTTTTTAATAGAATGGTTACAGCACAGAAGGAGGCCATTTGACACTTCGTGTCCATGCTGTCTCTCTGCAAGGGCAACTCACTAGTCCCACTCCCCCACTGTTTCCCTGGAGCCCTACAAATTTCTTCTCTTTAGATAATTATTAAATTCCCTTTGAAAGCCACATCTGAAGAGGAAAAAGGAAGCATACATAAGGTGTAGGCGGCTGATGAAAGACGAAGCTTTGAAAGAATATCGGGAATGTAGGACCAATCTGAAACGAGGAATTAAGAGGGCTAAAAGGGGTCATGAAATATCTTTAGCAAACAGGGTTAAAGGAAAATCCCAAAGCTTTTTATTCATATATAAGGAGAAAGAGGGTAACTAGAGAAAGGATTGGCCCACTAAAGGACAAAGGAGGAATGTTATGCTTGGACTCAGAGAAAATGGGTGAGATTCTAAACGAGTACTTTGCATCGGTATTCACCGAGGAGAGGGACATGACGGATGTTGAGGTTAGGAACAGATGTTTGATTACTCTAGGTCAAGTCGGCATAAGGAGGGAGGAAGTGTTGGGTATTCTAAAGGGCATTAAGGTGGACAAGTCCCCAGGTCCGGATGGGATCTATCCCAGGTTACTGAGGGAAGCGAGAGAGGAAATAGCTGGGGCCTTAACAGATATCTTTGCAGCATCCTTAAACACGGGTGAGGTCCCGGAGGACTGGAGAATTGCTAATGTTGTCCCCTTGTTTAAGAAGGGTAGCAGGGATAATCCAGGTAATTATAGACCGGTGAGCCTGACGTCAGTGGTAGGGAAGCTGCTGGAGAAGATACTGAGGGATAGGATCTATTCCCATTTGGAAGAAAATGGGCTCATCAGTGATAGGCAACATGGTTTTGTGCAGGGAAGGTCATGTCTTACCAACTTAATAGAATTCTTTGAGGAAGTGACAAAGTTGATTGATGAGGGAAGGGCTGTCGATGTCATATACATGGACTTCAGTAAGGCGTTTGATAAGGTTCCCCATGGCAGGCTGATGGAGAAAGTGAAGGCGCTTGGGGTCCAAGGTGTACTAGCTAGATGGATAAAGAACTGGCTGGGCAACAGGAGACAGAGAGTAGCAGTAGAGGGGAGTTTCTCAAAATGGAGACGTGTGACCAGTGGTGTTCCACAGGGATCCGTGCTGGGACCACTGTTGTTTGTGATATACATTAATGATTTGGAGGAAAGTATAGGTGGACTGATTAGCAAGTTTGCAGACGACACGAAGATTGGTGGAGTAGCAGATAGTGAAGGGGACTGTCAGAGAATACAGCAGAATATAGATAGATTGGAGAGTTGGGCAGAGAAATGGCAGATGGAGTTCAATCAGGGCAAATGCGAGGTGATGCATTTTGGAAGATCCAATTCAAGAGTGAACTATACAGTAAATGGAAAAGTCCTGGGGAAAATTGATGTCCAGAGAGATTTGGGTGTTCAGGTCCACTGTTCCCTGAAGGTGGCAACGCAGGTAAATAGAGTGGTCAAGAAGGCATACGGCATGCTTTCCTTCATCGGACGGGGCATTGAGTACAAGAGTTGGCAGGTCATGTTACAGTTGTATAGGACTTTGGTTCGGCCACATTTGGAATACTGCGTACAGTTCTGGTCGCCACATTATCAAAAGGTTGTGGATGCTTTGGAGAGGGTGCAGAGGAGGTTCACCAGGATGTTGCCTGGTATGGAGGGCGCTAGCTATGAAGAGAGGTTGAGTAGATTAGGATTATTTTCATTAGAAAGACGGAGGTTGAGGGGGGACCTGATTGAGGTGTACAAAATCATGAGAGGTATAGACAGGGTGGATAGCAAGAGGCTTTTTCCCCCAGAGTGGGGGTTTCAATTACTAGAGGACACGAGTTCAAAGTGAAAGGGGAAATGTTTACGGGGGATATGCGTGGAAAGTTCTTTACGCAGAGGGTGGTGGGCACCTGGAACGCGTTGCCAGCGGAGGTGGTAGACGCGGGCACGATGGAGTCTTTTAAGATGTATCTAGACAGATACATGAATGGGCAGGAAGAAAAGAGATACAGAACCTTAGAAAATAGGCGACATGTTTAGATAGAGGATCTGGATCGGCGCAGGCTTGGAGGGCCGAAGGGCCTGTTCCTGTGCTGTAATTATCTTTGTTCTTTGTTCTTTGAATCTGCCTCCATCACCCCCTCAGGAAGTGCATTCCAGATCCTAACCACTTGCTGCGTATAAACGTTTTTCCTTCTGTCGCCTTTTTGCCAGAGTCAGTTATTTAGCACAGAAATAGGCCCTTCGGCCCATCGTGTCCGTGCTGGCCATCTATTCTAATCCCATTTTCCAGCACTTGGCCCGTAGCATTGTATACTATGGCATTTCAAGTGCTCATCTAAATACTTAAATGTTTGAGGGTTCCTGCCGCTACCACCTCTTCAGGCACTGTGTTCTAGATTCCAACCACCCTCTGGGTGAAAAAAACGTTTTCCTCAAATCCCCTCTAAACCTCCCGCCCCTTACCTTAAATCTATGCCCCCTGGTTATTGATCCCTCTGCTTAGGGAAAAGGTTTCTTCCTATCTATTCTATCAATGCCCCTCAATTTTGTATACCTCAATCAGGTCCGCACACCCCCCCACCGCCCCCCCACCCCCTCAGCCTTCTCTGCTCTAAGGAAAACAACCTAGCCTATCCAGTCGCTCTTCATAGCTGAAATGCTCCAGCCCAGGCAACATCCTGGCAAATCTCCTCTGCACCCTCTCCAGTACAATCACATCCTTCCTATAGTATGGTAACCAGAATTGTACACAGTACTCCAGCGGTGGTCTAACTAGCATTTTATACAGCCAATCACTTTAAATCAGTGTCCTCTGATTCTCAATCCTTCTGCCAATGGGAATAGTTTCTCCCCATCTACTCTGTCCAGACCACTCATCATTTTGAACACCTCAGTCAAATCTACTCTCAGCCTTCTCCAAGGAGAACAGACTCAGCTTCTCAAATTTATCCACATAACTGAACAAAGAACAAAGAACAGGCCATTCGGCCCTCCAAGCCTGCGCCAATCTTGATGCCTGCCTAAACTAAAATCTTCTGCACTTCCGGGGACCGTATCACTATTCCCATCCTATTCATATATTTGTCAAGATGCCTCTTAAATGTCGCTATCGTACCTGCTTCCACCACCTCCCCCGGCAGCAAGTTCCAGGCACTCACCACCCTCTGTGTAAAGAACTTGCCTCGCTCATCCCCCCTAAACTTTACCCCCCGCACCTTAAACCTATGCCCCCTAGTAACTGACTCTTCCACCCTGGTAAAAAGCTTCTGACTATCCACTCTGTCCATGCCGCTCATAACTTTGTAAACCTCTATCATGTCACCCCTCCACCTCCGTCGTTCCAGTGAAAACAATCAGAGTTTATCCAAACCAGGCAACATCCTGGTAAACCTCTTCTGTACCCTCTCCAAAGCCTCCACGTCCTTCTGGTAGTGTGGCGACCAGAATTGCACGCAATATTCTAAGTGTGGCCTAACTAAAGTTCTGTACAGCTGTAGCATGACTTGCCAATTTTTATACTCTATGCCCCAACCGATGAAGGCAAGCATGCCGTATGCCTTCTTGACTACCTTATCCACCTGCGTTGCCACTTTCAGTGACCTGTGGACCTGTACGCCCAGATCTCTCTGCCTGTCAATACTCCTAAGGGTTCTGCCATCTACTGTATACTTCCCACCTGCATTAGACCTTCCAAAATGCATTACCTCACATTTGTCTGGATTAAACTCCATCTGCCACTTCTCCGCCCAAGTTTCCAACCGATCTATATCCTGCTGTATCCTGACAATCCTCATCACTAACCGCAACTCCACCAACCTTTGTGTCGTCCGCAAACTTCCTAATCAGACCAGCTACATTTTCCTCCAAATCATTTATATATACTACGAACAGCAAAGGTCCCGCAGGGATCCCTGCGGAACACCACTAGTCACATCCCTCCATTCAGAAAAGCACCCTTCCACTCCTACCCTCTGTCTATGACAGAGCCAGCTCTGTATCCACCTTGCCAGCTCACCTCTGATCCCGTGTGACTTCACCTTTTGTACCAGTCTGCCATGAGGGACCTTGTCAAAGGCTTTACTGAAGTCCATATAGATAACATCCACTGCCCTTCCTTCATCAATCATCTTTGTCACTTCCTCAAAAAACTCAATCAAATTAGTGAGACACGACCTCCCCTTCACAAAACCATGCTGCCTCTCGCCAATAAGTTCGTTTGTTTCCAAATGGGAGTAAATCCTGTCCCAAAGAATCCTCTCTAATAATTTCCCTCCCACTGACGCAAGGCTCACCGGCCTATAATTTCCTGGATTATCCTTGCTACCCTTCTTAAACAAAAGGAACAACATTGGCTATTCTCCAATCCTCTGGGACCTCACCTGTAGCCAATGAGGATGCAAAGATTTCTGTCAAGGCCCCAGCAATTTCTTCCCTTGCCTCCCTCAGTATTCTGGGGTAGATCCCATCAGGCCCTGGGGACCTATCTACTTTAATGCTTTGCAAGACACCCAACACCTCGCCCATTTCCTCTGGCTCCACACAGATTCCCTTCTCTGTCCTTGAGTGGGCCAACCCTTTCCCTAGTTACCCTCTTGCTCTTTATATACGTATAAAAAGCCTTGGGATTTTCCTTAATCCTGTTTGCCAATGACTTCTCATAATCCCTTTTAGCCCTCCTGACTCCTTGCTTAAGTTCCTTCCTACAGTCTTTATATTCCTCAAGGGATTGGTCTGTTCCTAGCCTTTCAGCCCTTACAAATGCTTCCTTTTTTTTTGACGAGGCTCACAATATCCCACGTTATCCAAGGTTCCCAAAACTTGCCAAACTTATCCTTCTTCCTCACAGGAACGTGGTGGTCCTGGATTCTAATCAACTGACGTTTGAAAGACTCCCACATGTCAGATGTTGATTTACCCTCAAACAGCTGCCCCCAATCTAAATTCTTCAGTTCCTAATATTATAATTAGCCTTCCCCCAATTTAGCACCTTCACCCGAGGACTACTCTTATCCTTATCCACAAGTACCTTAAAACTTATGGAATTATGGTCACTGTTCCCGAAATGCTCCCTTACTGAAACTTCGACCACCTGGCCGGGCTCATTCCCCAATACCAGGTCCAGTACAGCCCCATCCCTAGTTGGACTCTCGACATATTGTTTCAAGAAGCCCTCCTGGATGCTCCTTACAAATTCTGCCCCATCCAAGCCCCTAGCACTAAGTGAGTCCCAGTCAATATAGGGGAAGTTAAAATCACCCACCACTACAACCCCGTTACCTTTACATCTTTCCAAAATCTGTCTACATATCTGGTTCTCTACCTCCCGCTGACTGTTGGGAGGCCTGTAGAAAACCCCCAACATAGTGACTGCACCCTTCCTATTCCTGAGCTCCACCCATATTGCCTCGCTGCACAACCCCTCCGAGGTGTCCTCCCGCAGTACAGCTGTGATATTCTCCTTAACAAGTAATGCAACTCCCCCACCCCTTTTACATCCCCCTCTATCCCGCCTGAAGCTTCTAAATCCTGGAACATTTAGCTGCCAATCCTGTCCTTCCCTCAACCAAGTCTCTGCAATAGCAACAACATCATAGCTCCAAGTACTAATCCAAGCTCTAAGTTCATCTGCCTTACCGGTTATACTTCTCGCATTGAAACAAATGCACTTCAGACCACTAGTCCCGCTGTGCCCCGCAACATCTCCCTGCCTGCGCTTCCTCTTAGTCTTTCTGGCCTTATTTACTAGTTCCCCCTCATTTATTTCACTTGCTGTCCTACTGCTCTGGTTCCCACCCCACTGCCACACTAGTTTAAACCCTCCCGAGTGACACTAGCAAACCTCACAGCCAGGATATTTGTGCCCCTCCAGTTTAGATGCAACCCGTCCTTCTTGTACAGGTCCCATCTGTCCCTGAAGAGATCCTAATGGTCCAGATATCTGAAACCCTCCCTTCTACACCAGCTGTTCAGCCACGTGTTGAGCTGCACTATCTTCCTATTTCTAGCCTCACTGGCACGTGGCACAGGGAGTAATCCCGAGATTACAACCCTAGAGTTCCTGTCTTTTAACTTTCTACCTCGCTCCCTAAACTCCCCCTGCAGGACGTTCCTCATCCCGTAACCATTCTCGTGAATTTTCTTCTGCACCCTCTCTAATGCCTTCACATCCTTCCTAAAATGTGGTGCCCAGAACTGGACACAATACTCTAGTTGAGGCTCAACCTGTGTTCTATACAGGTTTATCGTAACTTCCTTGTTCTTCTACTCTGTGCCCCTATTTATAAAGCTGAGGATCCTGTATGCCTTATTAACCATTTTCTCAACTTGCCCTGCCACAAAGATTTGAGCACATATACCCCCATGTTCCTCTGGCTCCTGCAATCCCTTTAGAATTATACCCTTTATTTTGTATTGCCTTTCCCAGTTCTTCCAACCAAAATGAATCACTTCACACTTTTCTGCATTAAATTTCACCTGTCACTTGTCCACCCATTCCATCAGCGTGTTTATGTCCTCTTGAAGTTTATCACTATCCTCCTCACAGTTCACAATACTTCCAAGTTTTGGGTCGCCTGCACATTTTGAAATGGTGCCCTGTAAACCTAAGTTTAGCTCATTAATATATATCAAGAAGAGCAGAGGGCCTAACACCGACGTCTGGGAACCCCATTATGTACCTTCCTCCAGTATGAAAACAACCATTCACAACTGGTCTCAGTTTCCTGTCACTCAACCAATTTCATATCCAATCTGCTACTGTCCCTTTTATTCCATGGGCTCTAATTGTGCTGACAAGCCTGTTATGTGGCACTTTATCAAATGCTTTTTGGAAGTCCATGTATACCATATCAACCACATTACCCTCATCAACCCTCTCTATTAACTCAAAAAATTCAAGCAAGTTAGTTAAACACGATTTACCTTTAACAATCCTGTGCTGGCTTTCCTCATTTAATCCACATTTGTTCAAGTGAATGTTAATTTTGTCCTGAATTATCATTTCTAAAAGCTTTCCCACCACTGAGGTTAAGCTGACTGGCATGTAGTTGCTGGGCTTGTCCTTACACCCATTCTTGAACAAGGGTGTAATGTTTGCAATTCTCCCTTGATTCTATTCCCTATGGCAAGTAGTCAATAGCCAAAGGTCAGAGATTTAAAATTATTGGCAAAACATCGAGGAGAGACGAGAATTTACTTGACTCAGTTGCCAGGATCTGAAACACTACCTAAACAAAGTGGTGAAAGTTGATTCCATAAATAATTTTAAAAGGGAGTTGGACAGGTGCTTGGGGATTAGGAACTTAACGAACAAAAAGTGGAGGTATGGGATGCAGCATGACTGCTCTTTCAAAGAGCCAGCACAGGCACAACAGCTACATTACCTCCTTCTGTTCTGTAAGTTTCTATGATTGTAAGTCCTCTTTCCAAATGAGGAATCCAATAGACATACTGTTTCCTACAAAAATGGTGGTAAATAGTCCTGGAGAAATATATCTGACTAGAAAGCAAGAACAAATTAGCCAGTAATGACACAGCATGGAAAAAAAAGCAAAATTAAAACTAAAGAAAAAGACATACACTTACTACATTGACAACAAAGGAGAGGATGGCAAAAGGGTATGCTAAAAGGTTAGAAAATAAGTCAAAAACAATTAGCAAGACAAAGAGAAACTACAAAATTAATTTATCAAGGAATATAAATAGAAATAGAGTATTCTACAGACACAAAAGATAAAAATCAGGACAGGGAAATGGCTATGGTATGTGCATGGTAAACTCAAAGTTTGCCTCGGTATTTATCAGGGAGACGAACATGGTGGACTTGACATTTATGAAGAGATCAATAAAGGGAAACATATACAAGATAAAAAAAAAGAGAAACTGGAACTAAATCAAACAGATGATTTGGTCTGGATGGATTACATCCGTACATATTAAAAAGTTAGGGAAGAGATAGCAGAGGCATTATTACATCTACATAAAATTCCTTAGAAAAGGGAACAGTGCCAGACAGGGGACAGCTAATGTGATTCCTATATAAAAAAGGGAGATGGAAGAAGTTCAGGAACCACTGCTTAACGTTAGTGGTAGGAAAGATAATGGAATTCTCAAAGATGTATTAGAAAATCATCTAGAAATTTAAAATATAAAAAAAAGAGTAGTTACCACAGATTCCAAAAACGAAGGTCATGCTTGACCAACCTGATTTACTTTTTCAAACAATTCACAGAAAGGGTACATTAGGGTAATGTGGTAGATGTAGTATATTTGAATTTCCAAAAGCCTTTAATAAAGTACCACATAGTAAGTAGACTCATGACTAAGGTCAGAACATGTGGAGTAGGGAGACATAATGGACAGCAGAGCTGGCTACAAAACAGAAAGCAGAGCAGCGTTTAAACTCCCATGAATCAGTGTATCAAGCAACATAAATCAATTTGTGACTAGAATTGTGCATTCTCCAGCAACAAGCAGTGGGATTGCCAGGAAATTAGCAATTCAACTTTTTAAAGTAATTAATTCACAGCAGTGCAGAGCAGATCAATTAAGTGATTTAATGGGCTTGCTTTTAAATTGGCTTCAATTGACTGGGTGGTCAGATAATTAACACTGGATTTATGACAACACTGGTGGCTGCGCAATCCAAGATGCCTGTGCACAATTTGATAACCCAACACCCCCATCCAACAGGCACCATCGGCAGAAACTTGCCATTCCAGCCTCGGGGCACAGCCAATTTTGAAGGTGAAAACTGCTTTTGACAAAAGGACTTTTGAACCAGCATAAAAGTTCAGATACTCCATTGTGAAGTGGTTATGAGCACAACTCAATTGCATATAAAATTATGCAATCTTTTGCATTATTTCATTTAATTCCACTCAGATTAAGCTGAAATCATGAGGCAACTCCAAGCTTTTTGTTTCATTCAATTACTGGATAATTTGAATTCTCAACCAAAATTGGCCCTGACCAAGAAAATCTGATGCTTAATTTGTATTTAAATAGGTCAGACAGCTAACCTTCCTGGGTCACATTACCATGTCTTTCTGGAAAAAAATGAAATCGCCAAAGAATTTGTCGTCAGCTATGTTTCTAGATCACGGATCAGTGGCTTTAAAAACTGCTTCGCAATCAAGCCCAGGTCCATGCAAGCAATATTTCCATGAACATGGACAACTGAAATTTTATTTCATTGTGAGCTTAATGCCATTTTTAATACAGATGAAACTAGCTTTTTCAAAAAAAAAGCAGCAAAGTAGGATGTTGGCTTTCATCAATGAAAAATGCTCAGGTGCAAAATAGGCCAAGCAGCCTATTACCAACATGGGCTGCACCAGTACAACTGGGGAAGAAACATTTGCCAAATGCAAAAACCCTGATGTTTTTAGATTAGATTAGATTAGATTAGAGATACAGCACTGAAACAGGCCCTTCGGCCCACCGAGTCTATGCCGAACATCAACCACCCATTTATACTAATCCTGCACTAATCCCATATTCCTACCAAACATCCCCACCTGTCCCTACATTCCCTACCACCTACCTATACTAGTGACAATTTCTTTTGGGCCTCCTTATCTCGAGAGAGAATGGATACGCGCCTGGAGGTGGTCAGTGGTTTGTGAAGCAGCGCCTGGAGTGGCTATAAAGGCCAATTCTGGAGTGACAGGCTCTTCCACAGGTGCTGCAGAGAAATTTGTTTGTTGGGGCTGTTGCACAGTTGGCTCTCCCCTTGCGCCTCTGTCTTTTTTCCTGCCAACTACTAAGTCTCTTCGACTTAGTGACAATTTATAATGGTCAATTTACCTATCAACCTGCAAGTCTTTTGGCTTGTGGGAGGAAACCGGAGCACCCGGAGAAAACCCACGCAGACACGGAGAACTTGCAAACTCCACACAGGCAGTACCCGGAATCGAACCCGGGTCCCTGGAGCTGTGAGGCTGCGGTGCTAACCACTGCGCCACTGCGCCACTAGAACCTAGAACCTACAGAAATAGGAAATGTATGGATGACTGGTGCTTTTTTTGAGGAGTAGCTGCACTTGGCTAAGGGTGGAAATTACACAGGCTCTGGCCATAATCTTCCAAGCATATTGAGTCAGAGTCATAATGGCTCAGGACTCAGCCCATTTGGCCCATCAAGTCCATGCCAGCTCTCTGAAGCAATCCAGTTAGGCCCATTCCTTTGCTCTATCCCCATACCCTGCAAGTTTTTTTCTCTAAAGCGCCCATCCAATTTCCTTTTAAGATCATTCATCGTCTCAGCTTCCACCACCCTCATAGGCAGCGAGCTCCAGGGCATTACCACTTGCTGTGTAAAAAAAAAAAAGTTCTTCCCCTCACCCCCCTGCATCTCTTGCCCAAAACCTTAAATCTGCATGCCTTAGTCACACCATCAGCTAATGGGAACAGCTTTTCTTTGCCTACCTTAATCTCCTTTGTTCCAAGGAGAACCACCCCAGCTCCTCCAAGCTAACCTTGTAGCCAAATTCCCTCATCACTAGAACCATTCTAACCCCAACCATCCTCCAGTCTGAAAAGCAACCATTTACAATCTTTTGTCCTCAAGTCAATTTCTTTTTTTTAAAATCCAAACTGACTGACCCTATTCAATTTTGGTAACCAGCCTTTTGTGGTACTTTGCCAAATGCTCTCTTAAAATCCATATTGACAACATCCACTGCATTCCTTTCATCAATCTTCTGTTACTTCATCAAAAAATTTAATTAGATTAATCAAATGTGATCTGCTTTTTACAAACCCGTGCTAGCTTTCTTTAACACAAACCTCGCCAAGTGCCTGCTGACTTTTATACCTAAAAACTTACCCATCACTGATGTTAAACTGACCAGCCTGTAGTTACTGGGAATGTTCTTACATCCCTTCTTAAACAAGGGTGTCACATTTGCTACTTTTCAATCTTCTGGCACCTTCCCTTTATCTCAGCAAGATTGGAAGAACTGGCAAGCCCTTCCAGTATCTCCACCATCACCTCCCGCAGCAACCTGCGATGCAAGCCATCCAGATCAGGCAACTTATCCACTCGAAGCATAGCCAACCTTTCCAGTACATCCTGCCTACAAATTTTCACCCCATCCATTACTTCTACCATCGCTGCTTCTACAGGTATTTTGTCAGCATCTTCTTTCTCAGTAAACACCGATACAAAGTACTCTACTCCTCTTCACTCCCCTCTCAATTTATAGCATTTGATCTGGTTCTCACTTGAAAAATTCACCCTGACATGCATCACGCATCCTCTTTTGTTTCATCATATTCTCTTTCTCCCTCGTCATCCAAGGAGCCCTGGCTTTAGTTCCCCTACCTTTCCTTCTTGTTTGAATTGATATAGTCAGTACGTGAATCACCTCCTTAAAGATCACCCATTGATCCATTACAGATTTTCTTGCCAAACTATGTACCTGGCTAGAAGATCCCTCTCAACCCACTGAAGTTGGCCCTCTTCCAATTTAAATTGTTCCTTGCTCTTCATTATTAATCTAAACCTTATGACAGGATGATCACTTTAGATTAGATTAGATTAGAGATACAGCACTGAAACAGGCCCTTCGGCCCACCGAGTCTGTGCCGAACATCAACCACCCATTTATCCTAATCCTACACTAATCCCATATTCCTACCATATCCCCACCTGTCCCTGTATTTCCCTACCACCTACCTATACTAGTGACAATTTATAATGGCCAATTTACCTATCAACCTGCAAGTCTTTTGGCTTGTGGGAGGAAACCGGAGCACCCGGAGAAAACCCACGCAGACACAGGGAGAACTTGCAAACTCCACACAGGCAGTACCCGGAATCGAACCCGGGTCCCTGGAGCTGTGAGGCTGCGGTGCTAACCACTGCACCACTGTGCCGCCCCTACTTTGACCCAAGTGTTCCCCCAGACACTTGGTCCATTTGACCTCATTCCCCAGCACTAGATCCAACAATGCCTCCTTCCAAGTTGGGACTGAAAACATAGTGGTCAAGCAAGTTCTCCTAAACACATTCCAAAAATTCCTCCCCCTCCTTTCTCTTTACTCTAACATTATCCCAATCGATATTTGGGAAAAGCCCCCTCAATATAACTGCTCTATAGCTCTTGCACATTTGATTTTCCTGCAGATTTGCTTCTCTATCTCTCTCGCAATTTGAAGGCCTATAAAATACCCACCTTGGCATAAGCATATCGTTTTTGCTTCTTTGCCTCAAGGACATCCTCACTATCCAACATTACAACGTCTTCCCTAATCATACAGCTATCCAACCTTCTTTATCCTTCCCTATATTTTCTGAACACTTTGTATATTAAGCGCCCAGTCCTCATCATTAAGCCACGTTTCCATTATTGCCATTATGTCATATTCCCACATGACTATTTGTGCTTGTAGCTCACCAACTTTATTCACCATACTTCGTGCATTTACATACATGCATTGTAAACCTGAATTTGTATTCCTCGTAGTCCTTATTCTGCTCCTAAATATGGTACTTTTTCCTTCTCTAATATGGTCCAACACACTCACTTTTATGCACCTTATTCTTCCTTTCTACTTCTATATACTGATTCCCATCCCCACAAATTTAGTTTAAACCCTCCATAACCACGCTAGGTGAACCTCCCTGTGGAGGACATTGGTCCCAGTCCTGTTAAAGTGCAACCTGTCTGTTTTGAATAGGTGTCTCCTGCCCCAGAACTGGTTTCAATACCCCAGGAATCTGAAGCCCTTCCTCCTGCATCATGCCTCAAGCCATGCATTGATCCTCCCTTTCTTCCTATTTTTACTCATGCTAGCATGTGGCCCGAGGAATAATCCAAACCACTAAACTGTAGAATCCTCAGACATGCAGAGGCTAAATCACGAATTATAAAACAGGAAGTATAAATGAGATTTATGTCATGCTCAGAGAGCGGAATAAAGATTGGGAAAGAAGAAGAGATTAAGTAATCCAGAGGCCTGGACCAATACTTGAGACAAGCTCAAATCCCACCATGGCAGGAGGGCAAGGGAATTTAAATTCAGTTAATTAAATAAATCTGGAATTAAAAACTATCAGTAAGAGTGTTCTGGAAACTACTGAATTGTTGTAAAAACCATCTGGTTCACTAATCTCTTTCAGGGAAGAAAACCTGCCATCTTCACCCAGTTTGGCCTGTGACTCCAGACCCACAGCAACATGGTTCACTTGTAACTGCACTCTGAAATGGCCTAGCAAGCCATTCAGTTGCATCAAACAATGACACAAAACAACCAAACAGACCACCCAGCACCAACCTAAGTACTGGATTCAGACACGACAAAGCTAGACCCAGCCCAGTTGACTCTGCAAAGTCCATCTCACTAATATATGGAGGCTTGTGCTAAAATTGGGACAAATGCCCCACAGATTAGTCAAGCAACAGCCTAGCACAGTCTTACTCACAGAATCATAGCTTTTAATCAAAGTCTCAGACTCCATCACCATCTTTGATATGTCCTCTCCCACCAGCAGGACAGACCCACCAGAGGTGGCAACACAGTGGTATGGAGTCTGAAGGAAGTGGCCCTGGGAGTCCTCAACATCGACTCTGGACCCGATGATGTCTCATGGCATCAGGTCAAACATGGCCAAGGAAATCTCTTGCTCATTACCACCTACCACACTCCCTCAGCTGATGAGTTGGTACTCCTCCATGCTGATCACGTCTTGAAAGATGCACCATTAGCAAGGGCACACATAGAATGTACTTTGGTTGGGGGACTCTGTCCATCACCAAAAGTGGCTTGGGAGCACCACTGCTGACCAGCTGGCAAAGTCCTGAAGGACACAGCTGTCAGAGAACCAACACAAGGGAAAAATCTACTTGAGCTCATCTTCACCAATCTACCTGTTGCAGATGCACCTGTCCAGGAAAGTATTATAGGGTGACCACATCACAGCTCTTGGAGACGAAGGCTCATCTACACACAGGACTCCCGCTATTGCGTTGTTTGGTACTACCACTGTACTAAATGGGATAGATTCAGAGCAGATCGCGCAGCTCAAAACTGGGGTGTCCATGACGTGGTGTAGGCCATCAACAGTGGCAGAATTGTATTCCACCACAAACTGTAACCTTACAGCCTGGCATGTCCCTCACTCTACCATTACCATCAAGCCAGGGAATCAACCCTGGTCTAATGAGGAGTGTAGAAGAGAATGTCACGAGCAGCACCAGGTAAACCTGAAAATGAGGCGCCAATCTGATGAAGCTACAGAAAAATACATGCATGCTAACAGTGTAAGCAGCATGCTATAGACAGAAAAGCAATCTCTCAGCCAATGGATCAGATCAAAACTCTACAGTCCTGCCACATCCAGTCATGAATGGCAGTGGAAAATTAGACGAATACAAACATCCCCATCTTCATTGACTTCAGAGCCTAGCACATCAGTGCGAAGGACAAGGCTGAAGCATTTGCAACCCCTTCACCCAGAAGTGCTGAGCGGCTGATGCATCGCTGCCTCCTCCAGAGGTGCTCACCATCACAGAAGCCAGTCTTAAACCAATTCGATTTACTCCACATATCAAGAAAAGGCTGAGTACGCTGGATACAGCAAAGGCTGTGGGCCACAACAATAACCCAGCTATAGCGCGAAAGACCTGTCCTCCAGAATTAGCCAAGCCTCTATTCAAGCCTTTCCAGTATAGCTACAACACTGACACCTATCTGACAAAGTGGAAGACTGTCCAGGTATACCCTTTCTGCAAAGAAGTTAAATACAATTCAGCATAGTGCAATGGTAGGCAAGATGCATCAGGTAGTACATTGCAGCATTACAGAAGGCTCTCAGGATTTGGGATCCCTGGAGAAGAGGGTCCTCTACAGAAAGTAAATTTGGTTGAAAAAAAAGGGGAGGAAATGAGTGAAGAGGTTTCCTTCAAAGAGAAATTCCTAGAGTCTGGAAGCACTGGGAAACATCCAGGAGACAGCTGATAAAATTGTGAAATATTTTTCCCATAACTACTAAAGATGCATAACCGCAGAAATCAGACTTCTAGGTATAAAGAAGAGCACAGGTGATCTAATCACTCATTTGAATCACTCACCAAGATTTCTCTGAAATGTATCATACATGCATTATACAGTTATAACGGCATAAAAGGAGGCCATTTGGCCCACTGAGTCCAAGCTGGCATCATTTTATGGATTTTTGCATTGAGAAAATGAATAAATTTTTTGCAGTCATCTTAAATTTTAAGCAGTTTTCAATAAACCACATTTGTTTGTATTGGAATATACATGAACAAATGATAAAGCACAGGACTTGATGGGTCGAATGGGCTCCTTCTGTTGCATAATGACCATGACTATTAATCACACATTTTTCTCTGCCCACTCGTGATTGGCATATGCCTGGATTGAAACCAGATATTTCTGCTCATGTCCAGCACAAATTGTTTATGGCCACATTAATAAACAGACTTTAATGGATCAAAAGGCTCTTAAACTTGCATTCCCCATTCAAAATAATAAAATGTCAAAATTCTTAAGCAATATTGAGACACCATTAGCTTGTACCAGGCATGAAGATTTGAAGCAGAGCCGTCCAATAACCCTGCATCTTCAGCTGCCTATTAAAACAGAAAACACACTAAAGAATTATTGCTGCCAGACAAATAAATATAAGCCTTTCTTCCTTTTAGTTATACCTCTCTCTTTGCTTTGAAGTCCACACTTAAAAGACAAAGGAAAATCAATAACATATCCTTCACAATTAAATAATGTAACCATGATGCTATTAACATAGACTTCAAAGGCAGAGACTGACCAGCAATATATCAGCCAAACACAACATCTGGACCCAAATCAGACTGAAAGCCTTTAAGCACACTCTGATGGGACAACCGTTAAAGCCATGGACCACTATGCAAGTGATTGATCGCTGAGCTGGCAATATTAATTGTCTCAATCTCATAGGCAGAGAATCATCTCCTTGTTCAATGCAGTAAAATAACATCCACTTCCATAGCTTGTCTAGTCATGCATATTTTGCTCAAAAGTAATTGTAGAAGGACAAGGAAAACTATTTAAAGAGACATGAGTCAGATGGAGGAGTCCTGGCCCAGATGTATATTCCATGTGGAATGGCTGCTGTAAGCCATGCAGTGATCAATTTAATATGGGCACAATTGTAACAAGCCATGAACTCCCATAAAGAAAAATGAAAATATAGAATCTATGAAATAGGCCAAACCTCTGACGTTGAGGATACAGTAGTGGTTACGTTACTGGACTAATAATCCAGGCATTATCTCACTATGGCAGTTTAAGACTATGAAATCACATTTTTAAAAATCTTGAAATACAAAGAAATTAGTAAAATCCACCTGGTTCACTAATGTCCTTTAGGGAACAAAACCTGACTTTTACTGATGCGACTAAATGTGTTTGACTTTTATCTGCTCTCTCAACTCACTCAATTGAATCAAATCATTGCAAAAAAACAAGAGCATTGAGAGCAGACTGTAGTGGTTCAACAAGAATGCCCACCACCATTTTGCCATTGCATGGGAAATGGACAGTCTTGCCAACACCATCCAAATCCCAAGAATGAAATTTAAAGATAAAAATTCAAAAGCAACAAGCAGCAATTATACAACTTCTTTAATGTAGAAAAATATCCCAAGGTACTTCACAGAAGCTCAGACAGAACTGTCAAATGAGCTAAACAAGCAGATAATTGGAGGGGCAACTTAAAGATAGATCAGAGATAGGAATTGAGGGTTAAAGGAGAAGAAAGGTGGAGAGGCAGAAAGGTTTAAGATAATTCCACAGCTTTGAGCCTAGGTGGATGAAGACTCCAAATTAAAATCAACAATGAGTGACAGAAAGCCTGGATTCTCAATGAGGCAGCCATAAAGATTGTGAGTTCACTCCAGCATACCACTGATAGTGGGTTCACATTCATCTTCACTTGCTCCGTCATATTCCTATTTGACAACACTGGTAACACTTGGTTCAAAGACACAAAAGTCAATTTTATAGGTAAATTTATTTTAATCTGAAATATGACTTTTTTAATTAAAAGAAAAAACTTATTTTGAGCCTATAGCGTCAGCCTGAGGTGAAAATAGGAAAACTATTTTTTCAAAAATGTATTTTGACCTATTTGATTTGCTTTATTGAGAGTTGTTACCGAGTGCCCATTTTTTATGTGCAGTTTTTCCAAGCTTCACAATTGGTGGTTTTAATTCCAGCTTACTACTTGCAGATTGGTACAATGTCCATACAATGGGAATCTCTCTCAGTAGTCGTTGATTGGTAGGGTGGCTATCCACGACATTGTGATGCTGTATCAAAATGTAACTTCAACCAACAAAGACCTTTGAATGTCATTTGAAAGCAAATTGGAATGGTCTGAAAATGTTTTTCTGTTTTTCCCTTAGAACCACTTTTACTCTTCTGATCAGTAACTGAATTAGAACCACAGAAAAATTACAGCAAAGAAGAAGGAGACCATTCAGCCCATCGTGTCCGTGCCAGCTGAAAAACTAGCTGCCCAATCTAATTCCACCTTCCAGCACATGGCCCATAGCCTTGCAGGTTGCAGCACTTCAGGTGCATGTCCAGGTAAGTTTTAAAGATTTGAGGGCGACTACAATTCACTGCCCGGAACGGTGGTGGAGGCAGACACCCACAACCCTCTGGATGAAAAAGTTTTTCCTCATGTCCCCTCTAATCCTTCTACCAATCACCTTAAATTTGTGCCCCTGGTAATTGACCTCTCTGCTAGGGGAAACAGGCCTTTGTCTACTCTATCTAGGCCCCTCAATTTTGTACACCTCAATTAAGTCACCCCTCAGCTTCCTCTGTTCTAAGGAAAACCTATCCAATCTTTCCTCATAGCTGCAACTTTCAAGCCCTGGCAACATTCTTGCAAATCTCCTCTGCACTCTCACCAGAGCAACTATGTCCTTCCTGTAATGTGGCGACCAGAACTGTATGCAATACTCCAACTGTGGCCAAACCAGCGTTTTATACAATTTAGGATTACATGCTTTACATCCCTGCTTTTGTATTCTATACCTCGGCCAATAAAGGAAAGCATTCCATATGCCTTCTTCACTGCTTTATCTACCTGTCCTGCCACATTTAGGGACCTGTGGACATGCACTCCAAGGTCTCACTTCTACCTCTCTCAATATCCTCCCATTTATTGTTTATGCCCTCGCTTTTATTTGCACTCCCCAAGTGCATTACCTCACACTTCTCCAGACTGAATTAAATATGTTATTCAAGTAAGCTTGGAATGCTTGATACTGGCTTCATTTCCCTTCTGTTAGAACTGGTAATGCATTTTGGTTTAATTATGCCGACTGTTCTATTTCTTAAAAATTCTGCCAACTGCAGTCTAAGGCATACGGAGTCAACTTTACCTCTGCTTGTAACCCCAGGACTTAATGGCACTTTGTTTCATCTTAATATCAATCACTCCACTAATTATAACTATAACCAACTCTTTTGCTGAAGATACACACCAACTTCCTGCAAATTGTACATAACAATTATTTATTATGTTTTGATACTCAAGCCTTGAATGGGGGAAATGGAAGTTTGATTTCTTTCAATTCTTCAAAGAGCTTCTTTGTATATTGTGTGTCATTAACACTTTTCATCTGATTGTTCCAATTTGTATCTTATAATCAATAATATAAGCTCACTATACCAAGTGCTTCCCCCCCCCCACCACCCAAAATGCTGAAAAACACTTGAATACAGCTCCAAAAACTGATGAAAGCACCTTAGGACATTTTACTACGTTAAAGGCACTTTGTAAATGCAAATCAGTGTTGATGAAATTCTAAAACTGCCAGAAAGGAAACAAAGCTGGTCATTGGTTACACAATATCACTGACCTCTAGTGTTGAACCCCTCTATTACAATTTTTCTTGTCCATTTCAGCAATACTATTGCCAGTATTCTTTTGCACTTGCTCTTGCTCCTCTGAAGCTGCAAATTATATAATCCACATGTTTTTCCTCCTGTCTATATCCTTAGTTTTGAAATTAAGATTCTACTTCTCTAATTTAGTGCAGTATTGAGGGAATGCTGCACTGTCAGAGGTGCTGCCTTTCCAATGAGATGTAAAACCAAGCCCTCGCCTGTTCTCTCAAGTGGACGTAAAAGATCCCATGGCACAATTTTGAAGAGGAGCAGGGGAGTTTTCCCTGGTGTCTTGGTCAATATTTATCACTAAATCATCATCACAAACAGATTATCTGGCCATTACCACATTGCTGCAAATTGTCTCTTTAGGTGCTTATCCAATTCCCTTTTGAAAGGGATAATGGAATCGGTCTCCACTTCCCTCTCAGATGGTGCATTCCAGATCCTAATCACTCGCTGCGTAAAAAAGTTTCTTCATTTTGCCTTTGGCTCTTTTGCCAATAACCTTAAATCTGTCTCCTCTGGTTCTCGACCCTTTCGTCAATGGGAAACATTTCTCTCCATCTACTCTGCCTGGACCCATCACGATTTGAAAACCTCTATCAAATCTCCTTTCAACCTTCTCTTCGGAGAACAACCACAGCTTCTCCAATCGATCCACACAACTGAAGTCCCTCATCCCAGGAACCATTCATGTACATCTTTTCTGCACCCTCTTTAATGCCTTCACATCTCTTGTAGGTGCGATGCCTCAAAATGGACATCATACTCCAGTTGAGGCCAAACCAGTGTTTTATAAAGGTTAGTCATAAATTCGTTGCTTTTGTGCTGTATGCCTCTATTGAAAAACCCACAATCCCGTATGCCTTTTTAGCCACATTCTCACTGGCCCTGCCAACTTCAACGATTTGTGCACATATAATCCCAGCTCCTTCTGCTCCTGCAACCAATTTAGATTTGTATCCTTCATTTTACATTGCCTCTCCTCTTTCTTCCAACCAAAATGTATCACTTCATACTTCTCTGCCTAAAATTTCCACCAGCCTGTTTATTTCCTCTTGAAGTCTATCACTATCCTCTTCACAGTTCACAGTACTTCCAAATTTTGTATTATCCACAAATTTTGAAACTGTGCCATTTACACCCAAGACAAGGTCATTAATATACATCAAGAAAAGTAATGGTCCTAGTACCAACCCCTGGGGAACCCTACTGTATACCTTCCTCCAGTACAAAAAGCAACATTCACTACTACTGGCTCCTGTCACTCAGCCGACTGTGCGTAAATTGGCTGCCGCGTTTCCTACATCACAGCACTGAACACACTTCAAAAGTATTTCACTGGCTGTAAAGCATTTTGGGGCATCCTGAGGTTGTGAAAGGAGCTATATAAATACAAGTCTTTAACTCATTAGTCCCAGAGCCTCAGAACTCAAATTCCTTACTTCCTTTGTTACCTCCAGCCACACACTCCTGTCCCTGACGACTGACCAAATCAGAAGACCCGATCCTAAGGGGTGTGATGCCTCCTGGTACAAAAATGTCCAGTTAACTTTCCCCCTCCCTGATGTGTCGCAGTGCCTGCAGCTTGGACTCCCGTTCAATAAGTCTGAGCCGAAGCTCTTCGAGCCACAAACACTTACTGCAGACGTGTTTGCCCTGGATAACACTGGCATCCAGGAGCTCCCACAAGCTGCAGCTGTGGCACGTTAGCAGTCCTAGAGGCCTGCTACCCGACCCGAATCAGACGGGACCCGACAACGTGTGGGGTTCGGTTCGGGTCGGGCCCATCTTCAGGGTCGGAATCACACGGTAAGCGCTCTGTTAAGTATTGAATTTTTTTTTAAAAACTACTTGAGCTGGGAGCCCAGGACGAAACTGAGTCTGCGCAGTGAGCGGCTTCTTGCAGGTTCTGTGTCAGGAAGGGAAGTAAACGGATAGCCGGGTCGGGCTGGGTTGGGGTCGGGGCAAAATCGGAGAGACTCAGGCTGTCGGGCTCGGATCCGGTGTGGTTCGGTCGGGTTCCTTTTTCCTGACCTGAGCAGGCCTCTAACCTGTCCTGCCATACTTAATGTGTTTTAATTAACTACTTATTTTATTTATGAAGTGGGAAAGAAAAAAACACCATTCCCCCCCCAAAAGAAAATCACAATTTAAGCACACTTATTAAATTGCTTTCATGCAGCAACCATCACTAATCCTTAGTTCTAATACATTCCTCCTCCTCCCCCCCCCCACCATGGCTTTTTTTTGCAACTTCAATTTAGCATCAAAATCAGTGCCCACCTTCACAAATGAAGTCACAATAAAAATCAAGAATTAAACATCTAAACTATGATCATAAAGCACAGAAAAAAAAGTTGTCCACCCCATCTAACCAATTCTGTCCACAGAACCCACTCTGTTGCTCTACTCAACCCAGTCTTCCAAGGAAAGCTTTGTAAAGTTTCATATTGAATCTCTCCCAACTAAAAAGGTAAATTAAACAAAACTCCAGAATATCTAGTTATTCATCCCTGACATTACCATGATTTTACCAGCTCAAGAACAACCATGCTCCTTATTACATTCAATTATTTCTATCTGTACTTTTGAAATGTAAACTCGTTCTTAATCAAGTATTCGTCTGGTAACTTTTGAAAAAATGTTGCTAATCAACAAGGCATAACTGTTTACCTGACACTAATTTAATCTCAACCTCGAGGGAGGCAGTGGCATAGTAGTATTGTCACCCAGAGACCCAGGGTATTGCTCAGGGGACATGGGCTCGAATCCCACCACGACAGAAGGTGGAATTTGAATTCAATTCACAAATCTGGAATTAAAAGCTAGTCTAAACCCATCTGGCTCACTAATGTCCTTTCAGGAAGGAAATCTGCTGTCTTTACCTGGTCTGGCCTACAAGTGACTCTAGACCCACAGCAACGTGTTTGACTCACATGCCCTCTAAAATGACCTAGCCGCTACAAAGTCAATAAGGAATGAAACCAGACAGACCACCCGGCATCAACCCAGGCACTGGAAATGACAACAGCAAACCCAGCCCTGTCGACCCTGCTAAGTCCTCCTGACTAACATCTGGGTGCTTGTGCCAGACCTGTCCAACAGACTAGCAAACAGCCTGACATAGTCATACTCAGAATCATACCTTAACATGCCCCAGACACAGCCAATACCGTCTCCAGGTATGTCCTGTCCCACTGGCAGCACAGACTTATCAGAGGTGGTGGCACAGTCAGGGAGGAGTTGCTCTGGGAGTCCTCAACACTGTCTCTGGACCCCATGAAGTCTCATGGCATCAGGCCAAACATGGGCAAGGAACCATCCTGCTGATTACCACCTATCGCCCTCCCTCAGCTAATGAATCAGTACGCCTCCATGTTGAACAACACTTTGAGGAAGCATTGAGGGGAACAAGGGCGCAGAATGCACTCTGGGTGGGGGACTTCAATGTCCATCACGAAGAGTGTCTCGATACCACCACTACTGACCGAGCTGGTGGAGTACTAAAGGACATTGATGCCAGATTGGGTCTGTGCCAGGTGGTGACCTCGTATATACTTGACCTTGTCCTCACCGATCTGCCTGCCGCAGATGTATCTGTCCATGACAGTATTGGTAGGAATGACCACCGCAAGTCCCGTTTCACATTTGAGGATGCCCTCCATTGTGCTGTGTGGCACTACCACCGTGCCTGGTGAAGCTACAACACAGGACTATGTGCATGCCAAACAGCAGAAACATCATGTGATAGACAGAACAAAGAGATCCTGTTACGCCCAGGTGAGCAATGTGTCTAGGGGTCTCTTGCTGTCTTCACCTGGACTTATTGTAACAGGGTTTAATTCTAAACACACTGTTTTGAGCTCTCCCTTTGTGAATCCTTGTTCACAGTTTCCAATTATCAGGCAAATAACTGAGCACAAACAGGCTTTCTTTGGTTTAAAGCAGAAAGAGGAAATTTTATAAAACCTTAAAAAAAACTTAAACTAACAGTTCACGCCAATAGATATACGACACGCTAGCATGCACACGCAATATAAACAGGCAGATAGGAAAAGAACAGAGGAAAAGTATAACAGTTCGAGGCAATATCTTGTATTGTTTCGAGCTTGCTGTAGTCCTTGGTTGAAGATATGGTCTTGGGGTTCGTTGGGGCCCAGTGTTAGTCTTAAACCTTGTACACGTAGGAAATCTCTTAGTTTCATGTGTTTTCACAAGATTCAGTTGTGGGAAGAGATGAAGCAGGCAGACAGGGGAGGCTGTAATTCTTGCTTCAGTTCGAGGAGAGATGTTTACTTTACGAGCACACGGCTTTGCCTCCAAAACCTTTGTTGGGAGTTCAAAAAACTCTGCAACAGCCAGTCATGCGACTAAAACTGGTGTGACCACTTTTGTGTATTGGAGGTACAGGGAATGGCTCCCTTTGTTTCCAAATGGTATGGGATTATGCAAATGTCCTTCCAGTCAGAGACTGCAATTTTTAAAGTTTTAATGTTCATGTGGTGAAACAATGTGTGCCTCAGTCTTGGCAGGTGGGGTTTGCCTGCCAGATCTCATGACCAACAGATCAGATCTAAACTCTGCAGTCCTGCCACATCCAGTCGTGAATGGAGGACAATTAAACAACTAACAGGAGGTGGCGGCTCCACAAACATCCCCATCCTCAATGATGGGGGAGCCCAGCACATCAGTGCAAAAGACAAGGCTGAAGCATTTGCAACAATCTTCAGCCACAAGTGCGGAGTTGATGACCCATCTCAGCCTCCTCCTGAAGTCCCAGGTAGCACAGATGCCAGACTTCAGCCAATTAGATTCACTCCGCGTGATATCAAGAAACGACTGAAGGCACTGGGTACAGCAAAGGCTATGGGCCCTGACAACATTCCGGAAATAGTACTGAAGACCTGTGCTCCAGAACTTGCTGCGCCCCAAGCCAAGCTGTTCCAGTATAGTTACAACACTGGCATCTGCCCGGCAATGTGGAAAATTGCCTCGGTATGTCCTGTACACAAATAAACAGGACAAGTCCAACCCGGCCAATTACCACCCCAGTCTACTCTCAACCATCAGTAAAAGTGATGCAAGGTGCTGTCGACAGTGCTATCAAGCGGTACTTGCTCACCTGCTCACTGACGCTCAGTTTGGGTTCTGGCAGGACCACTCAACTCCTGACCTCATACAACCTTGGTAGAAACATGGACAAAACAGCTGAACTAGAGAGGTGATTACCCTTGACAAGTACGGCATCACGGAGCCCTAGAAAAACTGGAGTCAATGGGAATCGGGGGAAAACGCTCGGCCGGTTGGAGTCGTACCTAGCACAAAGGAAGATGATTGTGGTTGTTGGAAGTCAATCATCTCAGCTCCAGGACATCATTGCAAGAGTTCCTCAGGGTAGTGTCCAAGGCCCAACCATCTTCAGCTACTTCAATGACCTTCCTTCAATCATAAGGTCAGAAGCAGGTTTGTTCACTGATGATTGCACTATGTTCAGTCCCATTCGGGACTCCTCAGATACTGAAGCAGTGTAGAATTGCAGCAAGACCTGGACAATAACCAGGCTTGGGCTGATAAGTGGCAAGTAACATTTGTACCACACAAGTGCCGGGCAATGATCATGTCAAATAACCATCTCCCCTTGACATTTAATGGCATTACGTTCACTGAATCCCACACTGTCAACATCCTGGGGGTTACCATAGACGAGAAACTGAACTGGAGTAGCCATATAAATACCACGAGTACAACAGCAGGTCAGAGGCTCGGAATCCTGCAGTGAATAACTCACCTCTTGACCCCTCAAAGCCTGTCCACCATCTACAAGACACAAGTCAGGAGTGTGATGGAATGCTCTCCACTTGCCTGGATGGGTGCAGCTCCAACAACACTCAAGAAGCTTGACACCATCCAGGACAAAGCAGCCTGCTTGATTGGCACCCCATTCATGAGCATTTACCCCCTCGACCACCGACGCACAGTGGCAGCAGTGTGTACCATTTACAAGACGCACTACAGAAATGCACCAAGGCTTTTTCGACAGAACCTTCCAAACCTGCGATCTCTGCCACCTAGGACAAGAGCAGCAGATGCATGGGACCACCGCCACCGGCAAGTTCCCCTCCAAGCCACACACCATCCTGACTTGGAACTATATAGTCGTTCCTTCACTGTCGCTGGGTCAAAATCCTGGAACTCCCTTCCTAACAGCACTGTATATACCTACATGGATATACCTACCCCACATGGATTGCAGCGATTCAAGGAGGCAGCTCACCACCACCTCCTCAAGGGCAATTTGGGATGGGCAATAAATGCTGGCTTAGCCAGCAATGCCCATATCCTGTGAACAAATAAATTAAAAACATATTCAATGACTCACCTTCCTACAGAACTGATATAGCTCAAATCCACCAATGAAGGCAGTACTGAGTTCAAATCTTTTCTAAACTTCAATCCTGTCAAATTAAAACAGGTAAACCCAGCTCCATTAAAAAAAAGAGCCAGCATACAATGGAGCAACAAATTCAAACAGCTTAATGTTTGAAAGTTTGTTTTAATCTATATTTCTTTAACAGATTAATCACTTTGTAATAGTTAATTTTCAATATCATACAGCTTCATGGTGTATAACTAAGGAGCTCACTATGGCATAAACATATTCATCTACATTATCTATTCTTCTCTATTTTTTTTTTTAAAAAAAGCAAAAGAATCTCAGTTCTGAGAGTTTTCCTTCATAACTTAACGAGCCTCAGTTCCTTGAAATCACTTTTATATCTCATGCAATGATCTTTTGAATTAGGGTACCCAAAACTGCACTTCATAATTGCACCTCGCTACAACAATTCATGTGTAAAGGCACAGTATATTCAAACTTAAGGCTTCATATGAATATAGCAAACTTTTTGACATTAAGTATCCACAGAAGTAAAACTCTTCCAAATTTTAAATGCTTCAGAAGAATTTTAAATTTTGGTTCAAAGCATCCTTCACTAATGGAAACATTATTTTGTCTGCATTTTTAAAGTAATTATTTGATGTACATGTTTCCCCAAACCCTTTAACATTGACAAAAAATGATATTTCTCAATTTGTGGAAAAAGCTCTTAAAACCCAACAGCTGCACTTGGTCTTGATTCCTCATTTGCAATGCCACACAAGGTCAACTAGTAGCGTATTAAAAGTCTCATGACTGTATGCATTCCTATCAATTTTTCTCATAAATTCCTATGAACAGATTTAGAATGGAATCTGACATGGAAGTTTCTTAAATTTTATCTACATCCTTTTGATTGTAGGGGATTAAATAATTAGGGGGACAGGAGAGAGTTTGACATGGTATAAAAACAGTGCTTGAAATACACAGCATGTCAGGCAGCATCTGGGGAGAAACAGAGTTAACATTTCAGGTCTGTGACCTTTCATCAGAACATGGTATGTTGCTTTCCTGGCACCTGGATGAGGGACATCATGAACCAGCTTGAAAGGACATTGGAGACGGAGGGGAAGGATCTAGTCGTTGTGACCCATGATGGGACCAACATAGGGAAGAGTAGGGAAAGGTCCTGTTCGGACAGTACCAAGAACTAGGAGCTAAATTGAAGAAAGGAACCCAAGAGTCACAATATCTGATTATTACCCAAACAATGTGCAAATTAGTGTAGGGATAAGCATATTAGGGAGGTGAACACATAGCTAAAGGAGTGGTATAGGAAAGAGGGATTCCATTTCATAGGACATTAGCACCACTACTGGGACAGAAAAGAACTACCATTGGGACAGACTGGTACCAGAAACGATAGGGCAGTCACAAGGACTTTAAACCAGTAAATGGGGAGCATGAGGGCAGGGCTCATGTGGAAAAGGTATTATAAACAATGGTTCACAAACAAATAAAAGGGAAGAGAACAGAGTAACAGTCCGAAATTATTTTAAGCACTACAGGTAAGGGGAAAACAAAAAGATGTTCAGTGACTAAAGCAGGAGAATGAAATAAGGAATGCGAGTAAAACATTAAACCAGAAGCACAGATTAGGGTGTCTGGCCTAAATAAGCATGCTTTATACAAACGCACAAAGTATAAGCAACAAATTAAACGAATTTCATGTGCAAATTCAACTTGGGAGGATATGGCATGGTAGCCATTATTAAGAAATGGCAGCAATGGACAGTCAGGGCTGGGAACTAAAATATCAGATAAGGTTTACAGGAAAGATAAAGAAAATAATAAAGAGGGAGGAGTAGCCTTAGTGATTAAGGATGACATCAGTTCAATGACAAGGGAGGTTATGATGAGAGGCAAGTAAACAGTGGAGATTTGAGTAATATTGAGAAATAAAAAGAGTGAAGACTGGAAGTGGGAGTTTAGTATAAGCCCCTTGGTAGCAGCTGTGAGGTGGTAGATTGTATAAATGCACAATCATGTGGCAGAGTGATTTTATCGGGGATTTTAACTTTCATATAAATTGTAATAAGCAGATGAGCACGTCAGAAAGATTGTGAATTTCTTCAGTATGTCTGGGATAGTTTTCCACAGCAATGTGTCCTACAGCCAACAAGGGGCATGCTATATTGGATTGAGTAATGAGTCAAATTTAGGGTGTGTGAACACTTATCTAATAGTGATCATATTTATTTATTTATTTATTTAGAGATACAGCACTGAAACAGGCCCTTCGGCCCACCGAGTCTGTGCTGACCATCAACCACCCATTTATACTAATCCTGCACTAATCCCATATTCCTACCACATCCCCACCTTCCCCTACCGTGTAGTGTCTGAAAGGGATAAATGTGAAACAGCTAAGTTTCTAGATTTAGGTATGGCTGACTTCAACAGAACAAGACTATCCTCAGCAAACTAGGCAGATCTATTAATGGATACATCAGTGGGAAGTGTTCAAAAAAAGGATTTTACAGAACCAGTTTATACCCATAAGGGGCAAGAACACTACTTGCCAAAAAAGACAGCCATGGACAACTGAAGAGGTAAGAGACAGTATAAAACTAAAAGACATAGTAAATGGGAAAGATACAGAAAAAAAAAATGACGACAACACAGATGACAAGAGCTACAAAAATAGAGTATGAAAAGAAGTTTGCAAAGATGATCAAAAACAAAAAAAATACAATTAATTAGAAAAAGAGGGTGGTCAAGAGTAATGTGGACCCCTTAAAAACTGATGACAGTGACTGTCAATGAAAGAAAATAAGGAAATGGTAGACACACCAAATAATTACTTTGCATCAGTATTTACAGTAGAGGAAGAGGTCAGCATGCCAGACATCCCAAGGAAACTAACACAATCATAGTCTGGACTCACCCAAATTAACAAACAAAATAACAGTAATGAAGAAAATAACAGCACTGAAGAGTGATAGGTTCCATCCAAGCTTTTAAAGGAAGTAGGTGAGAACATTGCAGATGCCCCAACTATAATCTTCTAAAATTTCTCGAATCAGGAACCGTTCCTTTAGACTGGAAGATTTCATGTCACTCTGCTACTTAAGAAAGGTGAGAGAGAGAAATCAGGGATGGTAGACCAGTTAGCCTAACATCTGTTGTCAGGAAATTACTAGAGTGTATAATTAAGGATAAGGTAATTGAACATCTTGAAAGTTTTCTGCTGACCAGATATATATAGTGTAGGTCATGCCTGATGTATTTGGTTAAACATTTTGAAGAGATGACTAGAGAACAGGACGGTGCCCATGGATTTCCAGAAGGCAATCAGCCAAAGTTGAAGCTCATGAAACTATAGGCAAATCATTGACCTGGTTAGGAAATTGGCCGAGTAGGGCAGGTACTGTAATCGGCAGAATGGGACTTGTGGTATCCTGCAAGGATCTGTATTGGGGTCTCAACTATTCACTGTAACCATTAACGACTTAGATGATGGGATAGAAAGCCACATATTCAAATTTGCCAAAGGCACAAAGATAGGCAACATCGTAAGCAGTCTAGATGAGTGCGTAACATTCCAAGAATATTAACAGATTAAATGAAGCAACAAAATTGTGGCAAATGGATTTCAATGTAAGCAAATGTGAGGTCATCCACTTTAGACGTAAAAAGGAGTGAACAGGGTACTTTCTAATGGTGAAAATCTAGAAATAGTGAAAGTTCAAAGAGACTTGGGGGTCCAGGTATGCAGATTAAAATGTCATTTACAGGTACAGAAAATTAAAAAGGCAAATGGAATGCTTGCCTTTATATCTGGAGGGTTAGAATACAAGGGGGTAGAAAGTCATGCTTCAGCTATTCAAAGCCCTGGGTAGACCACACCTGGAGTACAGAGAGTAGTTCTGGGCACCAGACCTGAGGAAGGATATAGTGGTCTTGGAGGGAGCGCAGTGTGGATTTACCAGAATGCGCCATGGGTTAAGTTACAAGGAGAGATTACACAAACTAGGGGTGTATTCCCTAGAAATTAGAAGGTTAAGGAATGATTTGGTTGAGGTCCTCAAGATATTAAAAGGAACAGATAGTAAAAGGGAGCAGATAGGGTCGATAAAGAGAAACTACTTCCACTGCTTGGAGAGTCTAGGACTAGGCAGTCATAAGCATAGAGTTATACAGCAGAGAAACAGGCCCTTCAGCCCATCGTGTCTGTGCCGGCCATCAAGCACCCAACTATTCTAATCCCATTAATCAGCACTTGGCCTTGTATGCTATGGCGTTTCAAGTGCTCATCTAAATACTTTTTAAAACGTTGAGGGTTCCTGCCACTACCACCCCTTCAGGTTATTGTTTCCAGATTCCAACCATCCTCTGGGTGAAAAAGTTTTTCCTCAAATCCCCTCTAAACCTCCTGCCCCTTACCTTAAATCTATGCCCCCTGGTTATTGACCCCTCCGCTAAGGGAAAACGTTTCTTCCTATCTAACCTATCAATGCCCCTCATAATTTTGTATACCTCAATCAGGTCCCTCCTCAGCCTTTTCTGCTCTAAGGAAAATAACCCTAGCCTTTTCAGTCTCTCTGCTCCAGCCAGGCAACATCCTGGTGAATCTCCTCTGCACCCTCTCCAGTGCAATCACATCCTTCCTATAGTGTGGTGACCAGAACTGTACACGGTACTCCAGCTGTGGCTTAACTGGCATTTTATACAGCTCCATCATAACCTGCCTGCTCTTATATTCTATGCCTGGGCTAATAAAAGCAAGTATCCCATATGCCTTCCTAACCATCTTATCTACCTGTGCTGCTGCCTTCAGTGATCTATGGACAAGTACATCAAGGTCCCTCTGACCTTCCTAGGGTCCTACCATCCATTGTATATACCCTTGCCTTGTTAGTCCTCCCAAAATGCATCACCTCACACTTCTCAGTATTAAATTCCATTTGTCACTGCTCTGCCCATCTTTCCAGCCTGCCACTGGTCACAGGCTTCCACTCGCAAAAACAATCCACGACCATCACCCTCTGCCTCCTGGCACCAAGCCAATTTTGGATCAGATTTGCCAAATTGCCCTGGATCCCATGGGCTCTTACCTTCTTAACCAATCTCCCATGCGGGTCCTTATCAAAAGCCTTACTGAAGTCCATGTAGATTATATCAACTGCGTTACCCTCATCTACACATCTAATCACCGCCTCGAAAAATTCAATCAAGTTTGTTAGACACGATCTCCCCTGACAAAGCCATGCTGACTATCCTGATTAACCCCTGCCTCTCCAAGTGGAGATTAATCCCGTCCCTCAGAATTTGGCTCTGAACTCTCTCAATTTCCTCTTTGTATGACTCCCACTGGTCTGATGTAGACTTTCCTACAAGTAGCTGCTCCCAGTCCACTTTGGCCAGATCCATTATCATATTGAAAATCGGCCTTCCCCCAATTAAGTACCTTTATTTCCAGTCCATCTTTGTCCTTTTCCATAACTATCTTAAATCTATGGTCACTATCCCCGCAATGTTTCCCCACTGACACTTCTACGGCTTCATTCCCTAGGATTAGGTCCAGTACTGCCTCTTCTCTTGTAAAACTCTCTACGTGCTGGCTCAAAAAGCTGTCTTGTATGCATTTTAAGAATTCTGCTCTCTTTAAGCCTTTGGCACTAAGACTATCCCATTGACACTGGGGAAGCTGAAATCCCCTGCTATTATTACCCTATTATTTTTACACCTCCCACAGATTTGCCTACATATCTGCTCCTCTATCTCTCCGACTGTTTGGAGGCCTGTAGTAGCAAAGTGACGGCCCTTTTTTGTTTTTAAGTTCTACCCATATGACCTCATTTGAGGAACCTTGAGATATCATCCCTCCTTACTGCAGTAATTGACTCAAGTGCAATGCCACTTCCTCTATTACCCCCTCCCCGTCACGCCTGAAGATTCTATACCCTGGAATATTGAGCTGCCAGTCCTGCCCCTCCCTCAACCATGTCTGTGATAGCAATATCATATTCCCATGTGTTAATCAACACCGTCAATTCATCAGCCTTACTAGTAAGACTCCTGGCGTTAAAGTAGATGCAATCCTGCCGTGCATTATTCACTTGTGCCTTAACAGGTCTATATTTGCTCTGCCTTCCAGACTGACTCAGTTTCTCTTCTATATTTGACTGTGCATCACCCCCTATTGTTCCTCCACTCTGTATCCCATCCCCCTGCCAAATTAGTTTAAACCCCCCAGCAAGGATGTTGGTCCCATTCTGGTTCAGGTGCAACCCGTCCAACTTGCATAGGTCCCAACTTCACCAGAAACAGACCCAGTGATCCAGGAAACTAAAACCCTCCCTCCCACACCATCTCCTCAGCCACGCATTCATCTGCTTTACCATCCTATTCCTATACTCGCTAGCACGTGGCACCGGGAGTAATCCAGAGATTACAACCTTTGAGGTCCTGCTTTTTGATCTGCTACCCAGCTCCCCAAATTCTTGTTGCAGGACCTCATCCCTCTTTCTACCTATGTCATTGGTACCAATGTGTACCACAACCTCTGACTGGAGCAGAGTCTAAAAAGCAGAGCCAGACCTTTCCCAAGTGAAATTAGAGTCAGAGGCATTTACGGCACAGAAGGAGGCCATTCAGCCCAAGGATAAATTAGGAAACATCTACATGCACAGTGTGGTAGAAGTTTGAGACTCAAATGGCAATTGTTGTTAGATTGCCAGAGTAGGGAAAATGGTAAAAAGACAGAATTAAAGGCTCCTTATCTGAATGCATTCCTAACAAGATAGGTGAGATGATGGGACAAATAGAAATAAATGGGTATATGACATGACAGCCATTACAAAGCCGTGGTTGCAAGGTGACCAAGGGTGGGATATTTGACATTTTGAACAGATAGGAAGAAAGGCAACGAATGTGGGATACCTGTGTTAATAAAGGATGAGATCAGTACAGTAGTGAGAAATGATCTTGGCTTGGAAGATCAAGATACAGATATAGAATCAGTTTGGGTGGCGCAGTGGGCTGCATAGTGGTGCAGTGGTTAGCACCGCAGCCTCACAGCTCCAGCGACCCGGGTTCAATTCTGGATACTGCCTGTGCGGAGTTTGCAAGTTCTCCCTGTGACCGCGTGGGTTTTCGCTGGGTGCTCTAGTTTCCTCCCACAGCCAAAGACTTGCAGGTTGATAGGTAAATTGGCCATTATAAATTGCCCCTTGTATAGGTAGGTGGTAGGGGAATATAGGCGGGGATGTGGTAGAAATATGGGATTAGTGTAGGATTACTATAAATGGGTGGTTGATGGTCGGCACAGACTCAGTGAGCCGAAGGGCCTGTTGCAGTGCGAACTAAGGAAGTTAAGGATAGTATCAAATTGAAAGAAAAGGCACATAATTTTGCAAAATTTAGTGATAGGCCAGAAGATTGGGAAAACTTTAGAAACCAGCAAAGGATGACTAAAAGAGGGAGAAATTAGAATATGAGTAAATGAGCAAGAAATACAAAAACAAACTATGCTTTTTTAAAATTCTTTGATGGAATGTGGGCATCACTGGCAAGGCCAGCATTTGTTGCCCATCCCATGTTCAGCAGGGAGGGACAAAGCACAGAAGAGCAACAGTTATAGGGGACTCTATAGTCAGGGGCACAGATAGGCACTTCTGTGGACGTGAAAAAGACTCCAGGATGGTATGTTGCCTCCCTGGTGCCAGGGTCAAGGATGTCTCTGAATGGACAGGGTGCATTCTGAAGGGGGAGGGTGAACAGCCAGAGGTTGTGGTACACATCGGTACCAACGACATAGGCAGGAAGAGTGATGAGGTCCTGCAGGGGGAGTTTAGGGAGTTAGGTAGAAAGTTAAAAGACAGGACCTCTAGGGTTGTAATCTCGGGATTACTCCCTGTGCCACGTGCCAGTGAGGCTAGAAATAGGAAGATAGTGCAGCTAAACACGTGGCTGAACAGCTGGTGTAGAAGGGAGGGTTTCAGATATCTGGACCATTGGGATCTCTTCAGGGACAGATGGGACCTGTACAAGAAGGACGGGTTGCATCTAAACTGGAGGGGCACAAATATCCTGGCTGCAAGGTTTGCTAGTGTCACTCGGGAGGGTTTAAACTAGCGTGGCAGGGGGGTGGGAACCAGAGCAGTAGGACAGCAAGTGAAATAAATGAGGGGGAACTAGTAAATAAGGCCAGTAAGACTAAGAGGAAGAGCAGGCAGGGAGATGTTGCGGAGCACAGCGGGACTGGTGGTCTGAAGTGCATTTGTTTCAATGCAAAAAGTATAACAGGTAAGGCAGATGAACTTAGAGCTTGGATTAGGACTTGGAACTATGATGTTGTTGCTATTACAGAGACTTGGTTGAGGGAAGGACAGGATTGGCAGCTAAATGTTCCAGGATTTAGAAGCTTCAGGCGATATAGAGGGGGATGTAAAAGGGGTGGGGGAGTTGCATTACTGGTTAAGGAGAATATCACAGCTGTACCGTGGGAGGGCAGCTCAGAGGGGTCATGCAGCGAGGCAATATGGGTGGAGCTCAGGAACAGGAAGGGTGCAGTCACGATGTTGGGGGTTTTCTACAGGCCTCCCAACAGCCAGCAGGAGGTAGAGGACCAGATATGTAGACAGATTTTGGAAAGATGTAAAGGTAACTGGGTTGTAGTGGTGGGTGATTTTAACTTCCCCTATATTGACTGGGACTCACTTAGTGCTAGGGGCTTGGATGGGGCAGAATTTGTAAGGAGCATCCAGGAGGGCTTCTTGAAACAATATGTAGATAGTCCAACTAGGGATGGGGCCGTAATGGACCTGGTATTGGGGAATGAGCCCGGCCAGGTGGTCGAAATTTCAGTAGGGGAGCATTTCGGGAACAGTGACCATAATTCCATAAGTTTTAAAGGTACTTGTGGATAAGGATAAGAGTAGCCCTCGAGTGAAGGTGCTAAATTGTGGGAAGGCTAATTATAACAATATTAGGCAGGAACTGAAGAATTTAGATTGGGGGCAGCTGTTTGAGGGTAAATCAACATCTGACTTGTGGGAGTCTTTCAAACGTCAGTTGATTAGAATCCAGGACCAGCATGTTCCTGTGAGGAAGAAGGATAAGTTTGGCACGTTTCGGGAACCTTGGATAATGCGGGATATTGTGAGCCTCGTCAAAAAAAAAAAGGAAGCATTCGTAAGGGCTGGAAGGCTAGGAACAGACGAATCCCTTGCGGAATATAAAGACAGTAGGAAGGAACTTAAGCAAGGAGTTACGAGGGCTAAAAGGGATTATGAGAAGTCATTGGCAAACAGGATTAAGGAAAATCCCAAGGCTTTTTATACGTATATAAAGAGCAAGAGGGTAACCAGGGAAAGGGTTGGCCCACTCAAGGACAGAGAAGGGAATCTATGTGTGGAGCCAGAGGAAATGGGTGAGGTACTAAATGAGTACTTTGCATCAGTATTCAACAAGGAGAAGGACTTCGTGGATGATGAGCCTAGGGAAAGGAGCGTAGATAGTCTCAGTCATCTCATTATCAAAAAGGAGGTGGTGTTGGGTGTTTTGCAAAGCATTAAGGTACATATGTCCCCAGGGCCTGATGGGATCTACCCCAGAATACTGAGGGAGGCAAGGGAAGAAATTGCTGGGGCCTTGACAGAAATCTTTGCATCCTCATTGGCTACAGGTGAGGTCCCAGAGAACTGAAGAATAGCCAATGTTGTTCCTTTGTTTTAGGGTAGCAAGGATAATCCAGGAAATTATAGGCCGGTGAGCCTTATGTCAGTGGTAGGGAAATTATTAGAAAGGATTCTTCGGGACAGGATTTACTCCCATTTGGAAACAAATGGACTTATTAGCGAAAGGCAGCATGGTTTTGTGAAGGGGAGGTCGTGTCTCACTAATTTGATTGAGCTTTTTGAGGAAGTGACGAAGATGATTGATGAAGGAAGGGCAGTGGATGTTATCTATATGGACTTCACTAAAGCCTTTGACAAGGTCCCTCATGGCAGGTTGATACAAAAGGTGAAGTCACATGGGATCAGAGGGGAGCTGTCAAGATGGATACAGAACTGGCTCGGTCATAGAAGACAGAGGGTAGCAGTGGAAAGGTGCTTTTCTGAATGGAGGGATGTGACTAGTGGTGTTCCGCAGGGATCAGTGCTGGGACCTTTGCTCTTTTTAGTATATATAAATGATTTGGAGCAAAATGTAGCTGGTCTGATTAGTAAGTTTGCGGACGACACAAAGGTTGGTGGAGTTGCGGACAGTGATGAGGATTGTCAGGATACAGCAGGATATAGATCGGTTGGAGACTTGGGTGGAGAAATGGCAGATGGAGTTTAATCCGGACAAATGTGAGGTAATGCATTTTGGAAGATCTAATGCAGGTGGGAAGTATACAGTAAATGGCAGAACCCTTAGGAGTATTGACAGGCAGAGAGATCTGGGCATACAGGTCCACAGGTCACTGAAAGTGGCAACGCAGGTGGATAAGGTAGTTAAGAAGGCATACGGCATGCTTGCCTTCATCGGTTGGGGCACAGAGTATAAAAATAGGCAAAACATGCTACAGCTGTACAGAACTTTAGTTAGGTCACACTTAGAATATTGCGTGCAATTCTGGTCGCCACACTACCAGAAGGACGTGGAGGCTTTGGAGAGGGTACAGAGGAGGTTTACCAGGATGTTGCCTGGTCTGGAGGGCATTAGCTATGAGGAGAGGTTGGATAAACTCGGATTGTTTTCACTGGAACGACGGAGGTGGAGGGGCGACATGACAGAGGTTTACAAAGTTATAAGCGGCATGGACAGAGTGGATAGTCAGAAGCTATTTCCCAGGGTGGAAGAGTCAGTTACTAGAGGACATAGGTTTAAGGTGAGAGGGGCAAAGTTTAGAGGGGATGTGCGAGGCAAGTTCTTTACACAGAGGATGGTGAGTGCCTGGGGGAGGTATGATAATGACATTTAAGAGGCATCTTGACAAATACATGAATCGGATGGGAATAGAGGGATACGGACCCCGGAAGTGCAGAAGTTTTTAGTTTAGGCAGGCATCAAGATTGGCGCAGGCTTGGAGGGCCGAATGGCCTGTTCCTGTGCTGTACTGTTCGTTCTAATTACCCTTGACAAATGAGTGGCTTGCTAGGCAGTTAAGAGTCAACCTCGTTGTGGGTTTGGAGGCACATGTAGGCAGCAAGTTAGGACAGCAGATTTCCTTCCCTAAAAGACATTACTGAACCAGATGGGTTTTTACAACAATTGATGATGGTTGCATGATGACTAAAACTAGCGTTTAATTCCAAAGTGAAATTGAATTTAATCCACCAGCTGCCATAGTGGGATTTGAACCCATGTCCCCAGTGCATTAGCCTGGGCCTCTGGATTACTAGTTCAGTGCCATTACCACTATTCCACCACCTTCCCTGCAAGTATATAAAAGGGAAGAGTAGTTAATGTAAACATTGGTCCCTTAGAGGATGAGATTGGGGAATTAATAATGGAAAACAAGGAAATGGCAGAGAATTTGTACAAATATTTGTATCTGTCTTCACGGTCGAAGACACTAAAAGCATCCTAATAGTAGAAAATCAAGGGGCAAAATCAAGCGAGAAAATTAATGGAAAACTAATGGGACTAAAGGCTGACAGGTCCCCTGGACCTGATGGCCTACATCCTAGGGTCTTAAAAGAAGTGACTGCAGAGATAGTGGATGCATTGCTTGTAATCTTCCTAGATTTTGGAAAGGTCCCAGTGGATTGGAAAACTGCAAAATGTAACAACTCTATTCAAGAAAGGAGAGAGACAGGAAACTATGTCAGTTTAGCCTAAAACATCCATCAATGGGAAAATGCTGGAATCCATTATTAATGGAGTAGGAGTAGGGCATTCAGAAAAACATATCAAGCAGAGACAACATCGTTTTATGAAAGGGAAGCAGTGTTGGACAAATTTATTAGAGTTCTTAGAAGATGTTACAAGGTGAGCAGATAAAGGGGAAGCCAGTAGACGCAGTGGGTGTATTTGGATTTCCAAAAGGCATTCAATAAGGTGGCACATAAAAGGTTACTGCACAAGATATGGTGTTAGGGGTAATATATTAGCATGGATGGAGGATTGGCTAACCAACAGGAAACAAAGTCAGGATAAATGGGTCATTTTCAGGTTGGCAAAATATAACTGGTGGGGTGCCACAGAGGACAGTGCTGGGGTCTCAACTATTTACAATCTATATTCACGACTTGGCTGAAGGGAGTGTGCATTGTAGCCAAATTTGCACCCCATCAACCACCTTAAACATTCACTCCTTCCACCACCAATGCACCATGGCTGCAGTTTGTACCATCTACAAGATGCATTGCAGCAACTTGCAAAACTGTAACAAGCAAGCACATGGGAACACCACCACTCCAAATTCCCCTTCAAGCCACACACCAGCCTTGGAAATACAGCACCATTTCTTCAACTTGGGCTCTTTTCTGTAGAAGGTGAAGAGAAGTTCTGATGCAGAGAAATATCCTTCCTCCCAGCCAGATTTTACACCTGTAGTTAGTCAGTCCACTAATAGCTCCATACACTCTCTCAACTGAGCTACAACTGACCAAGCAGGAACTCTGCAACCCTTCCTAATAATTAAACCATACCGATTTCTGTACAATTCACCCGATTAGTTGCTTAACTAGTCCGACAGGAACCTCCCCCATTAGTATCGACTGATGCAAGAGGACCCAACAGTGCTGATAAGAGTCCGCAGCAACCCTCTGATCCCGGCCCACGCTCCTCGACAGCGCCTTGGCCGCTGTGCCTGGGCCCACAATCACTCACCCAATAACCGCTGTGATACCTGTCGAGCCACCGTGGGCAGGGTCTCGTCTCCATCATAGTAAGAGTTCAAGATGGCGTCGATGACGAAAATGCAGGGGACCCGCAGGGCCACGTCCAGGACCCCCCGGAGGTGACTCCCCATCGACACCCACTGCGACGACATTGTCAACTGCTGCTTAGTGGAAGTCAGCTGCTCGGTGAAGTAGTTGCGCGGCCGGTCTGCCTGTCTGTACCGTGTACGCCTTTATCTGGCTGAGCTGTAGCTGCCGGTGAGTCAGCTGTCGCCACTATTTCGCTGCCCGGCCTCCACCGCCGCCACTGCTCTCCTCTTCCTCTCCATACTCCAGGCCGCTGCCGCTCGCCCTCTTCCTCTCTGCACAACGCGAAAGGCACGTCACACAAACTGACACGTCACAATCAGACGTATGGAGATTCTGAAGGACGACCGAGGAAGAAGACGCAGCTTGCCTCATAATCGGACGCACGATAGAATGTTCAGCCGGGAAGAGGCGGGGCTCGTCGCACGCCACAATCGGCTGTCCACAAAGAGGTTTTGTATCTTCGGAGTTTGCGCAGACGCGTAGCTTCGGGTTGCTCATAGTTTAGTTCTTGCTGTCATGTTGCCAGCCAGTGATGCTGCTGACTTACTGCAGGCAAATGAAGTCAATGGTTAGTGCAACTTAAGTGTTGTGAAATGGTCAAATTCATTCCATCTTCGCTACCTCCGGAGAATCCTTGTCATCAGGTGGCAAGACCGTATATCCAACGCAGAAGTCCTCGAGGCGGCCAACATCCCCAGCATATACACCCTACTGAGTTAGCGGCGCTTGAGATGGCTTGGCCATGTGAGCCGCATGGAAGATGACAGGATCCCCAAGAACACATTGTATAGCGAGCTCATCACTGGTATCAGACCCACTGGCCGTCCATGTCTCCGCTTTAAAGATGTCTGCAAATGCGACATGAAGTCCTGTGACATTGATCACAAGTCATGGGAGTCAGTTGCCAGTGATCGCCAGAGCTGGCGGACGGCCATAAAGGCGGGGCTAAAGAGTGGCGCGTCGAAGAGACTTAGCAGTTGGCAGGAAAAAAGACAGAAGAGCAAGGAGAGAGCCAACTGTGTAACAGCCCCGACAACCAATTTTATCTGTAGCACCTGTGGAAGAGTCAGTCACTCTAGAATTGGCCTTTATAGCCACTCCAGGCACTGCTTCACAAACCACTGACCACCTCCAGGCGCTTACCCATTGTCTCTCGAGACAAGGAGGCCAAAAAAAGAAAGAAGAAGAAAGATCTTCCCTGAATACATTGTAGCCAGGAATATGAAGTGCCTATTTCTTCCCTTGTTTAAGCCAGGGCTCCATATGGTTTAAAGTAAAATCAAAGTGCTGGAAATACTCAGCAGGTCTGGCAGCAGGTGTAGAGAGAGAAACAGAGTTAACAGGCTGGATTTTATTTTCCTGCCGCCAATCCCGGCAGCGGGCAAAAAAGGCGGCCTGCGTGGCTGCCATGATCTAGCGACGGTGGCTCATAATATGCGGCCACTGCTCCCAATCATGTGGCGGGGCAGCCTCGGCGACGCCGTCAGAGGTTTTGCCTGTTTCTGTGCAGGCGCTGGCGCCATTTTTAAAGAGTTGCCAACCTGCGTTGACAGATGACAGTAAACACGTTCCCCCCACCCCCCATCAATTACACTAAAAATAAATGTTTGGCCAGTACGCCTCCCCCCAAGACACTGAATTTGCAAAGTTGGCCCCTTCTCCCCCAAACTCACAAAGTGCAGAGGTCACCCCTTCCCCCCCGCACACTAAAATGCAGCGTTGACCCCATCCCCCCACTACACTAAAACTGCTCTGATTCCCCCCTTCCCCACCTTGGTGGTGACAACATTCCCTGGACTGGAAAGTGAGGGCGCGTGATTGCCGCCCGTTGCACTGATGGTCTGGAACCAAAGGTAAGAGCGCAAGGAATTGGATTTAAATGTATGCATAGCATTTATTTAAATATTTAAAGTCAGGTCCCGTCGCCGAGTGGGGGTGCTGCCACGGAGCATTGCCGCTGCCGGGAAGATCGGGCCCGGCAATCCTGACATTGGGCTCCATGGCAGGCCACTGCCGGTGTGATCTTCTGGCTGACCCTGCCACACTGGGAGATGACCAAAATTCAGCCCAACATTTCAGGTCTTTGGCCTGTCATTACTGGTTAAGACTCGTTTTATAATAAATTGATAATTTTGTTGTTCATTAAAGAAACCTGGTTTTATTCAGGAAAAAATAGAGTATATGATAGGCCATGTTAGTAAGTGGGAAAATTTAAATATTGTGACCTGTGGAGAAGTGGAACTAGAATAAACAGCGCACTCCTTCCGCCTCAGTCGTAACAATACGAACAAAGGAATTAGGAGCAGGAGAGGGCCACTCGTCCCCTTGAGCCTGCTCTGCCATTCACTAAGCTCATGGCTGATCTGACTCTGCTTCCATTGCCTTTTGAGGAAGAGAGTTCCAAAAACTCACAATCCAATGAGAGAAAAAAATTTCTCCTTATCTCTGTCTTAAATGGGCGACCCCTTATTTTTAAATAGTGACACCTAGTTCTAGATTCTTCCACAAGATCCCTTCCACATCCACCCTGTCAAGACCCCTCAGCCTCTTATATGTTTCAATCAAGTCACCTCTTACTCTCCTAAGCTCCAGCAGATACAAGACGAGCCTGTCCAACCTTTCCTCATAAGACAACCTTCCCATTCCAGGTATTTGTCTAGTAAACCTTCTCTGAACTGCTTCCAACGCATTTACATCCTTCCTTAAATAAGGAGACCAGTACTCCAGATGTGATCTCACCAATGCCCTGTATAACTGAAGCATAACCTCCCTACTTTTGTATTCAATTCCCCTCGCAATAAATGGTAACATTCTATTAGCTTTCCTAATTACTTGCTGAATCTGCATACTAACCTTTTGCGATTCTTGCACAAGGTCACCCAGATTCCTCTGCATCTCAGAGCTCTGCAATCTCTCACCATTTAGATAATATGTTTTTTTATTTTTCCTGCCAAAATGGACAATTTCACATTTTCCCACATTATACTCCATTTGCCAGATCTTTGCCCACTCACTTAATCTATCTATATCACTTTGTAGCTTCCTTATGTCCTCTTCACAACTTACTTTCTTACCTATCTTTGTGTCATCAGCAAATTTAGTACCATACCTTCAGTCCCTTCATCCAAGTCATTTATATAAATTGTAAAACGTTGAGGCTCCAGCACTGATTCTTGCGACACACTACTCGTTACATCTTGCCAACCAGAAAATTACCCATTTATGCCTACTCTCTGTTTCTTGTTAGCCAGCCAATCATCTATCCATGCCAATATGTTACCCCCTACACCATGAGCTTTTATTTTCCGCAGTAACCTTTGATGTGGCAGCTTATCAAGTGCCTTCTGGAAATCTAATTACAGTGCATCCACTCTTTCTTTCTTTTGGGCCTCCTTATCTCGAGAGACAATGGATACGCGCCTGGAGGTGGTCAGTGGTTTGTGAAGCAGCGCCTGGAGTGGCTATAAAGGCCAATTCTGGAGTGACAGGCTCTTCCACAGGTGCTGCAGAGAAATTTGTTTGTTGGGGCTGTTGCACAGTTGGCTCTCCCCTTGCGCCTCTGTCTTTTTTCCTGCCAACTACTAAGTCTCTTCGACTCGCCACAATTTAGCCCTGTCTTTATGGCTGCCCGCCAGCTCTGGCGAATGCTGGCAACTGACTCCCACGACTTGTGATCAATGTCACACGATTTCATGTCGCGTTTGCAGACGTCTTTATAACGGAAACATGGACGGCCGGTGGGTCTGATACCAGTGGCGAGCTCGCTGTACAATGTGTCTTTGGGGATCCTGCCATCTTCCATGCGGCTCACATGGCCAAGCCATCTCAAGCGCCGCTGACTCAGTAGTGTGTATAAGCTGGGGATGTTGGCCGCTTCAAGGACTTCTGTGTTGGAGATATAGTCCTGCCACCTGATGCCAAGTATTCTCCGAAGGCAGCGAAGATGGAATGAATTGAGACGTCGCTCTTGGCTGGCATACGTTGTCCAGGCCTCGCTGCCGTAGAGCAAGGTACTGAGGACACAGGCCTGATACACTCGGACTTTTGTGTTCCGTGTCAGTGCGCCATTTTCCCACACTCTCTTGGCCAGTCTGAACATAGCAGTGGAAGCCTTACCCATGCGCTTGTTGATTTCTGTGCATCCACTGGTTCCTCTTTATCCACAGCACATGTTACTTCTTCAAAGAACTCCAATAAATTGGTTAAACATGATTTCCCTTTCACAAAACCATGTTGATTCTGCCTGATTACCTTGAATTTTTCTCAGTGTGCTGCTATAACATCTTTAATAATAGTTTCTAACATTTTCCCTATGACAGATGTTAAGCTAACTGGCCTGTAGTTTCCTGCTTTCTGTCTCCCTCCATTTTTGAATAATGGAGTTACATTCGCTATTTTCCAATCTAATGGACCTTCCCCAAATCTAGGGAATTTTGGAAAATTAAAACCAACGAATCATGAAAATGATCTATTTAGAACAAAAAAAACAAAGGAGGTGTCTGGTTTCAAATGGCATTTATTGTATACTCAAAAACTATTGTAAAAAGCTTACTATAAACAGGTCACATTCTTTACTCACTGAAGTCAGTGGTTGAAAGTGAGCATGGAGCAACCTGCAACTGTCTCTTTCTTCATTCCCTTTCTCTGCACTGTGAACAACTGTCTGGGTTTTGACACAGCTCTCTTCATATCCATAGAGTTTGTTGGAATTATCAAACAGCTCCATGCTAGCCTTGCAACGTGGGGGATTCTGCATTCCACAGACTTCATCTCTCGCAATGTATAGCACAAACCTTTGGTAGGTAGTCCTGTCATAGTTTATTTGCACTTGCTAAGCAACCACCATTTTGCACTTTATGTTGCACTGCAGCTTTGGGTGATCAAGATTTTCTTCCAATGGTATGTAGGCGCTTGCAAAAACATCCACAAGTTCCATTGTAACTAACTGGCAATTTTCTGACCTCTCTGTCAACTCCCTAAAAAGAGATGAAATTGTTGCTTGTTTTTTCACGTGTTCATTTTCCAGCAGTGTGGTGTTGGATGCTCTCTTTCTGCTGTGATGATTTTCAGACTCTAAGTGGCATTGAACTGTTTCTCACCATGTGTGATCCAACGAAACAGTGCAGCTTGTACAAAACAGTATTCTACCATTGGTGTGCAGAATTTAGCTTCCAAATTCTTTCACTCGATGTGCTGCAGTAATGGTTGTGGATGTTTTTGATTTGCTCATTCTGGCATTCTCACTTTTCTGCTAACACCTGAGAGTGTTTCTCTCAAAACTGCACTGGAAGCCCTCCCTCATCTATTAGTCAGTGAGTTGACCCTTGTGTCAATTAGTATAACGCATGATGTTCACACCATCCCCAGCAACCTGCGAGTTCAGCCTTGTGTCAATCAGTAAGACGCGCAAAGTTCGCAAAATGGCCAATTTCACGGAGGACCGGAAATTTCATGGTCTGCCATGCATTTTTCAGTCATGAATTTGGTAGAGCGCTACCCTTAAAATACACTCAGTAGCGTGATCATACCCCTTTTACTTCTCAAATCTGACCAAATGGATTCTGTCTCTGTCCCCTCAAGGACATCCTCCTTTTCCAACATTACAATGTCTTCCCTAATTGGTACTGCCCCCAAAACTTCCCTTTGTTCCTTCTCTATCTTACTGAGCACTTTGTATCCTTGAATATTAAGCACCTAGTCCTCACCATTTTTAAGCCACGTTTCCATTATAGCTGCTACATCATATTCCCACACAGCTATTTGTGCTTGTTATGCACCAACCTTATTTACCACATTAGTGCATTTATACACATGCATTGTAAACCTGTCTTTGTATTCTTCGCAGTCTTTCTAAGTCTGATCATATTACTATTCAACGAACTCATTCTTTTATGCATCTTATTCCTCTTTTCTACTTCTATATGCTGGAGCCCCATCCCTCTGCTAATTTAGTTTAAACCCTCCCCAACCACATTAGTGAACCTTCCCACAAGCATATTAGACCCAGTGTTGTTGAGGTGCAACCTGCCCCTTTTGGCCCAGAACTGGTCCCAATGTCCCAAGAATCTGAAGCCCTCCCTTCTGCACCATGCCTCAAGCCACACATTGATCCTCCCTATCTTCCCATTTCTATTCTCGCTAGCACATGGCACTGGGAGTAATTCAGAGATTACGACCTTCGAGGTCCTACTTTTTAACTTCTTCCCTAGCTCCTAAAAATCTGTAGGATCTCAATGCCTGCTCTCTCTGTGTCATTGGTGCCAATGTGTACCACAACGTCTGGCTCACTTCCTTCCCCCTGCAGAATATCCTGCATCCTCTCCATGATGTCCTGTACCCTGGCACCAGGGAAGCAACACACTATGTGGGACACAAGATGACGGTTACAGAAATGCCTGTCTGTCCCCCTAACTATGGAATCTCCTATAACGAGTGCATTTCTACTCTTTGCTGTTTCCTCTTGTACAGTCTCTTGCCCATTGATGCTCTGGTCTGGCCTGCACTTCTTCAAGGTGTCGTCATTCCCAGCAGTCTCCAGAGCTGGGTACTGGTTTGAGAGTGCCACATGCCCCGAAGACTCCTTACACCTTCTGTCTCTTCCTACCCTTCTGGATGGCCACCCATCTACTATCCTGAACCCTCAATGCCTGTGGGGTGACCACCTCCTGGAACGTATGATCCTGGAACGTATGATCCAGGAAACTCTCATCCTCCCTGATGCTTTGCAGTCACTCCAGCTGGTCAAGCTGCCCTAGTTTTAAAAAAACTCAATACTCACCAGCTAATCACCTACCTGCTATCCTCTGACGTCACTCCTTGCTTTTTTAGAAGTACACCGATCGGTTCTGCTCTATTCCCTCACACTCTCTCCCTCTTATTCTCAGCCACAGTTGGTGTCTCTGATTGGATCCATGCTATACCCTCACTCTGGTGCCAGAGGACTGGAGAATTGAAAATGTTACACTCCTGTTTATTAAAGGGGAGAGGGATAAATCCAAGCAACTGCAGGCCAGTCAGTCTAACATCGGTAGTGGTAAAACATTTAGAGATAATGGATGGAATTTTACTGGCCCCATGGCGACAGGCTTGGAGGTGGGGTGGCAGGGGAACCAATGAAATGGTGGGGGAACGCGCTGGAGCGGAACCCCGACGTCTTCCTACTGTCGGACAAATTTCCCGTGCGGTTTGGCAGCGGAATCTGGAATACACAGGATGGCAGCAGTGAGGCAGTTGAGGCTGTTAAGCAGCCAATTAAATGATTTTAAAGTGGATTTTAAATTTTCTCTGGGCATACAGATTCCACAGAGTGTCAGTGGCCTGCCTACTCAAAGGAGATGCGAGCTCAGCAGCAGATGAATGTTGGCTAGAAGTGTCAGCCATTGAGTACAGCTGGATTGTCAAACAGCCAGGTTTAACTTTCAGTTAAACAAAGAATTAAGAAGTTGGAGCGATTGCACAGTCTGAGGCCATATCAGAGGGCATTTATCGGAAAGGTGTCTCCCAGGTTCACCAGCTAGTACATGCATCACAGGGGGCTGAGAGGCATTGAGCTGTGCGGGCGCTAATTCTGAACAGGTACTGTGCACTCCTAGTTTGACTCCTCCAGTGAGGAGGAGTGGGATAGAGAGACCGGTTTAGCCAGAGGAACACCAGCTTCAGGCGGGTGCAAGGGGATGCAATCGAGGAGGGCTCATAGGGCCAATAATGCAGAAGGCAAACTGAAAGGGTTTACAAACAGAGGCTAAACTTCATGGAGATGTCGGAGTGCCAGTGTCTCCAAGGACTGCATCTGTCCAGATAGGTGGTAGTGGACCCATGAAGAATGCTGGAGCAGGAGTTGAGGTCAAGGGGATGCAGTGGCCCCCATTGTCTGTGGCAGTGAAGGTGATTGTGGCAGTGAAGGTGACTGTGACGCTCAACCTTTTTGCATCAGGCTTGTTCCAGGGATCACTTGGAGACATATGTGGGATCTCCCAGTCAGCAGCCCATAATTGCATCAGGCAGGCGATGGATGCCACGTACCAGAGGGCAGAGCAATAACCACTTTGTTTTTCCTCCATGCCTCCCTGATCTCTGTGGGCTGGATTTTACCAGCCCCTCGGCGTCGTGGATCGTGGTGGGGAGGCCCTTAAAATGCTTGCGGGAACGGCCTACCACAACCCATGACGCCGAGAAGGCCCTGCTGGATATTAGCGGCGGTGGTGGGGCCTTGGTGCAGCCACCCCCCCCCCGCCGCTTGGTGCCTGCAATGACGTATTGCACCGATTCGGCTAGTCAAGCCAAAAGCGTGATAGGATCGCTGGATTCCAGGTGCAGGGGTAATTGACTGAATGCGTGTGGACATCAAGGCTCTCGCAGTTCAACTTGCTGAATTTTCAAATGGCCTGTGACCACTGCAAAAGGATCCTGCAGGTTTGTCCATAGTTCCCGGAAAGCTGCCATGACACGTACGTCTTTAGACAGTCCCAGGTGCCTCAGCTCTTCAGGCCCCCCTACCGCCTTTGTGGACGGATACTGGGAAGGGGGGGGGGTGGCATTTTATGCAGTCCACCGTGGCGGATTTGGTGGTGTGCAGGGCGATATAATTAGGTGGCAGGTATTTGTTCAGATTCCAGACGACAGGATATTTTAGCAGAATTAAGTCGTCGGTGGGTTTGCGGTGGTCCGGGGTTACCCAGCGCAGCGGTGGATTGCAGCTTTGCATTCATTTACATGCCATAAATACTCATTACCCTACGCATAGTTAGGATTTAGTTCTACCTGCCAGATTAACTGAACGGTGAGCGATATTTCCATGCCACCCAGTTCACGAATGTTTTAGCATGGCGTACTACAGTTGGATTTGTGCAGTTGAGTCTCAGGACTGTGCTCTTCTCTCTTTCACTCAGCTGCTAAACTAAAGCCACCATTGGAATGAATGTTTGCCTCCAGGCTCGGCACCAACAAGGGTCAATCATCTCAGCGGATGGCGGCGATGGCATGGGTGGAGGCTTCTTGGAAGAGCAAGGGAGGGTAGTCGGGCAGGACAGGGTGGGGTCTTGGGTGCATGGAGGAGCAGGGGAGGGTAGTCGGGGAGGACAGGGTGGGGACTTGGGTGCATAGAGGAGCAGGGGAGGGAGGAGGGCAGCGTCCAGGGTGTGTAGTAGCTGCTTTTGACAATGAGGCTGGCTGTGTGTGGTTGCAGGGGGTGGTAAGTTGATATGTTCCTGTCAGAAAACTGATGGACATGCGAGGCCTAAAAGGAGGGATGACCACTGTCGTCGTCGGAGTCCTGTGTGTCCACATCAGGGTACTGGCTGGCAGAAGGTACGATCACAGTCACGGGGCAATTGTATATGGTAGGAGGTCGGTCGAGACTTCGGGTTGGGTATTTGAGGTCTTCATAGGGAGGGGATTGGGAATTTGTAACTGCATCAAGATGGATTCTTGGAGGCTCAAGGGTGAGAATCGGCAGTTGTACCATGACGTGAGTAGGGACGGGGTGGGGAGGGATGGCATGTATAAATTGATGATGAGCCAGTCCACAGTAATGGGGAGAGGTTCTATGGTAACAGGGGAAGGGTAAAGGTTACGTTGGGTGAGTCAAGGATGATAAGTGCCGGAGGAGGTTGGAAGGTGAGCAAACTTGCCTGGTATCGCAGATGCAACATTTCCTGGAAGAAGAATGCAAACCACCACGTATCCAATCAAGGAATGCAAGTTGATTGGGAGGAGACAAATGATGGTGGGTGGGATCTCCTGCATGCAAATGTAAGGCACATATCAGCGATTTGCTCAGTGACTACAACACTCATCTCAACAATTGAAAAGCTGTAAAGACATAAGTTTCATACACGCAAATTGCTCCCTAACACACAAACAATTGCAGAGGGAGAGACTGAGGAGGGATCTTGGTGATCAACGGATGATGCCTCAACAGGAGCAGCAGGCAGCACAAGAGGGTAAGACTGCTCAGAATGAAGCCATCCAGGAAAGGCATTACTGAAGACGGGCACTGGCGTGTCATCGTGTCCTCAGGACAAGGACACATTACCTTCAGATGTCAGAGAGACAATGCCAGAGAAGCATGAGGATGTGACTTGCAATGGCGACAGAAATGTCTACGATCATTCAGCATTACAACAATGACAATGATGCCATCATCAATATGAGGGCCATGGAGAAACATCCAAGGGACATCATTTATGCATGTTTCAGCCAACAATAAGCCACATCATCAAGGAATGTTGTGAGGAGAAACATAACAATTCCGCACAAAAATTCCCTTTTGCAAGTGGTCTAATTCATCTCTGCAATCTTAACGAAGCATGGCTGCACTTTCATGTGATTGGCATTTGAAATCATCCATGGGCTACGATGAATACAACTACACATCACTGCAAACAGCGTTGTTACGACCGTAGAAAACAAAGTAAAGCATGACAATATGGAAAAAGTTATTAATCATCAATGGGAAATCAATTGGAGATTGAAGGCAAAAATTCCAATGAGATATAGACACTGGATATTTCCTGAGATGCTTTGCAAGCATCATTGCGTTCCTGCCATTGGCCTCCAAAAAACTTCTTCGTATCCATCTGCAACCAAGCCAAACATTACTGAGAGTGGATCAAATTTTGCAAGAACTAAAAATGTTTTAATACATATTTGCATTCGTTAACATTTCTGCATCACACGTGCCACCATTGTGCTCAAAACTGGTTCAATTTTCTTTTCTCGTCACTACGTCTAGGTGCTACCCCGACATTAGCAGCTGAGGTGGAGGCAGTCTGTTCAATGCGCTGCCTATTGCTGTGGATGACCGTGGCGGGCGTCCTCTGGAGGAACGGGACCTTGATGGCTCTGTCCTACGGGGGGTGTGCAGCACTGGCGCTTGAGTGTGCTCGCCTGCTGGAGCTAAGGGGGTCAATGTCGGGGGGGAGGATGAGATCGTGCTTTCCCTGGCGTGTCCTGAGAGGAAGGCCTCAGGGCAGCTGACATGTGCTCCTCCACCTTCAGTGTGCACAATGGCACCTGCCTGTCTCCCTGAGAGGAAGGAGGACCTGGAGGCAGGTCCAGGTTCCTCGTCCCCCTCTCGCTTAGACTCTGCTGCACGGAGCCAACAGCAACAGCGATGGAGTGCAGGTTAGATCGCATATGGCTCGAATGGTCAACCAGACTTGCCACGGAACTTACCAGACTCTTTACTGAGGAAATCACATGCTCAAGTGCCTGGGACATGGCAGACATCATGGCTTGCATGGACTCCTCCATGGCACACGCTAAGCCACTCATGACCTCAGGCGTCTCCGACATATTTTCCACATAGCTTTGCTGCACATCCAGCAGACTTCTCATAGCTACAAACAGGATCATCATGAGCACGGGGCTGAGCAGGGGCCTGGTCCCCAGTAGTCCTCCAATTGTTAAGGGACCCAGTTGACACATATTTCCTCAGCTGCTGGGATGTGTCTGTATCATCCACACCAGCTTGTGACCCAGATTCTAATCTTAAATCCCCCACAGACCGTGTGGATGTATCTGCACTGCCAGAGGTGGAAGAAGAGGCAGGAGATGGTGCACCCTCTGGGGCATTGGCTTCTTCTTGCTCCCCAGAGGAGGATTCTTGAGCTATGTGGCATTCTGCGACTCAAGTGCGGGCACCTGCAGTGGAGACACAAACAGAGGCACTTTAAGCATGTGCTTCATATGAGTACACACAATTTCCTTCAGTTTCCACATATGACTACAAGAGCAGAGATAACACTTCATCCTTACTCCTTGTGGCTCCTGCCTCACCATCCCCGATCACCCTGCCTAGTCTTCTCTCATGATCTCTGAAGCCACCTCCTCAGCCATGGCCAGTAGCCTGATGTCTTGAAACCCTCCTCCCGTCTTAGCATGTTCGCGCTAGTTGTGGTTTTGTTTCTCCTGCAACAGACAGTGCATATTTAATGACATGGTAAATGATGCATCACAACCATTACATACATGCATCAACATCACTCATTCTGTATTGGCTTTCACACAACACATCCAATCACATAAACAATGCCAATCTTCATCATTTAGTAGATGGCACCAAGGCTGCTTGTGCATTCTTTGCGTACCCTCTGCCTTAAAGACAGAGAGCCTTGGAAGAAATTAATGGAGCAGCCTCGCCAGAACCACTTACCCTCGCTGATCTGAGCAAGTCATTGATGCGCTTGCAGCACTGCAGCCATGTTCTAAGAGTTACCCCACGGTTCGAGACCTCCACTACCTCCATCCAGGCCACCTATGTGAGGTGGAAGGGTCTTCTGACTCCATCTGCAGGGAAGAGGACCTCCCTTCTTTCCCTGATGGCCTGGAGGAGAACCTGCAGGGAGGCATCACTGAACTATGGGGCGGGACGCTGCCTGCTGGCTGCCATTTGATTCACTTTGGCTGTAAAGAAAATAAATGATAAGAAGTTGGTGGTGAGTTTCACAAAATAAGGGAGGCAAAAACATTTTGATTTAAGTGGAAGCATCAACGAAGTTATTCTGAAGATTCTTAGATAAAAGGAAGGCCGCTGCTCCTTGAAGCTGCAAGTACAGAATGTTTTATCCCTGTGGTGATCATGGTGCTTGGGGCAGTGATGGCTGGTTCCACCAATGAAAGGGCACCCCTGCCGCATGATCCCACGTGTTGCCCGTGCCCATCGATGCATGGCTAATTTAAATACAAAATCGCGACGGAAATGGGATTTGCGGCGGGAGAGTAAGTTACGACAATTTCTGGTCCTGCTGTCGGGAATACCGCGGCACTCATGAGATTCCACCCTGGGTGTCAAGGGGTATCCACCAAAGAAACAGCTATTTGCTCCTGTACAGAACCTCATTACAGAGGAAGAGGACACCTACAACTGTTGCTATGTGCCTACAAGGCCAACCATTGAACAGGCCAAAGGCCTTCTGAAAATAAGGCTCAGATGCCTGGATAGATCTGTGAGAGCCCTTCAATATGCTCCATCAAGGGTCCCACATGTCGTGGTGGTACATTACGCTCTGCACAACCTGGCGCTCCAGAGAGGAGTTGTATTGGAGCATGACGACCATATTGAGTGCGTACTTTCACCAAGGAGGAGATTTGAGACCAGTGGAAATGCACCCAAGGGTCCGATGTCAGTGGGCATTGACATGCGTGCCAGGAAAACATGCGACTCACTTATAAGCAGACGTTTCTCCTAAGAGACCGTTAAAAGCCCCTGGATATGAATCAATCTTCTCCCTGCGGTAGGCTTGGTGGCCTTTCATTAAACGCCCTTACCATCTCAGTGGCTCTGTCATTACATCATTCCGGGGCTACATTCACCATTGATCTTATTTTGTGCACACATTTTCATACCTTCCATTTCAAGTGCAGAACATCTGGTAATAGCCCACTGATGCAGAAAATAACAGACAATTCTTTAAAGAATGCATTACAAAACCTTTAAATTTTCACAAACGTTTAACGCTTTGACATTCACCCAGTGAGGCCTCAAGTGCTACTAGGTGGATTTACATGAGCACTTTTAGGTGCTCCTACGTTGTGCTTTCCTGGTCCCTGCAGTTTATGTCGAGGCAGGCAGCTGCTTTTTCTGCTCTGCTGCATGAGATGGCTGCAGTAGATGTCCTCTGGGTGCCTGAGCCTTAGAGGGGCCAAGCACATGGTGGGGGCCACCTCTGTCATTGGGGCTGCATGCAGCATTTGTGTCACGATCAAAGGGGCCGAGGATCCACTGTCAATGCAAGGAGTGCCTTGAGAAGAGCCCCCATAGCCTTCAGACATCCGCTGCTCGACCCCTTCAAGGCTCACCTGCCTTTCCATGCATACCTGGAGTGGTTGTACACCTGGCAACGGGTCCATGCATCTCGGGGCCATCTTGCCTACACAGCGCCCAATACTGCTGAAGGATAAGGCCATATTGTGGAAGTCAGTGCACAGCCCCTGCATCCACTAGGTGGAATGCTGAATGTGGCTCTCCATGAGGGTTGCCACTCCCTCAATGGAGGAGGCCATGTGTCACAAACCATGCATCACTCATGGCATGGATGGACTCGTCCATTGTATATGCATGGGTGCAAACAGCCTCTGGGACCTCTGACATGTCCACACATTTCACACTGCTGCTCCAGCTCCGCTTTGCTGATGACGCCGAGGCTTGCTATCTGCGGGAAGCTGAGCATTGTTGGCCTTGTTCTCCATTGCCTGATGGGGAGTGGCCACAGCTATCACTGCCTCCATTACCTGCTTGTGCACATCTGTGCTGTGCTCACCAGCTGGTGCCACCTTTTCCAACCATACATCAATGCCCACTAACCTGAGAGTATTTGTGCTGGTGGATGGTGTGCCAGTCTGATGTGACGCTGTCTCCTCAGATGATAGATCTTTCTCTAAGGTCTCATGCTCCCAGAGCCATCGCTAGCCCCACATCCACTACTGGATCTGCTGAGAGACAGGATTGATGTTAATGAGTTCCGCTTTCAAACTCCTGCTGCCTGTCCTTGATCTGGCGCTTCCTGTGTTCATCAAGGCCCACAGAAGCACTATGTCAAATACTTGTCAGAAGGTTTGATGCCTGTATCCATCATGCTACTCATGCTCTATGGGCTCCACACCGACCTTTCCCTCAGCGACAGACCGCCTCCTTGCAATCCATCTTATTCCCATTGCCTCCTCTGCCATTGGAGTCACTACAGCTATGAATGGCACACCACCTCTAGTTCTCCTCTGCTCCCGAGCATTTTGAGTGTGTCTGTCCTGCAAATACATACATGCACATGGTCCTCTTGTCTCATAGCCCAGCTACACTCATCAGCCTGTGTAACTTTGCATGTCCAGCATCTTGCCACTTGGAGGCCTGCTGCAAGTGGCCATTCAGTCTTGGCAATGCAGCCATCAATTTTGACCGACTGACCATGGGCCTCCAGTGTGAGTCAGCTCTGCATCTCACTATGGACGCTAGTACCTGGCCATGCCCGTTGCACGGATCGGCCAATTCGCCTCACATTTCATGGGTGCCATTTACGAATGCTGGGCTGCAAGCTTGCTATTATGAATGCCGCTCACCTTGCTAGACTGAAACAGATCATTGAAATACTTCCGGGGCAGCAAAGCTCCATGGAGAGCCGGCATGGACTCGATGGGCCGAATGGCCTCCTTCTGTGCCGTAAATGACTTTATGGCTGCAGTCATGTTTCTGTGTACCAAAGGGCTGCTGACTTCCTCAATCACCTCCAACCTTGCCTTCTCCGTGAGGCTTGTTGGCTTCTTTCTCTCGTACACTCGGGAGAGCGCCTCTCTCCATACCCTCGCTGCATGCAGGAGCACCTCCAGAGAGGCATCACTGAACCATGGACCCACTCTTCCTCTGACTCCAGCCATTCCTGTACAGCAGCCCTTCCAATGCCCTCTATGTGTGAAGCCTATATGAAGGCTGAAGACCGACCTTTAAATATAGTGCTTTCTTTTGACCTGCTGGAACTTCCACCCGCCACCCTTTATTGACCGGCTGTCCTGCGTGCTGGACGTTAGTTAGCTGCAGATGGGAAGAACCCTGAGGATGTCCCACCACCCACCCATATGCCTGTGCAACCTGAATTTGACCCCAGCATCGGGACTTCATGCCAGTTGTGAAAATCCAGCCCAATAATTTGGCACAAAATTAATTGGCATTTACAAAAGTGTAGGCTAACAAATAAAAGTCAGCACAGATTTGTTAAAGGAAAATTAGGTTTGACTAACATCATGTTCTTTGAGGGTTGATGAGGGTAGTGCGGTTAATGTTTTATATACGGACTTTCAAAAGGAGTTTGACAAATTACCACATAAAAGAATTGTTAGCAAGATTAAAGCCCATAGGATTCAAAGGACAGTGACAGCGTGGATACAAAATTAGCCAAGGGGCAGAAAGGAGAGAGTAGCAGTGAGCAGTTGTTTTTCAGACTGGAGGGAAGTATAAAGTGGTGTTCCCCAGGGGTTGGTACTCGGATCATTCATTACTTGATCTATATTAATGACTTAGATTTATGTGTACAGGGCACAATTTCAAAATTTGCAGATGACACAAAACTTGGAAGTATCGTGAACTTGGAGGTATGAGGAGGATGGTGATAGACTTCAAGCAGAAACAGACAGGCTGCTGTGGAATGGGCAGACAAGTGGAAGATGCAATTTTATGCAGAGAAGGGTGAAGTAATACATTTTGGTAGGAACAACAAGGAGGGTACAATTCTAAATGCGACGCAGTAACAGAGAGACCTGGGGGTATATGTGCACAAGTCGTTGAAGGTGCCAGAGCTATTTGAGAAAGTAGTTTAAAAGGCATACAGGATTCTGAGCTTTATAAATAGAGGTATAAGAGTACAACAGCAAGGAAGTTATGATGAACCTTTATAGAACACTGTTTCAGCCTCAGCCAGAGTACTGCGTCCAGTTCTGGGCACCTCACTTTAGGACAGATGTGAAGGCATTAGAGAGGATGCAGAAAAGATTCAAGAGAATGGTTCTAGGGACAAGAAACTTCGGTTACATGGATAGTTTGGAAAAGCTGGGGCTGTGCTCCTTGGAGAAGAGAAGATTAAGAGGAGATTTGATAGGTGTGTTCAAAATCATGAGGGGTCTGGACAGAGTAGATAGGGAGAAACTGTTGCCATTGGCCGAAGGATCCAGAACCAAAGGACACAGATTTAAGGTGATTGGCAAAAGAACCAACGGTGGCATGAGGGAAAGCTTTTTTACGTAGCGAGTGGTTATAATCTGGAATATACTGCACTGAGGAGTCAGATTCTATTTTTGCTTTCAAAAGGGAATTGGATAAGCACCTAAAGGGAAAATATTTTCAGGGCTTTGGAGAGTGGACCAGGGAGTGGGGAGGCGGTGGCGTAGTGGTATTGTCACTGGACTAGTAACCCAGAGACCCAGGGTATTGCTCTGGGGACATGGGTTCAAATCCCACCTCAGCAGAATGTGCAATTTAAATTCAATTAATAAATCTGGAATTAAAAGCTAGTCCAATGATGACCATGAAACCATTGATGATTGTTGTAAAAACCCATCTGGTTCACTAATGCCCTCCTTTAGGGAAGGAAATCTGCTGTCCTTATCTTGTCTGCCCTACATGTGACTCCAGACCCACAACAATGTCTTACATGCTTGTTACTCAAACTTGTTAGCATATCACCAGATGTAAGATCTTCCATGAACCAGCACAATCAGGCAATATTTTAGAATGTAATTGTTTGCTTTATACTTGCAATATAAAATATACCATGATATATCTAAGAGTAGTTAACTTGACACAGTTTTATTAATACAGCTGAAAAGGGATTTATTATAAAAAATCCTTTTTAATGTCAAGTCCACCACCTGTGAGTAACCTGATTTTAAATAAAAACAAAACATAAGAAACTGAAAATAACTTCAAAAACAACACCAAACCATTTACTGTATTGAGTGTACAGTAGTCGGTTTCTTAGTAAATTAAGTATTTTTTCACATTTAAAAGCTTTTGAAAGGTGCCTGTTGTGTCTTTGTGCCTAAAAAATCACAGCATAATTCAAAATACAGCTAGCAGTGGTGATGTTACTGGACTATTTATCCAGAGGCCCATATTAATGCTTTGGAGGCACAAGTTCAAATCCCACCACGGCAGCTGGAATTTAAATCCAATTAATTAATAAATCTGGAATAAAAAGCTAGTCTTGTTAATGATGATCATGAAATTACCTTGATTCTCATAAAAAATCCATCTGTTTCACTAATGTCTTTTAGTGAAGGAAATCTGCGTCCTTACCCAATCTGGCCTATATGTGACACCAGATGCACAGCAATGTGGTTGACTCTTAAATGCCCTCTGAAATGGCCTAGCAAGCCACTCAGCTGTATCTAACCGCTACGAAGTCAATAAAAAATGAAACCGGATGCACTATCCGGCATCGACCTAGGCACCGGAAAAGACAATGGCAAACCCAGCCCTGTCGATCCTGCAAAGTCCTCCTTACAAATATCTGGGGGCTTGTGCCAAAGTTGGGAGAGATGTCCCACAGACTAGTCAAGCAGCAGCCTGACATTGTCATACGCACCGAATCATACCTTACAGATAATCTCCCAGACACTGCCATCACCATCTCCGGGTATGTCCTGTCCCACCCGCAGGACAGTGGTATACAGTTGGGAGGGAGTTGCCCTGGGAGTCCTCAACATCGACTCTGGACCCCATGAAGTATCATGGCATCAGGTCAAACATGGGCAAGGAAACCTCCTGCTGATTACCACCTACAGCCCTCCCTCAGCTGATGAGTCAGTACTCCTCCATGTTGAACACCACTTGGAGGAAGCACTGAGGGTGGCAAGGGTGTTGAATGTACTGTGGGTGGGGGACTAAAATATCCATCACCAAGAGTGGCTCGGTAGCACCACTACTGACCGAGCTGGCCGAGTTCTAAAGGACATACATGCGGCAGGTGGTGAAGGAAAAAACATACTTGACCTCGTCCTCACCAATCTGCCTGCCGCGGATGCATCTGTCCATGACAATATTGGTAGGAGTGACCACCGCACAGTCCTTGTGGAGACGAAGCTCCGCCTTCACATTGAGGATACCGTCCATCGTGTTATGTGGTACTGCCACCATGTTAAATGGGATAGATTTCGAACAGATCTGGCAATGCAAAACTGGTCTTCCATGAGGCGCTGTGGGCCATCAGCAGCAGCAGAATTGTATTCAACCAAAATCTGTAACCTCATGGCCCGGCATATCCCCCGCTCTACCATTACCATCAAGCCAGGAGACCAACCCTGGTTCAATGAAGAGTGCAGGAGGGCATGCCAGGAGTAGCACCAGGCATACCTCAAAATGAGGTGTCAACCTGGTGAAGCTACAACACAGCACTACTTGCATGCCAAACTGCATAAGCAGCATGCGATAGACAGAGCTAAGCAATCCCATAACCAATGGATCAGATCTAAGCTCTGCAGCCCTGCCACATCCAGCCGTGAATGGTGGTGGACAATTAAACAACTAACTGAAGGAGGTGGCTCCACAAATATCCCCATCCTCAATGATGGGGGAGCCCAGCACATCAGTGCGAAAGTTAAGGCTGAAGCATTTGCAACAATCTTCAGCGAGAAGTGCCGAGTTGATGATCCATTTCGGCCTCATCCTGAAGTCCCCAGCATCACAGATGCCAGTCTTCAGCCAATTTGATTCACTCCACATGACATCAAGAAATGACTGAAGGCACGGGATAATGCAAAGGCTATGGGTCCTGACAATATTCCAGCAATAGTACTGAAGACCTGTGCTCCAGAACTTGCCGCACCCCTAGCCAAGCTGTTCCTGTACAGCTACAACACTGGCATCTGCCCGGCAATGTGGAAAATTGCCCAGGTATGTCCACTCCCAATCATCAGTAAAGTGATGGAAGGTGTCATCAACAGCACCATCATGTGGTACTTGCTTAGCAATAACCTTCTCAGTGACACTCAATTTGGGTTCCGCCAGGGCCACTCAGCTCCTGACCACATTTCAGCCTTGGTTCAAACATGGACAAAACAGCTGAACTCAAGAGGTGAGGTGAGAGTGATTGCCCTTGACATCAAGGCTGCATTTGACCGAGTATGGCATCAAGGAGCCCGAGCACAACTGAAGTCAATGGGAATCGGGGGGAAACTCTCCCCTGGTTGGAGCACAAAGGAAGATGGTTGTGGTTGTTGGAGGTCAATCATCTGAGTTCCAGGACATCACTGCAGGAGTTCCTCAGGGTAGTGTCCTAGGCCCAACCATCTTCAGCTGCTTCATCAATGACCATCCTTCAATCATAAGGTCAGAAGTGGGGATGTTCGCTGATGATTGCACAATGTTCAGCACCATTTGCGACTTCTCAGATACTGAAGCAGTCTGTGTAGAAATGCAGCAAGACCTGGACAACTCCCAACTCCCTTTGACATTCAATGGCATTACCATCGCTGAACCCCCACAATCAACATCCTGGGGGCTACCATTTACCAGAAACTGAACTGGAGTAGCCATATGAATACCGTGGCTACAAGAGCAGGTCAGAGGCTAGGAATCCTGCGGCGAGTAACTCACCTCCTGACTCCCCAAAGCCTGTCCACCATCTACAAGGCACAAGTAAGGAGTGTGATGGAATACTCTCCACTTGCCTGGATGGGTGCAGCTCCAACACTCTCAAGAAGCTCAACACCATCCAGGACAAAGCAGCCCACTGGATTGGCATCCCATCCACAAACATTCACTGTCTCCACCACCGGCACCAGTGTGTACCACCTACAAGATGCACTGCAGCAACGCACCAAGGCTCCTTAGACAGGACCTTCCAAACCCATGACCTCTATCAACTAGAAGGACAAGTGCAGCAAATGCATGGGAACACCACCACCTGCAAGTTCCCCTCCAAATCACACACCATCCTGACCTGGAACTTTATCGCCGTTCCTTCACTGTCGCTGGGTCAAAATCTTGGAATTCCCTTCTGAACACTAGTGTGGGTGTACTTACCCCACATGGACTACAGCGGTTCAAGAAGGCAGCTCACCACCACCTTCTGAAGGGCAATTAGGGATGAACAATAAATGCTGGCCTAGCCAGCGATGACCACATGCCATGAATGAATATAAAAAAAAAATTATTGTACAACTTAAACAAAAAAGATATTAAAACTGCGGATATTGGAAATCAGAAATCAAAACAAAGTGCTGAAAACACTTAGCATGTCAGGAAGCATCAGTGGAGAGTACATAAAAATTGACATTTCGGGTTTCAACTCGTCAAAACTGGAAGATATTGCAGATCCACGGCATTTAGAAAGGAACAGTGCAAGGATAAGGGGTAATGAGAAAAAGAAACATGCACGAGAAATTAAGTAGGGTTTTATGTAAAGTGCTACACCACCAACCCCTGGAGGGAACTCAGGTTTTGTGCCCTGTCCAATTGACGCCTCCCTTTCACAGAAAAAAATATCATGTAGTTGTTGCACTTGCAAACTTAAGGACCAATTTGTACCCCCATCCACCTTTCAACAACCAGGCAGACAGTTAAAATGGTTGCACCAACTTATCCCTTCCAATCCTTCTGCCTTTCCATGAGTGATAATTTTAACCTGCTCTTTTAAGCAGGTGAGAAGGAACTTCCTGGAAGGCAGTGGGATCCTTTTCTAAATACACAAATTTGGATCTGATGATATCATCGCGGTCTGACTGCACTTTTAACTCGGGTCTGAATTGGGAAATCATGAGGCTTTTCTACCTTGCTAACCAGGCAGCAAGAGGTGTCAAGAGTCAGAAAAGGCTTTTTTTTTAACTTCCAGGAGGATCAGAACTGCCCTTCTGGGCCCTACAAGTTAAGTTCTCCTGCTTCAGACTTTTTCCTCGCTCTCCCCTGATGCCCAATCAACCCTCCTTGCAATCATGTCCCTGCATGCTGGGGACCATTCCCTTGGTCCCTGGCAGTGGCTTACTGCTGCCCCAAATCCCACTCCTGCTTGCCGGCCAGTAATGCTTCCCACCAGTGTTGAACAGGAGACTGATGGAGTCAATGTATTTGAGGCCTGGAAGTTAAAATCACCAGGTCTTTCACTGTGGAGGGCTGGATAGTTTTCATCTGCCTCAGCCCCTGGCTGCACATCTCCTGCCAGGGAGTTAAAGTCAGGGCTTCAGAGTTTTTCGCTTGTTTGATACAAACGCCTGAGGTTAGATGTCCTCTCTGGTGGATTGGAAGAATGCAATGGTGTGAAACTTCTTGCTGTGGCAACCTTTCCTCCTATGGGAAGAACAGCCCCTGTTCCAGATGCTGTCTGCAGGTTCTCCAGCAGCAAATTGTATAACTGTGGCAACGACTCCTGTGAAGTGGAGATAGTGAAGACAAGTTTATTCTGATCTGTCCAAGTAGGCTCGTGAGAAGTGTACAAATGCGGCTTCTGAAGTAGTGACAGGTGTGAACCAAACATCTCAATTTTGATTTTAACTGCTTGTTTTGACCCTCATTAAACTCCTGTAAATCAGGTGGCACATCTACTCTCACCACTCTATATGGTGCAATTTAAATGCTGGCAGCAACAAAGAGGAATATTTTCTTTTATTCGTTAATGGAATGTGGGCGTCGCTGGCTAGGCCAGCATTTATTGCCCATCCCTAATTGCCCTTGAGAAGGTGGTGGTGAGCTAACTTTTTGAACTGCTGCAGTCCATGCGAGGTAGGTACACCCACAGTGCTGTTAGGAAGGAAGTTCCAGGATTTTGACCCAGCGACAGTGAAGGAACAGCGATATAGTTCCAAGTCAGGATGATGTGTGGCTTGGAGGGGAACTTGCAGGTGGTGGTGTTCCCATGCATCTGCTGCCCTTGTCCTTCTAGGTGGTAGAGGTTGCAGGTTTGGAAGGAATTATCGAAGGAGCATTGGTGTGTTGCTGCTGTGCATCTTGTAGATGGTACACATTGCTGCCACAGTGCACGGCAGTGGAGGGAGTGAATGTTTGTGGATGGGGTGCCAATCAAGTGGGCTGCTTTGTCCTGGATGGTGTCGAGCTTCTTGAATTGTGTTGGAGCTGCACCCATCCAGGCAAGTGGAGAGTTTTCCATCACACTCCTGACTTGCACCTTGTAAATGGTGGACAGGCTTTGAGGGGTCAAGAGGTGAGTTATTCACCGCAGAATTCAGAGCCTCTGACCTGCTCCTGTAGCCACGGTATTTATATGGCTACTCCAGTTCAGTTTCTGGTCAATGATAACCCCCCAGGATGTTGATAGTGGGGGATTCATCGATCGTAATGCCATTGAATATCAAAGGGAGATGGTTAGGTTCTCTCTTGTTGGAGATATTCATTGCCTGGCACTTATGTGACATGAATGTTACTTGCCATTTATCAGCCCAAGCCTGGATATTGTCCAGGTCTTGCTGCATTTCTGCACGGACTGCTTCAGTATCTGAGAAGTCGCGAATGGTACTGAACATCGTGCAATCATCAGCGTACATCCCCACTTCTGACCTTATGATTGAAGGAAGGTCATTGATGAAGCAGCTGAAGATGGTTGGGCCTAGGACACTACCCTGAGGAACTCCTGCAGTGATGTCCTGGAGCTCAGATGATTGAACTCCAACAACAGTTGGTGGCACAGTGATGCAGTGGTTAGCACCGCAGCCTCATAGCTCCGGGACCCGGGTTCGATTCTGGGTACTGCTTGTGCAGAGTTTGCAAGTTCTCCCTGTGACTGCGTGGATTTTCGCCGGGTGCTCTGGTTTCCTCCCACAGCCAAAGACTTGCAGGTTGATAGGTAAATTGGCCATTGTAAATTGTCCCTAGTGTAGGTAGGTGGTAGGGAATATGGGGTTGCTGCAGGGTTAGTATAAATGGGTGTGGTTGGTTGGCACAGACTTGGTGGGCTGAAGGGCCTGTTTCAATGCTGTATCTCTAAAATAAAAAAACCACAACCATCTTCCTTTGAGCTCGGTATGACTCCAACCAGCAGAGAGTTTTCCCCCTGATTCCCATTGACTCCTGTTTTGCTAGGGCTCCTTGATGCCACACTCGGTCAAACGCTGCCTTGATGTCAAGGGCAGTCACTCTCACCTAACCTCTTGAGTTCAGCTCTTTTGTCCATGTTTGAACCAAGGCTGTAATGAGGTCAGGAGCTGAGTGGCCCTGGCACAACCCAAACTGAGCGCCAGTGAGCAGGTTATTGCTAAGCAAGTGGTGCTTGACAGCATTGTTGATGATGATTGAGTGTAGACTGATGGGGCAGTATTCAGCTGGATTGGATTTGTCCTGTTTCTTGTGTACAGGGCATACCTGGGCAATGTTCCACATTGCCGGATAGATGCCAGTGTTGTACTGGAACAGCTTGGCTAGGGGTGCGGCAAGTTCTGGAGCACAGGTCTTCAATACTTTTGCCGGAGTGTTGTCAGAACCCATAGCCTTTGCAGTATCCAGTGCCTTCAGTTGTTTCTTGATATCACGGGGAGTGAATCGAATTGGCTGAAGACTGGCATTTGTGATGCTGGGGACTTCAGGAGGAGGCTGAGATGGATCATCAATTCGGCACTTCTGGCTGAAGATTGTTGCAAATGCTTCTGCCTTATCTTTTGCACTGATGCGCTGGGCTTCCCCATCATTGAGGATGGGGATATTTGTGGAGCCACCTCCTCCAGTTAGTTGTTTAATTGTCCACCACCATTCATGACTGGATGTGGCAGGACTGCAGAGCTTAGATCTGATCCATTGGTTGTGGGATCGCTTAGCTCTGTCTATCGCATGCTGCTTACGCTGTTTGGCCCGCAAGTAGTCCTGTGTTGTAGCTTCACCAGGTAGGAGTAACAGTAAAAAGGATTATTACTTGAATGGTAAAAAGTTGCAGCATGCTGCTATGCAGAGGGACCTAGGTGTCCTTGTGCATGAATCGCAGAAGGTTGGTCTGCAGGTACAGCAAGTAATTAGGAAGGCAAATGGAATTTTGTCCTTCATTGCTAAAGGGATTGAGTTTAAAAGCAGAGACGTTATGTTGCAGCTGTATAAAGTACTGGTGAGGCCGCACCTGGAGTACTGTGTGCAGTTTTGGTCTGCTTACTTGAGAAAGGATATACTGGCACTGGAGAGGGTGCAGAGGAGGTTCACTCGGTTGATTCCGGAGTTGAGGAGGTTGGCTTATGAGGAGAGACTGAGTAGATTGGGATTATATTCATTGGAATTCAGAAAAATGAGGGGGGATCTTATAGAAACATATAAAATTATGAAGGGAATAGATAAGATACAAGTAGAGAGGATGTTTCCACTGGCAGGTGAAGCTAGGACAAGAGGACATAGCCACAAGATTAGAGGGAGCAGATTTAGGACTGAATTAAGAAGGAACTTCTTCACCCAGAGGGTTGTTAATCTATGGAATTCCTTGCCCAGTGAAGTAGTTGATGCTTCTTCAGTAAACGTTTTTAAAGCTAAGGTAGATATCTTTTTGAACAATAAAGGAATTAAGGGATACAGTGAGAGCGCGGGTAAGTGGATCTGAGTCCACGAAAAGATCAGCCATGATCTTATTGAATGGCAGAGCAGGCTCGAGGGGCCGGACGGCCCACTCCTGCTCCTAGTTCTTATGATCTTATGACACCTCATTTTGAGGTATGCCTGGTGCTGCTCCTGGCTTGCCCTTCTGCACTCTTCATTGAACCAGGGTTGGTCCCCCGGCCTGATGGTAATGGTAGAGCGGGGGATGTGCTGGGCGTGAGGTTACAGATTGTTGTTGAGTACAATTCTGCTGCTGCTGATGGCCCACTGCGCCTCATGGATGCCCAGTTTTGCATTGCTACATCTGTTCGAAATCTATCCCATTTAGCACGGTGGTAGTGTCACACAACACGATGCAGGGTATCCTCAATGTGAAGACGGGACGTTGTCTCCACAAGGACTGTGCGGTGTTCACTCCTACCAATACTGTCATGGACAGATGCATTTGCGGCAGGCAGATTGGTGAGGATGAGGTCAAGTATATATTTCCCTCTCGTTGATTCCCTCACCACATCTAGCAGCTATGTCCTTTAGGACTCGGTCAGTAATGGTGCTACTGAGCCACTCCTCGTGATGGACAGTGACGTCCCCCACCCAGAGTACATTCTGCACCCTTGCCACCCTCAATGCTTCCTCCAATTGGTGTTCACATGGAGGAGTACTGATTCATCAGCTGAGGGAGGGCAGTAGGTGGTAATCAGCAGGAGGTTTCCTTGCCCACGTTTGACCTGATGCTATGAGACTTCATGGGGTCTGGAGTCGATCTTGAGGACTCCCAGGGCAACTCCCACCGGACTGTATACTACTGTGCCACCACCTCTGGTGGGTCTGTCTTGTCGGTGGGACAGGATATACCCGGGGATGGCGATGGCAGTGATTGGGACATTGTAAGGTATGATTCCGTGAGTATGACTGTGTCAGGCTGTTGCTTGACTAGTCTGTGGGACAGCTTTCCCAACTTTGGCACAAGCCCCCAGATGTTAGTAAGGAGGACTTTGCAGAGTTGACAGGGCTTGGTTTGCCATTGTCATTTCTGGTGCCTAGGTCAATGCCAGGTGGTCCGTCCGGTTTCATTCCTTCTCGACTATGTAGCGGTTAGATACAACTAGGCCATTTCAGAATCAACAACAAAGCGGAGGTCTGGAATTACATGTATGCCAGACCAGGTAAGGACAGCAGATTTCCTTCCCTAAAGGGCATTAGTGAACCAAATTAGTTTTTACAACAATCAACAATGGTTTCATGACCATCATTAGATTAGCTTTTAATTCCAGATTTTTTAAAATTAATTCAATTCAAATTTCACCTTCTGCCCTGGTGGGATTCAAACCCATATCCCCAGAGCAATACCCTGGGCCTCTGGGTTACTGGTCCAGTGACAATACCACTATGCCACCGCCTCCCCCTTAAGTAGGCTATCCACCAAAACCAACTAATACAAGGAACATAATGCAGAAAAATTGGAATTGAAAATGCAAATATATACCCCCAAAATTCCTGGGGTTGGACAGGGCAGAAAGGTAAACTTATGCCATGGTAGGGGCTGCCCAGCTCCGCTGGGATTCTATCCTGTTTACACTGCTGCTTTAAATTCCAGTGGGAGGATTATGGGTGGATCTCCTGCCTGCCACCCCCGTGACAAAGGGCTGTGTCTGAGGAAGATCTGAGTGGGCCCTCAAGAATTTTAAGTCCTCCAACTTTTCCCAGGAAATAAAACTCTCATCTCCCTAAACGCAGGGGTGGCATTAGGACTGTGCACTGGGCTCCGAGCCATTCAGGGGGCCCGAGTGGATCCTGTGATAAGTTTAATGATCTCAACTTTATTGATGTAGGGGCTCCAAACCAAACCTTTGCATAGGGCCTCCACAAATGTCACTTGTGTCTTGTAAGAAGCCTGCTTGAACAGTCTCATGCACAATTTACATGAGCAAGGTGCATGCTATGAGTGGAATCTCAGTCAAAGTCAGATTATTCAGCCTGAGGCCTGTTTTGAATTGTTTAACTAGGACTCATGCATTTCAATAACATTGCCTAATTTTTTGTTCCCAAATTGTCCATTGGAAAATTGTCTGCAACACATGTGAGATTGGGGCTGAATTTTCTAATTTATTCTCATGACCAGTGAGGCACTGCACTGCAGACAGAGGCTTGGAACAGCGACAATGTTTTCAGTTAATGAGTAACTGGAAAGTTTTGAAATTTGCAGCAGTTGGCCTGACCTCTGGCAAGAAGAAAATCAGAGATTAGTTGACATTATGCCAATTCACTATGTTTTGTATGCTAATGAATGCGCAATATCAGCTGCTGCTGCTAGAAGTGATAAGGGTGCAGACTGACGTTGAGAAGGAAATACAGACAGACTCATTTCACAAAGTTTGAATTCATTATTTAATCCAATGGTTTTAAAATACAAAGATTCAGTCATTGCTGTTTTCTCAAAGGGGGTGAACCATGATTTTGAAAAAGTAAAACAAATGCCAAAAATTCATTACAATCACAGGATTCTAAAGGGAACAAGAATGAACGTTGATTTTAATGCATAAAAGATCCGAAGCACACAAAAGTGGTTCTTTATTCTCTACCATGCCCAGTGACATGTGAGGCAACTCATTTGTTCCCCTCCTTTTTATATCTTTCAGATCATGTTCTGAGTTGTTTTCACAACAAAGACCCTTTTTATGTGGGCAGGTTGTTATCCTGGCTCACCACCACCTCCCCCCACCCCCCACTGTACCAGGAGAACCGGCTAGATACAATTGAAGAAGTCACTCCACTCCCACTGGATGTGAGTATCCCACTGAATGTGAAAAACTAAATACTGAAGCCAGTATTTAGAACCAGAACTCTGATCTCCTGCTTGCCAGGTCTATGATGGAGGGGCCCCTCCACTCTCACTGGACGCAAGTACCCAGACTGGTGGTTCAGTTGCATCAAAAAAGTTACTCAGCTGTTTGAAGAAAATCACTGGTAACCTATTGAAGTTAGTTCCTAATGGAGAAACCTCATTTCCAGAATCACATTAGTCTGCTAAGTTAAAATACACTTTTCTGTGAAACAATCTCTGATTCAATAAAAGTTCAGTGGAAAGAACTGTGTATTACACATACCTTAAGAAGCATGGGAGTTTGCAGCACTCCAGTGCACAGTCTGGACACAGAAAGTCAGTTGTAAATATTTCACAGTAACACTTCACATGCATAATTACTGTGTGCCCTTTATGGTGTCTGCAACTATCAGTCACATCATTTATCGCCTATCAGTGCCAATCCTTCCCCAGAGTACATGGGGACAAGGGGTTGGAACTCAATTACTATAAATGAGGTGAATAGCCGGGCTGCTACAGGCTCATCTCAAGCATACATCAACCCCCACAGCCTGGAATTTCTGATGCCGTTGCCATCCAGGTGTGTGGCTGTCTTGTGAAACAATTTCCTAGCCCCTTTGACTCCCTCAGAAAGAGGTCCGATATATATTTTTAATTATCTTACACCAAGTTGTATGGAGTTTAGGGAAGCAGGAACCGACAGTGTGGGACTTCCCTCCCCCAACGTCCACCTGACATAGGGGTCTATGTTTTGAGTAGACAGAGCTTCCGACCCAGACTAAACCCCGCCCCTCCTCCCCCAAGAAGCTACCAGCAAAGGCTAGGTCCTGAGCTATTTCCCAGGCCTTCTGCTATATTCCTGAGTTTTCTGGGTTATTGTGTGATATCATGCCCAAAAATTCATAATGCCCATCTCATCTCCAAAACAAAGATGTTTTCCTTTATTTCTGCTGCATCCATCCACATAGATCCCCGAAGACTGGCTTGAGGCACAGGTAAGATCGATTCAAGCCATGGAGGACATTAATACCATGGATGGGGAAGTACTAGAGGCTAGTGTGGGCACGGTGATAGGTGAGCAGGAGGGCGTAAGGTTAGGATGCATTGGTTCTGCATGAGTTAGAGTTTATGTAGGGTGGAGCTCGGGAAGTTGTGGGAAAAGCATTGAAGAAATTGAACCTGGAATTGTCAAAGCCATGGATGAGGGTTTAGGGGAAAATGATGATGAAATAGAGACAGAGAGGTTCAACATTCAGTTCAGCTCAGCAAAGTTGTTCATTTTTCCAGCCTGAGTGAACAGCTGGAGAGTAGCCAGAACCAGTGTATTGCTAGTGTTTTGCTGGAAGAGGTTTTAGCTCATCCATGACTTGATATGGCACAGGCAGTCTGACAGTATAATAACAGAGAATAAAAGCTGGGTGTCACCAGCATACCTATGAAAGCTGATGCCATGCTTGCAGATAATTCCAACAAACATCTGCAATTCCACTCCACTGTTGTACTATGGCGGAGCCCTGTCGGAGAGGAAAACCTGACATCACCAAAGTTCCCAGGGTCAGGGTGGGATCAGATATTACATAAATCATTAGGTCACCTTTGGCAGTACTGGTGCATTTTGGATGCCTTTTGAGGGGATGGCACTATTTTGCAGAACAAAGAACAAAGAAAATTACAGCACAGGAACAGGCCCTTCGGCCCTCTAAGCTTGCGCCGATCCAGATCCTCTATCTAAACATGTCGCCTATTTTCTAAGGGTCTGTATCTCTTTGCTTCCTGCCCATTCATGTATCTGTCTAGATACATCTTAAAAGACGCTATCGTGCCCGCGTCTACCACCTCCGCTGGCAACGCGTTCCAGGCACCCACCACCCTCTGTGTAAAGAACTTTCCACGCATATTCCCCCTAAACTTTTGCCCTCTCACTTTGAACTCGTGACCCCTAGTAATTGAATCCCCCACTCTGGGAAAAAGCTTCTTGCTATCCACCCTGTCTATACCTCTCATGATTTTGTACACCTCAATCAGGTCCCCCCTCAACCTCCGTCTTTCTAATGAAAATAATCCTAATCTACTCAACCTCTCTTCATAGCTAGCATCCTCCATACCAGGCAACATCCTGGTGAACCTCCTCTGCAGCCTCTCCAAAGCATCTACATCCTTTTGGTAATATGGCGACCAGAACTGCACGCAGTATTCCAAATGTGGCCGAACCAAAGTCTTATACAACTGTAACATGACCTGCCAACTCTTGTACTCAATACCCCGTCCGATGAAGGAAAGCATGCCGTATGCCTTCTTGACCACTCTATTGACCTGCGTTGCCACCTTCAGGGAACAATGGACCTGAACACCCAAATCTCTCTATACATCAATTTTCCCCAGGACTTTTCCATTTATTGTATAGTTCACTCTTGAATTGGATCTTCCAAAATGCATCACCTCGCATTTGCCCGGATTGAACTCCATCTGCCATTTCTCTGCCCAACTCTCCAATCTATCTATATTCTGCTGTATTCTCTGACAGTCCCCTTCACTATCTGCTACTCCACCAATCTTAGTGTCGTCTGCAAACTTGCTAATCAGACCACCTATACTTTCCTCCAAATCATTTATGTATATCACAAACAACAGTGGTCCCAGCACGGATCCCTGTGGAACACCACTGGTCACACGTCTCCATTGGAGTTATCCCCAATGTCCTGGCCAATATTTATACCTCAATCAACATCACACAAACAGATTACTGGTCATTATCACATTGCTGTTTGTTGGAGTTTGCTGCGTGCATACTGGCTGCTGCGTTTCCTTCATTACAACAGTGACTACACTTCAAAAAGTACTTCAGTGACTGTAAAGCGCTTTGAGATGTCCGGTGGTCATGCAAGGTGCAATATCAATGCAAGTCTTTTTTTTCTTTTTACTGGAAAGACTGACTATACTTAAAATGGATAAGTCACCTGGTCCAGGGCTTGCATCCCAGGTTTCTAAAATAAGTGGGAGTGAAGATAGCAGAATGCTATAATTTTCCAATCTTCCCTTGATACAGGGAGGTGCCAGAGGATTGAAGAGTGGCACATGTGACTCCCTTATTCAAGAAAGTGTGTAAGGACTTGCCTGTTAACAATAGGTCGGTCAGTTTAACATCAGTGGTGAGTAAGGTTTTAGAAACAATAATCAGGGAAAAAATCAACAGGCACTGGAGAGGTTTGAGCTAATTAAGGAGAGCCAGAACAGATTTGTAAAAGGCAGATTGTGCTTGACTAATCTAATTGCAATTTTGATGAAGTAACAGAGAAAGTCGATGAATGAAAGCAATGGATGTTGTCTGTACGGATTTTAAGAAAGTATTTGGCAAAGTACCACATAAAAGGCTGGTTAACAAAATTGACGCTCATGGAATAGGAAGGTCAGTGTCAGCTTGGATATAAAAAATTGGCTTGATACCAGAGTTGGAGGTGTGTCAGACAGTGAAGATGATATCAGTCAACTGGAACAGGACATAGGTAGGCTAGCACAATGGGCAGACAGTGGCAGATGGAATTTCATACACAAAAATATGAGATGATGCATTTTGGCTGGGGGCATAGGCAATATAGACTAAATGGAATAGTTTGAAAGAGTGTACAGGAAAAAGGGACCTGGGGGTTCATGTGCATAGATCTTTAAAGGTGGCAGGACATAACTGAGAGAGTAGTTAGCAAAGTATATGGGATCTTGGGCTTCATAAAGTGAGGTATTGAGTATAAAAGCAGGGAAGTTATGCTGTACCTTTACAAAGCTCTGGCCACATCTAGAGGATTGCATCCAGTTATTGTCACCACACTTTCGGAAGGATATGAGGGTCCTTGAGAAGGTGTAGAGGAGATTTACCAGAATGTTTTCAGGGATGAGGAATTTAGCTACAAGGTTGGGTTGGAGAAACTGCGTTTGTTCTCCTTGGAACAAAAGAGATTCAGGGACGATTTGATAGTGGTGTACTAGATTATGACAGGTTTAGATAAAGTAGACAAAGAAAAACTCTTCCCAATAACAGATGGTACAAGGACTTGGGGAAACAGATTTTAAGTTTTGGGCAGGAGATGTAGGGGGATGCAAAGAAGAACTATTTTACGCAGTGACTGGTAATGACCTGGAACGCGCTGCCTACGAGTGTGGTGGAAGAGGGGACGATGAATAATTTCAAAAGGCAATTGGATGGGCACTTGAGGAAACAAAATTTGCAGGGTTATGGAAATAGAGTGGGGGAATGGAACTGATTGGATTGTTCAACAGAGATCTGGCATGTACTTGACGGGCTGAATAGCCCCCTTTTTTGCCAGAATGACTCTATGACTCTATGGCCGGGATTTTAACGGACCAGGTGGGAAAGGGAAGGCGGAAACAGAATCGGGTGGTGAAGGCTCTCCCACTCCGACTCCCATTCCCATTGCGATCTCACAAAAAAAGTAATTAGGAGAGCGAAAAGGGGACATGAGAAAACGCTGGCGGGAAAGATAAAGGAAAATCCTAAAGCGTTTTATAAGTATATTAAGGGCAAGAGGATAACCAGGGAAAGAGTAGGGCCCATTAGGGACCAAAGTGGCAATCTGTGTATGGAGCCGGAGGACATAGGCGAGGTTTTAAATGATTACTTTTCATCTGTGTTCACTATAGAGAAGGACGATGTAGGTGTAGAGATCAGGGAGGGGGCTTATGATATACTTGAACATATTAGCATTGAAAGGGAGGAAGTATTAGCTGTTTTAGTGGGCTAAAAAGTCGATAAATCCCCAGGTCCAGATGAGATGTATCCCAGGCTGTTGTGTGAGGCAAGGGAGGTGATAGCAGGGGCTCTGACACAAATTTTCAAATCCTCTCTGGCTACAGGAGAGGTACCAGAGGATTGGAGGACAGCGAATGTGGTATCATTATTCAAGAAAGGTAGCAGGGATAGACCAGGTAATTACAGACTGGTGAGTCTAACATCAGTGGTTGGGAAACTATTGGAAAAAATTCTGAGACAGGATTAATCTACACTTGGAGAGGCAGGGATTAATCAGGGATAGTCAGCATGGCTTTGTCAGGGGGAGAGCATGTCTAAAAAACTTGATTTAATTTTTTGAGGCGGCGCCGAGATGTGTAGATGAGGGTAACGCAGTAGATGTAGTCTACATTGACTTCAGTAAGGCTTTTGATAAGACCCCGCATGGGAGATTGGTTAAGAAGGTAAGAGCCCATGGGATCCAGGGCATTTTGGCAAATTGGATCCAAAATTGGCTTAGTGGCAGGAGGCAGAGGATGATGGTCGAGGGTTGTTTTTGCGAGTGGAAGCCTGTGACCAGTGGTCTACCACTGGGATCGGTGCTGGGACCCTTGCTGTTTTTAGTGTACATTAATGATTTAGACGTGAATATAGGAGGTAAGATCAGTAAGTTCGCAGATGACACGAAAATTGGTGGTGTCATAAATAGTGAGGAGGAAAGCCTTAGATTACAGGACGATATAGATGGGCTGGTAAGATGGGTGGAGCAGGGGCAAATGGAATTTAATCCTGAGAAGTGTGAGGTGATGCATTTTGGGAGGACCAACAAGGCAAGGGAATATACAATGGATGGTAGGACCCTAGGAAGCTTGGTGTACTGATCCATAGATCACTGAAGGCAGCAACACAGGTAGATAAGGTGGTTAGGAAGGCATATGGGATACTTGCCTTTATTAGCCGAGGCATAGAATATAAGTGCAGGGAGGTTATGATGGAGCTGTATAAAATGCTAATTAGGCCACAGCTGGAGTATTGTGTACAGTTCTGGGTATCACACAATAGGAAGGATGTGATTGTACTGGAGAGGGTGCAGAGGAGATTCATCAGGATGTTGCCTGGGCTGGAGCATTTCGGCTCTGAAGAGAGACTGAAAAGGCTAGGGTTGTTTTCCTTAGAGCAGAGAAGGCTGAGGGGGGACATGATTGAGGTATACAAAATTATGAGGGGCAATGATAGGGTAGATAGGAAGAAACTTTTTCCCTAGCAGAAGCATCAATAACCCGGGGGCATAGATTTAAGGTAGGGGGCAGGAGGTTTAGAGGGGATTTGAGGAAAGATTTTTTCACTCAGAGGGTGATTGAAATCTGGAATGCACTGCCTGAAGAGCTGGTAGTGGCAGGAACCATCACAACATTTAAGAAGTATTTAGATGAGCACTTGAAATGCCAAAGCCTACAAGGCTATGGGTCAAGTACTGGAAAATGGGATTAGAATAGTTAGGTGCTGGATGGCCAGCACAGACATGATGGGCTGAAGGGTCTATTTCTGTGTTGTATAACTCTATGACTCTGACTTGTTGAGTAATTAATGGCCAGCTGGCAGGTTGGCTGAGCACACAGCGGCCAGAGGCGGGCATTGAGGCGGCTGCTGCGTTGTCACCTGACATGGAAGGAAGTGCTGGCACCATGTTTAAAGGGCCACCAGCACCCAAGCCCTGATGCAAGCATTCTTTGCGGAAGCACCCATCCCTGCAAGCATTCTCTGAACATTGAAACCTCCATCATCCTCTGAACATTGATCCCTCCATCATCCTCCAAACACTGAATCCTCCAGCATCTTTTGAAGAAATCCACACCTCCCTCCCTCCCTGGTTCTCCTCATTGCTGGAGTACCTGCCTCCTGAATGAATGATGCACGTGGCAACGCCACGCGGCATCACGTCTGCCACTTGATGAATTCATACCCAGCACAATGATGTCGGGAGCCACACAATTTTACTGCCCCCGCCCGCCTCCGTTGCCATCCGTTGCTGCGGACTAAAATTCAAGCCAATGATCTTAGATGCTGAATAGTCTAACTTAATTAGCCTACATTCATTCTGGAGGAGGGTCCTATAGCAAGGAGGAGAACCTGAGATGGGGGAGGTGCAACACACGGATCGGGACAGCAGAAACCTCCTGGCCACCTGTAGGGGCAGCCTCAGGGTGGGGAGGCGGCAGAAGGCTGCAGAGGGGACTGCAAGCTGGAGCCAGCATGGAGACAAAGGTACCCTGCAGCAAGGGTATACAGACAGAGGAGGAGCTACCTCCAGATGTCAGAAAGGCAGTGTCACCGAATACTACACCTCTCCCGAGGCCGTGACCACTCTGTATACCATAATGGTGGAGGAGGTGAGCTTTGATTGCAGTGCTGGTCGTCCATTGCACGTGGTAAAGGTCACTGTGGCCCTAAATTTCTATATCTCAGGTTCATTCCAATGGCCCACTGGAGACATGTGTGGTATTTCCCAATAAGCCGCAAATCAGTGCATCAAGGTGGTGACAGATTCCCTCTTCAGGAGGGCCAGCCATTACCGAACTAATGTGGTCAGTCAGGTTCAGGGAGCCAGAGAATTCACAGCCATGGCAGAGATCCCCCCGCCCCGGTGCAAGGTGTGATTTACTGCACACAATTGGTCATCAAGGCTCCCACAGGCCAGCAAGTGGCCTTCATTAATTGGAAGGGATTTCATTCCCTCAATGTGCAACTTGTCTGCAACCACCATCAACGGATCCCGCAGGTGTGTACATGGTACTCTGGGAGCAGCCACGACTCTTACATTCGCTGGCACTCCAAGGTGACACAGCTATTCACCCATCTGCACGCCTTCAAGGCCTTGCCGACAAGCTGTATCCACTGAAAAGAGGGCTGCTGACACCTGTGAGGAACCCTAGGACAGAGGCTGAGGAATGCTGCAACGCAACCCGTGCCACTATTGAGCAGACCATTGACTTCCTCAAGATGAGATTCAAGTGCCTGTATCATTCCAGTGGGGCACTTCAATAAGCCCCAGCAAGAGTGTCCTGGTTAGTCCTGGTCTGCTGCACTTTACACAACCTGGTGCTATAGAGGGGGGAGCCTTGGCAGCTGAGGACTGAGTGGGGCACAAGTAGTCCTCAGACATGGAAGAAAATGAGGAAGCTGATGACCAGCCACAGCATCCTGAAAGACATGAGGGGCCACATGGATGATGCAATGATACACGTGCAAGTGAGGCTCATGATGTTCTTACACTCATTTGTTTTGGCTGACCCCTACCACTGCAGTCAACCAGTTGAATAAAGAACCACATTCTACCAACAATAATGCCACTCACCTCTGTTCTTAGTCCACAACCCCTCAGCCACTAGTACTTGGTGCTTCAACAGTGTGCAAAGGATGAACCCACAAGCCCTGGTTGCACACCAGCCAGCCGTTGAGTTGACACATGCCACTCTTCCATTGCCAGAGGGTCACCAACAATGGATGGAAACATACAGAAACCAAATCTGACACTTATTACATAAATCATCACACACAAACAGAGAATGTTTAACTATTCATCCGTGAGGCCCAAGTGCATCTTGTGTTTTTTCTTGATTATTTTATGAGTGCCAGTTGCAGTGGAGGCAGACTGTTGACCGGTGGCTTGATATAACCTTGGTACCGCCGTCTGTCTTTCTGAGGCCTGGAAGGCGCTGACATGCTGGGGAGCTGCTGCTCAGGTGCAGGAACCTCCTCTGTCACTGCGGCAACTTGAGGCGCTGCTGTCACTGGCAGAGGGGCTGAGGAGCCACAGCAGGAGCATCCTGAGAGGAGCCCCAGAAGCAGAAGGCAGCTGCTCCTCCTCCTTTGTAAGGCACACTTACGCATTCCTGCTGACCTGAGAAGGACGAGGACCTGGTAGAGACCCCAGGTGCCTCAACCTTTTCTCACCTTGCCACTGCTGGATACAGCTCATAGAAAAGGCGATGGCTTGCAGGTCTGCATGCATCTCCAGCATCCACTGACTGACCTGCTGGATGTGGCTCTCTATCAAAGTTGCCAATCTCTCGATGGAGGAGGCAACACACTCAGACAAGAGGACTCCTCCACTGTCTGGAATCTCCGACATATCTTCATGCACCTCATGCTGGACCTCCAGCATCTGCTGTCTCATGGATGAATCCAGAGGCACATCATCAGCCTGGGCCTGGTCTGCCACATTCCTTTGAGTGTCAGTGGCCTCGGATGTCACAGCTTCCGACATATATCCAAGCAGGTGAGTCATGCTCTCACCAGGTTGTGACCCCGAATCTACTCGTGAACGCAAACCCACTGAGATGGATGACTGTCCCCCGGGGATGGAAATTTCTGTCGTTGTGGTTGACCTGCGAGAGACAACAGAATGATCAGTGCTTCTCACCCCTCCAAACAGAAGTCTACAGAGTAGCCTTCCTCTCACATTGATGTCTGTACATTGGAGGATATATGAACACCATCCCTCATGCCCGCTGATGAGGCGACTCACCCTCCTGCATCTGCACTTCAGCCTCACTGTCCGCAATGGAGCAGCCGCCATGATACTTTGCCAGCTCTAGTGACTTCTGCTCCATGGGCATCAGGATGGCGATGACTGGTGTGGGGATGTGGAAGAAAAATGTTAGTGGCTCCATGGAGCAAACACAATGCCTAATTGTCTTGCATGCTTGTTGCTGAGTTTGTGGCCAATGGCATGCATTTGGCATGAGGTCACTCTGGAGCCACACTTGCGAGGGTCGACAGTGCCAGGCTCGTTCCCCTTGACAGAGCTGCAGCCATTTCTTTCCAAGCAAATGCTGTAGCCTCCACCCATTGCCACCGACATATTGGCTCTCCATCTGCACCATCCATGCCCTCACACATCCATTTACTGTCCCTCAAAGGGAACCAAGGCGGGTAGTCACCCTTGTGGAGCGGAGAAGGTCATTGACGCACTTGCAGCACTGCAGTCAGGTTCTCCGGACAACCCCAAGCTGCTGGCCTCCTCTGCAACCTCTGTCCAGTACTTGCTTGGTTAGGCAGGGAGGTCTCCTCCTTCTGTCCCTGGGGAAGAGGACCTACTGCCTTGCCAAAATAGCAAGGAGGAGAACACAAAGGGAGTCATCACTGAACGGCGGAACCACCTGGGATCATGCTTTTGCCATGCCTACAAGCACTTTTCTCCTGTGCCTTTCTTTGGAGGATGCTGGAGGGGTCACTGGAAACTGGAATGCTGAGGGGTCACTGGAAACTGGAATGCTGAGGGGTCACTGGAAACTGGAATGCTGGAGGGGTCACTGGAAACTGGAATGCTGAGGGGTCACTGGAAACTGGAATGCTGGAGGGGTCACTGGAAACTGGAATGCTGAGGGGTCACTGGAAACTGGAATGCTGAGGGGTGACTGGCAGCTGGATGCTGGAGGGGTCACTGGAAACTGGAATGCTGGAAGGGTCACTGGAAACTGGAATGCTGAGGGGTGACTGGCAGCTGGATGCTGGAGGGGTCACTGGAAACTGGAATGCTGGAAGGGTCACTGGAAACTGGAATGCTGAGGGGTGACTGGCAGCTGGATGCTGGAGGATCACTGATACTTAGATGCTGGTAGGCCGGAGTCTTTGGAGGATGGTTGCTGGGAGGAATGCTGCAGCAATGGATGTCCACATCAGGGCTCAGGTGCTAGCGGCCTTTTAAACATGCACCAGCACTTCTTTGCGAGTCAGGTGATGATGTGGCCGCTGCCTGAAAGCCCACCTCCAGCCACTGAGTTGGCCGCCACGCAAGGTTCCAATGGAAAACTGGAGTCAGAGTGGGAGGGCTTTCACCACAGGCTTCTGGTTCTGCCTTCCCTTTCCCACCGAGTTCTGTGAAATCCTGGCCATTGATCCCATTAAATTGCATTGTTCCATTAATTCATTTACTTTTGCATTCAGCTCTTCTAAGGTGTAATGGCAATTTTTGTTTTTAAAGGTATTTAGTGCCGCTATACTTTTCCACTGAATGCTGTCTTTCACTTTTACCTTGCAAAGCTTTTCAATTACATTAACAGGTTTTTTGATTATTCGTGGGTCTTCTGACTAGGGTAAATTAAATCACGCAGAAGACTATCATGCACTAGAAAACTCAGCTGTTCACTTATATTTTATGGATTTATATTCCTAAAACTTTCAAATGATGGCATTGTGTTTCACTTTACCTTTTATGTCAGCTAACAAGAATTGAAAAATAATGCTACTAGGTGTGTTCACCTATAGGATTTTTACCTGCATTAAATAAATATAGAGTGTAGATTAATATTTTGATATGCAGGTATCCAGCATTTTTAAAAAATGCATTCAAAGTCAGTGGAGGATCATTTTGAAGATGCACTGATGAAGGATCAGTACTTGGGCCTCAGCTATTTACAATCTATATTAATGACTTAGATGAGAAGACAGAGAGTAATGCATCTAAGTTTACTGATGATACAAAACTAGGTGGGAATGTAAGCTGTGAAGAGAACACAAAGAGGCTGCAAAGAGATAGACAGGTTAAGTGAGTAGGCAACAAGCTGGCAGATAGAGTATAATGTGGGGAATAATACAATGGGGAATAACAAGAATAGAAAAGCAGAATATTTTTGAAAAGGCGTGAAGCCTTTAAATGTTGATGTTCGGGGGACTTGAGTGTACTTGTATGAGGAACACAAAAAGTTAGCATGCCAGTACAGCAAGCAATTAGGAAGGCAAATGATATGCCGGCCATTATTCCAAGGGGGTTGGAGTCCAAGGGGATTGGAGTACAACAATAAGAAGTCTTCCTGCAATTGTATAGCGCTTTGGCAAGACCACACCTGGAATGTGTGCAGTTTTGGTCTCCATATCTAAGGAAGGATATACTTGCCTTGGAGGCAGTACAGTGAAGCTTCACTGGATTGGTTCCTGGGATGAGAGAGTTGTCCTATGGTGAAAGATTAAGTCAATTGGGCCTATACTCTCTGGAGTTTAGAAGATTGAGAGGTGATCTCATTGAATGTATATGACTCTGAAGGGGCTTGACAGGGTAGACACTTAGACATTGGGCTGAATTTTTTGGGTCCCCCCTGAGATGGGTTCAGAGATGCGGGGTGGGGGCCATAGAATTGCAATGGGAGGTGGGGGCCGGAGGGCCCGTTGCAATGCAGTTTTGTCGGGGGCAGGATAGGCTAAAGGTGGCCTTCCCGCCAGAGGTCATTTGAGGCCTATAAGTGGCCTCATGACAGCCACTTAAGGGCCTCTTCCTGCCACCACTGGACCAGTGGCAGGAGGGCCTCCACCATGTGGGGAGGCCACCCAGTAAAGCAAGGCGACCTCCCTGCAGGTTTGGGGGGGGTCCTCATCCATGGGCAATCTGTGGTCCACAGAGGGCCCCTGCTAGGAAAACCTGCACCTCCCTGAATCACGCTCCCACGGCACTACACGCCCAACCTCCCACCACCACCCCCCCCACCCTCATTAGGGCCTGCCGGACTGTCCCCAGCAACCTCGCCTCTGCCCCAGAGGGTTGTAGATGATCCATCATTATATACATTTCAGGCTGGGATAGATAGATTTTTGGTCTCGCAGGGAATTAAGGGATATGAGGAGTGGGCAGGAAAGTGGAATTGAAGCCCAAGATCAGCCATGATCTTATTGAATGGCGGAGCAGGCTCAATGGGCAATATGGTCTACTTCTGCTCCTATTTCTTGTGCTCTTGTGTTCTCACTTTCCTTGGATCCAGACTCCAGTGCTGGGCCTGGGTCCAAGGCTTCTTGCAGTGGCCACTACTCCCAGTTAGGCTGCCGATACTGCTGAACTGCCGGCCCTGTAGTTGACTGCCAGCTTTTGGAGGTGGGATCCCCGTCTTTAAAGGGCGGGAATCCCGGTGCTGAGCTGTTAATTGGCACGCCGCTGTAGAATTGCTCATGGTGGGGTGGGGGTGGAGGGGGTGGTGTTGCGCTCCAGCCTGCTGAGGTGGGATTCCCTCCGCCATTTCAGCCCAGTGCCGGAAGCCCCGCCTTGGACACAAAATTCAGCCTGTTGATTCCCGTGGCTGGGGAATCTAGAACACAGGGGCACAATCTCAGGATAAGGGGTCAATCATTTAGGATTGAGATGAGGTGAAATATCTTCACACAGAGAGTTTTGAATCTTTGGAATTCTCTACCCTAGAGAGTTGTGGATGCTTCACTGTTGAATGTCTTTAAGTCTGAGATAGACAGATTTTTGGTCTCTCAGGGAATCAAGGAATATGGGGAGCGGGTGGAAAGTGGAGTTGAGGCAACAGATCAGCCATGATTGTATTGAATGACGGAGCAGGTTTGAGGGGCCTACTCCAGCTCTTATTTCTTATGTTCTTAAAACAGTGGGATAAACCACACCAGGGTAGAAATTTAACTTGTGCCAGTTTCCAGTGCAAAATGGGTCATGCAATGTATATGTGCACTGGAAGGGGTTGACCTGATGCCCGTTTGAAATTGGGCATCATCCACATGAAACTAGGGAATTACAGGTTGGGCACCTGGATGCAACTTGCCGGTTGGGGCCTTAGTGATTTGGTCAAGTCCTGTGACAGGAGAAGGTGGGTGAGCTCAAGACAGCAGTAGCCCATAATGTTTTAGTGTTGTCAGTAGGAGCACTCTTGCTCCTGTTCCACAGAAATGCAACTATTAAAAAGTATGTTTATCTTTTTGTGGGCAGCCTCCGGTAATCCCTTTATGGACCGCTGGTTAGGTGGATGAAGTCCTAGAATAACAGGACGAAGCATGTGCCACACATGTTTCACTCAGCTGCTCACCAATATTGTGTCAGGATCTTAAAACCAGCAATAGGACTCTAAATTTCATATTCAAGGCACCTAATTTCAAATTCAGGCATGTGCCCTGCAGGGGGGAGATTGCGCGCAAGAGGTCATGACCAGAAATTCAGCCCTCCAACCTTAATTTTTTGCCAGAAACAGGAGAAATGAGGGTGAATTGCTCTCCTACTTCATTTGAATCATGCTGGGACCAGTGTCCCAGCGAATCATATAACTAGGGTTGTAGATAGGACTTTAAACTAATTAGTGGGGGGGAGGGTTCAATTGAAGGGAAATTTAAAAAACTAAAAAGAAACAAGAGAGCAGAGGTGCAGGGTAGTGAAGAGGCAAATGGTAATCAAAGTATGATAGGAAGGGGCAGAAAATATAAGCAGAAGAGTGCAGCAGAAATTAGAACGATAATGAATAACTATGGTAAAAAGTCAAACCTTAAGGCTCTTTATCTGAATGCACTCAGCATTTGTAACAAGATAGATGAGTTGATGGCACAAATAGAAATAAATGAATATGACTTGATAGCTATTAGAAACGTGGTTGCAGGGTGACCAAGACTGGGAACTCAATATTCAGGGGTATTAGATGTTCTGTAAAAATAGACAAAAAGGAAAAGGAGGTGGGGTAGCTTTGTTAATAAAGGAAGGTATCAGTGCGGTGGTGAGTAGGGATATAGGTGCAATAGATTGTGATGTGGAATCAGTTTGGGCGGAAATAAGGAACAGCAAGGGGAAGAAGTCAGGGGTGGGAGTCGTCTATTGGCCCCCGAAGAGTTGCCTCACTGTAGGACAAAGTATAAATCGGGAAATAATGGAGGCGTGTAAGAAGGGCGCTATAATTATCATGGGTGATTTTAATCTGCATATTGACTGCAGAAATCATTGGCAAAGGTAACATGGAAGACGAATTTGTAGACTGCATCAGGGATTGTTACTTAGAGCAATACGTTGCAGAACCTACCTGGGAACAGGCTATTTTAGATCTGGTAATGTGTAATGAGGTAGGATTAATAAGAGATGTCGTAGTTAAGGATCCTCTAGGGGGTACCGATCACAACATGGTAGAATTTCAAATTCAGTTTGAGGGCGAGCAACTCGGGTCTCAAACCAATGTCCTCAACTTAAACAAGGGAAGTTACAGAGGTATGAAGAAAGAGTTGTCTAAAGCAGGCTGGGAAGATAGACCAAGGGGAAGGTCAGTGGATGAGCAGTGGCAGACATTTGAGCAGTATTTCATAACGCTCAGCAAAAATTTATCCCGGTCAAAAAGGACTCGATGAGAAGGATGAACCACCCATGGTTAATAAAGGCGGTCAAGGAGAGTATCCAAACAAAAACTAAGGTATACAAAGCGGCGAAAACTAGTGGTAGACCAGAGGATTGGGAATTTTTTAGGAACCAGCAGCGGATGACTAAAAAACTAATAAAGAGAGAGAGAAAAGTTATTTTGAAAGTAAATTGACAAGAAATATAAAAACAACCAGCAAGAGCTTCTACAGGTATATAAAAAGAGAGTAGCTAAAGTGAGCATGGGATCCTTGGAGGATGCGACTGGAGAATTGATAATGGGGAACAGGGAAATGGCAGCTAATTTAAATCAATATTTTGCATCAGTCTTCATGGTGGAGGACACTATAAACATCCCACAGATATCAGATAAGCAAGGAGCTAATAGGAGGAAAGATCTTGTAACCATCTCTATCACGAGGGACAAAGTATTTGACAAACTAATGGGACTAAAGACAGACAAGTTGCCAGGACCTGATGGCCTACATCCAAGGGTTTTAAAGGAAGTGGCTGCAGAGATAGTGGAGGCATTGGTCGAAATATTCCCGAACTCACTGGATTCTGGAAGGGTCCCAGCAGATTGGAAAACCGCTAATGTGACACCCCTGTTCAAGAAGGGAGGGAGACAAAAAGCAGGAAATATAGGCCAGTCAGCCTAACATCGGTTGTTGGGAAAATGCTAGAGTCCATTATTAAGGAAGGAATAGCAGGACATTTAGAAAAGCTTATCGCAATCAAACAGAGTCAACATGGTTTTGTGAAAGGGAAATCATGTTTGACAAATTTGAGGAAATAACAAGCAGAATTGATAAAGGGGAACTGATAGATGTAGTGTATTTGGATTTCCAGAAGGCATTTGATAAGGTGCCACATAAAAGATTATTGCACAAGATCACGGTATAGGGGGTAATGTATTAGCATGGATTGAGGATTGGTTAACACACAGAAGACAGAGATTCGGGATGAATGGGTCTTTTTCAGGTTGGAAAGGCATAACTAGTTGAGTGCCACAAGGATCAGTCCTAGGGCCCTAAATATTTACTATCTATATTAAGGACCTGGAGGAGGGGATGGAGTGTAATCTATCCAAATTTGCTGACGATACAAAAATAGGTGAGAGGGCATGTTTTGATGAGGACATAAGGAATCTGCAAGGGGACATAGATAGGTTGAGTGAGTGGGCAAAAACTTGGCAGATGGAATTTAATGTAGGAAAGTGTGAGGTCATGCACTTTAGTAGGAAGAATCAAAAGGCAGACTATTATTTAATTGGAGACTCCAAAAAAGTGCAGCACAGAGGGATCTGGGTGTTCTTGTGCATGAAACACAAAAAGTTAGCATGCAGGTGCAGCAAGAATTAAGAAGGCAAATGGAATTTTGACCTTTATTGTTCGGGGGTTGGAGTTTAAAAATGGGGAAGTCTTGTTACAACTGTACAGGGTGTTGGTGAGGCCGTACCTGGAGTACTGTGTACAGTTTTGGTCCCTGTATTTATGAAAGGATATACTGGCATTGGAGGCAGTTCGAAAGAAATTCACTAGCCTGATTCCTGGGATGAAGGGGTTCACCTATCAGGAACGGCTAAACAGGTTAGGCCTTTATTCATTAGAGTTTAGAAGAATGAGGGGTGATTTTATTGAAACGTACAAGATTCTGAGGAGGCTTGACGGGGTAATTGTTGAGAAGATGTTTCCACTAGTGGGGGAATCTCGAACTAGGGGACATAGTTACAGAATAAGAGGACATTCATTTAAAACTGAGATGCGAAGGAATCTCTGCTCTCAGAGGTTAGTGAATGGCTGGATTTCTCTACCACAGAGAGTTGTGGAGGCTAGATCACTGAAAGTATTTAAAGAGGAGGTAGATAGATTTTTGAAATATCGGGCAGTTGAGGGCTATGAGGAGCTGGCACGAAAGAGGAGTTGAGGTCTGGGGCAGATCAGCCATGATCTTATTGAATGGCGGGGCAGGCTTGAGGGGCCGAATGGCCTACTCCTGCTCCTATTTCTTATGTTCTTATGTTCTTACATAATTTTGCTGTGATGATCATGTGTATGCAGTTAATAATTATTGTGGCAGCGTTACACATTTCAAAATGCATCATTGTTTCACAGTGTTGAACAAAGTTGGTACCCTTAGAAAAGTACAAATAACCACATTCAAGTCCAGCCCAAATAGACAGGAGCCACTTTTGGTGCCTATTGCACTCCAAAAATAGATATAGATAGGATGTGATAAATAAAAAAACTCGGCAGAATTCTGATTTCCCAGTCAGTTTTGAGCAGCTCCATTGTGCTGCCAATGAGAGTGTCTTTACTGCTGCCACATTTTTCATGCTTTCATTTTGTGCCAGGCATGAAGGTGAAGAGAAACTGGAAGGAAGGCTCCTGGGAAACCAAAGCTACAACACTTCAACTTTGGCTAATGATATGATTCCAGCAGCCATGAACGGAACCTAAGCACCGATACAATGCGATTCATGTAACCACCAGGATCATTTCTGAGTAACTTCTGGCATCTTGAAGGAGCAATTCAGATATCTGGACCAATCAGGGACTACATTGCAGTGCAGTCCCTGCAGGAAATCTAGGATCCTAATTGTCTGTTACATGTTCCACAACTTTGTTCAACCAAAGATTTGACAATGGATGAGAAGTGTCTGCGAACAATGCCAGAGTTTGAGTCAGATAGTGACCATGAGGCTGTAGCTGCTGAAAACCTAGTGCAGCCAACAACACAGATACACAAGCACTCAGATTTAGCTACACTGCCTTTTAGGGAACATCCTCACAAAAATAAAGCGGCTGAAATTATCTTCAGCAACACTATCCTCTGGACTTCCTCAACTACATTTTGTGCCCATTCTTTGCTGTGATTATACCTTATTCTGGACAATTATAAAGAATGTTATTGCTCAAAGTGCAATTGAGTGAAACCAGTTAATTTCCTACTTCGTGTGATTTGAGCATTGCCAGTGTACAAATTTTGTCACTGTGCTTCCCGTTAATGGTGGTGGATCTCATGCAATGTCTGACACCTAACCCATTACGTCATCTAAATAATTTCCCTGTGTAAAGACTGGCCTGGACTTTGTGGTCAGCGGCTAAGTGAGGGCGTTCACTTCTGACTTCGAAGAAAGTTGCTCACAGAGATCTAGTGATCTCTGTGGCATAGGTTTCACTTTTCTTGATGTTAATTTGTTAATTTCATTCTGGCACCAGCTATAGGATTTCGCTAGAGTCCAGCAACAGTGATGTCATCAAGCAAGCTAAATAGCCAATCACTTTGAAGAATTCTCATAGACATCAAACCAGTAACAAGTAGGTTTTATCGTTCACTTTTTATAATTTTACAGAAAGCAAAATATGTGAACATGGGATTAGAGTAGAAGCTGAAATGTCGTAAACAAACTTTAAAAAATTATTTTAAAATCTATCGAATTTTAGCATGGAATGGAGAAATTTGACATTCCACAGATATAAAATTAGTTCTTTAGGGCTAGAAAGGTTGTTCAAACCTAGTATTCTGTTAAAAACCTAGTTACACCTTATTCAAAAAGGGTATAACTTTTTCAAGAGTTTTTACAGTGAGAATAATAGCATCAAATATGGAAGTTCATCAGTGATTTCTAATTCATTTCTACCAGTGAGGACTTCAACAACGCACTCTGTGGAGGAGCGGGGAATCACTGACAGCAACTTCTGGATTTCCACATTTAACTGCGCATGTGCAAACACCAAAAGTTGCTGTCAGTTTCACAGATTAATGACGGCAAATGTTGACAGTTTCACCATCATTACAACTGCAAAATTTGTGCCAGTATGCGCGGGCTGACTAGGGTGTCCATGAGAACCAATTAAGATCTGGTTGCTTTTACTGCCTTCTGCTGTTTCTTGTGGTAGATGTGCAACTGAACCAGCCATGTATGATGCTGCAAAATTAGATTTGTTTTTGTCTCCAGGGTCAAATCATTTTTATATGCACTGAACAGCAATGCCCTCAGCACCATGGTACTCTGCCTAGTGAACTCTTGCCATGTCCATACACCTCCACTCAAAATCTTCCTTTGGTTTAGCCAATTTTTGGGATGCTAGATGGGTGGAAATCTGGCATAATGGATGGCTGCCCATTTTTCTGATCAGGGACGCCCATTTTATGCCTGGCAATTGTATGTGGATGATAATGATTGCAGAAAAGTTAAACTAGTGATGCCAGGACCCTGCCCCTTTTTGCTCCATGCACTATTCCAGGGGTTTCCAGGTGGATGGGGCGGTTTAGCACTCCTATTTAGTACATATGCTCGTATTTAAATAACATGCTAATGTAGCAGGACTGACATCATCGTGCAACCTGTCTTATTTTACTGGGCCTCTACCTGGCAGAGGCTCAAACACAGCAACGAATTGTCACATTGCTGTTTGTGGGATCTTGCTGTGTGCAAGTTGGCTACTGCATTTCTTACAACAGTGACAACATTTCAAAAACACTCCATTGGCTGTAAAGCACTTTGAGATGGCCTGAGGTCATGAAAGACAGTACATAAATCAATAATGTAAATGATACAGACTTTAAAGCACTAGACCAGTTTTAAAAAAGTAAACCTTTTTATTTATATATATATATATATATAAAAGAAATACAAAATTTCAACACAATGAAAATGTAATTATGGCAATTCAGTTTTTTCTGAGCCTTCGACCTGTGTCACTGCTTCAGGTACATTAGAAGTTAGTAATGTCCTTCTGTTGTAGTGTCCTTTAATTATGCCAGAGTTGTTGTTTTCATTCAGAATTTGTTTTTGTTTTTGTCTGTTTAAAGACTGTACAAGTCCAAGGACAACAGCAGCTAATGAGTATTGACCAGTTAGCTTTCTTGGTTGCATGATAAGTGGATTTGGCTGAACTCTTCCCAGAAGAAAATATGTTTTGATCTTCCCTTCTTGTTCACTTATCCCTTTGACATATATTTCACCTCTGTACTCAAAGGCAAATCCTTTGTCCTTCAGGATAAGATATGTATCTTCAGGCACTTGAATTTTGCCACTAATGCCTGTGCTATCCATGCGGCTTGCTAAGTTTACAGTTTTACCCCAGATATCGTATTGAGGTTTCTTAGCGCCAATAACCCCTGCAACGACTGAGCCATGGCTAATACCTGGAAGTAAATGTGCATTACCAAGTAAATTATTTAAATACTTATAAGCATTAACTCCTGCAAGAGATGCCACTTAATTTCATGGCAACATAATTATATTAATTACTAAGTCACCCCAACACACTATTTTCACACCTTTTCTCCTGAAGGCACTGACTTATGATGGAATAAAACATCACAGGAACTAGTAGCCCTCCAAGGACTTTGTCAAAGTGGCTATTCTTCATGAGCCCAGACAATGAGCATTTGCAGGCTATTTGAACATGAAACACATTAGATCTGAGTTCAATCTTGTCCTCACCTGATGCCAATACACATGTACTTTCCAGCAGAGATCAATGAATAGTAAACATGAGTAGGAACCTTGGCCTGTTCTAAAGCCAGGGACTGAGTCCAATTACTGTGCCATTGAGATCAAGAAATTCTACACAGACCAGGGATCGAATGTAGAACATTCCTGGTCTGTATTGCTCAGTATCCCAGTGTGATACTAGGTAATGCCTACACTGAGTCAAATGGGGAACTTATTAATTACTATTTAAAGAAAAAAGGGGAAACAAGAAAACTATCATCTACAAATCACTCACTCAGTAACATTCTCATGGAACACTAACATGTTTTAACTTAATATAGGAGTTTGCCAAAATGGAAGCATTTTCCTAAGAATCAATGATTAAATATTTGTTCTAGAACACATGGTAAATGCCTTCAATCTACATACATCAACATATGGATTTCAGAGCATAGAAAGAAATGAATTAAAATAATTTGAATTCATATTATCTTGGAAACTGTTCCAGTAATTATATCAAAATCCCTCTTAATCCTGACCAAACAAACCAAAAGGACGATTTGCTTTTTGGGAATATCTTACAATTGTCAAAAAGATATTTCATGGAGTGCATATTAACTGCCACTAGGTGTCACTGTAATGCTTTATAAATGATAGTGTAGAGTGGAAATAATCAAATGTGTGGATAAATGATTTTTAAAAACATTGTATTAGTAAAATCAACACTGCTAACAGTGTGTTACTAGTGTTAGTGCTACAAACAGGAAGATCTAAAGACTGCAGCCATTAAGCCACTGTACAATGCAAAGACAGACATAAATATTTACTTTAAATGATGGTAGATTGAGATTACATTCTTTAAAAAAAATCAATGTGGCACAGTGGAATGAATACCAGTTGAAGCGAACATTTAAGTGTATGAATGTTACTTTCTACATGGAATAATTAATTGATTACAAGTGGCATTTGATTTTAATAGGTTGCATTTAGGGTCAGTGGTGAACCAACGGTGCCAGCCATGCGTTACACTTGCACTTGCCCAAATACTTTTCATGAGTTTTTGCATCAGAATTTCCTGTTGTCTAACCATCTAAAAAGCACTCCGCCCTGTAGAGAGCATCTGCAAACAGGGCAAGCAACTGTGTATCTCCTCAGCCAACCAGATTGAAGAATTGTTAATGAGCAGTGCAGAGTGTGAACAAGGAAGCACCAGTTAGAATATTTAATTCAATGTCAAATCAGGTACAGAAAGCAAAATAAACAGAGGGAAAGAAAGATTGGATTAAAAGAGAGAACTAAAAAAAGAAAAAAGTTAAAAAACACAATTATTTACATTTTTAATGTTTTTAAAATATCCAACAATAATTAAAATATGAAGCAATGAGACTTCACACTTGTTAAAGTTAACTTTCAGTGGCAGAGAGGTTTTTAGGTGTTAATGATTGAGCCATTAAAAATTTACTTACACTGAAATGGACAAGTCCTAACTTTTTCTGGCAAGTTTAGGTGGGTGGGGGTGGTGGGGTAGTTTTAACACCCAATTTAACAGATGTGTTTGGAGTGGGTAGAGGGTTCTTTTTTTATTTTTACAATTGGAGTGCAGCCTGGGTCCAACACACCCATTTTGCATTTAATGGAGGCATGATTGGATGCTGACAAGAAACCTGCACATAGAGTCGGGAATTTAATTGTTGCAAGATGGCAGTGCTTATTGGAACAATTGACGTCCTTGGAAGATGTGAATGAGGTCTTTTCAAATTGTTTTCAAGGTGACTCTAAATTTATCTTCTGCACCACAGGTTTCCTGGGGCTTGGGAAACTGACCAGGGAAATGGAGGTGACTTTGAGCAGCAGTTTGGGTGGGTAATTAAACCTGTCATTATCCCATCTGAATGACAGCTCACTTATTGCAGCTAGTGTCTTAGTTCCCTCTGGCAAATGTTTATCAGAGAGTTCTTGTGTGGATACAGCTTTTTTCAACCTTGGAGGATTTCAAAGAGACAAGATCAGGATGGGAGGCATGTTGGATGTGTTGGATAGCACATCAGAAGAAGACCATCACAATCCGTAGCAGCAAAAAGATGCTGGTAGGATCAGCATGTGCACAGAAGAAAGGTGCACAGGATCGAGGCTGAAGTCACAGGAGGCACTACTCAGGTCACAGGGTTTACAGATAGAGGCTCATCTGACTTGGCCTCTCAGAAAAGCAATACTTCCACAGGCTGAGGTTGTCACATCAGCCGGTGGCAGACATATGCAGCCTCCCACAGGATGGCCTGCTCACTGCTGGGCCTGGTGGCCATGCATGGCTAGTACTGTGAAACTTTTAAAAATTAATTCATGGGATGTGGGCATCGCTGGCCAGGCCAGCATTTATTGCCCATCCCTACTTTGGGGAGCACAGTGGCGCAGTGGTTAGCACCGCAGCCTCACAGCTCCAGCGACCCGGGTTCAATTCTGGGTACTGCCTGTGTGGAGTTTGCAAGTTCTCCCTGTGTCTGCGTGGGTTTCCTCCGGGTGCTCCGGTTTCCTCCCACATGCCAAAGACTTGCAGGTTGATAGGTAAATTGGCCATTAGAAATTGCCCCTAGTGTAGGTAGGTGGTAGGGAAAATATAGGGACACGTGAGGATGTGGTAGGAATATGGAATTAATGTAGGATTAGTATAAATGGGTGGTTGATGGTCGGCACAGACTCGGTGGGCCGAAGGGCCTGTTTCAGTGCTGTATCTCTAAACTAAACTAAACTAACCAGTCTGCCATGTGGGACCTTGTCAAAAGTCTTGTGAACATCCATGTAGACCATATCAACTGTACTACCCTCATCTATCTTCCTTGTTACTTCAAAAAATTCGATCAAGTTGGTCACGGTTGAACAGGATTCTGTGTGAGGGAGGACATGGGCAGCAGTTTTGGATGACCCCAAGTTTACCAAGGGTAGAACGTGGGAGGCCAGCAAGGAGTGTGTTGTAATAGTTGAGTCTAGTAGTAGCAGGCATGGATGAGGCATTAGCATTGTGATTCAAATTGAGGTGGCCATCAAAACAAACATGGTTTTAAAAAAAAAGTGCTCAACATAATACTTGTTAGTGGCTGTGGGGGTGAGCAGAGGGGGCTTGTAATTTAGTGGAAAAATATAATTAGTGCATTTTCAGATGTAGGAAATATTTGTGTACTAAATTCTTTCTAAAATGAAAATTTAAAATTTTTTCCAGACTACAAGAGCTCCCATTTAATAAACAGATTTATTGTTATGCTTTCATATTTTAATACATAGTTATGTAATTGGTGATCTTGCTTTTGACTTTTTAAAATCTTTTTAAAAATTAATATTTTGATGTGGATTTTTGTATATTCAATTAATTCTGATATGTTTCACCCAGCATTTTGTGATGTTTATAAAAAGAGTACACGTGATATTACTACAGGGAGATATTGGTAATGTTCCAGCATACTGAGTGCACAGTGATTTCAACATCAACCATAATTGATTATTAGAGGGCAGGGTATTTGGATAATTCTATGACAACAGTATGGGCTTGTCGAATGTTAGAACAGGATCCATAAAATAGCAAATGCCTCATCCATGCCTTTGTTACCTCTAGACCAACACACTCCATGCTGGCCTGCCACGTTCTACCCTTGGTAAACTTGAGGTCATCCAAAACTGCTGCCCATGTCCTCCCTCACACCAAATCCGGTTCACCCATCACCCCTGTGCACACTGATCTACATTGGTTCCTGGTTAAGCTTTAATGCCTTGATTTTAAAATTCTAATTCTGGTCTTCAGATCCCTTCATGGCCTCGTTCCTCCCTATCCCTGGCATTTCCTCCAGCCCCACAACCTTCAAATAGCTGCATTCCTCTAATTCTGGCCTCTTAATCACCCCTGATTTTAATTGCTGTACCATTGGTTGCTGTGCCTTCATCTGCCAAGGCACTAAGCTCTGGAATTGCCTCCCTAATCTCTGCCTCTTTACCTCTATTTCCTCCTTTTAAGAAGGTCCTTAAAATCTTAGTCTTTGATCAAGCTTTTGTCTTCTGCCCTGATATCTCCTTATGTGATTCGGTGCCAGACTTTGCTTTATAATGCTCCTGTGAAACTCCTTGGGATGTTATTATGTTAAAGGCACTATATAAATACAAATTGTTGTCATTGTTTGAATTGGACAATATAAGTGGTTTCTAGGAGATGGGTAAAGAAGTTGAGATCTTTCTAAAAAGTCGACAATTTTTATTACACAAAATTGATTAACAAATTTTGTATTGAGAAATGTGCAATTGTGGAAGTTTTGTTTGCCCAATACAGGATAATATTTTAAATAAAAACATAAAATGCTGGAAATACTCAGCAGCTCAGGCAGCATCTGTGGAGAAAGAAAAAGAGTTAATGTTTCTGGTCAATTAGCTTTCATCAGAACTGGGAAGTTAATTGGTTTTAAGTAAGTGAAAGTGGGGGAGGGTGGGAAAATGGGGAATTCAGCGATGGTAATGCCATTGAATGTCAAGGGGAGATGGTTAGATTCTCTCTTGTTGGAGATGGTCATTGCCTGACACTTGTGTGGCGTGAATGTTACTTGCCACTTATCAACCCAAGCCTCGATATTGTCCAAGTCTTGCTGCATTTCTACACGGACTGCTTCAGTATCTGAGGAGTCACGAATGGTACTGAACATTGTGCAATCATCAGCGGACATCCCCACTTCTGACCTTATGATATAGGTATGGTCATTGATGAAGCAGCTGAAGATGGTTGGGCCTAGGACACTACCCTGAGGAACTCCTGCAGTGATGTCCTGGAGCTCAGATGATTGACCTCCAACAACCACAACCATCTTCCTTTGCGCGAGGTATGACTCCAGCCAGTGGAGGGTTTTCCCCCGATTCCCATTTACCTTCGTTTTGCTAGGGCTCCTTGATGCCATACTCAGTCAAATGCTGCCTTGATGTCAAGGGCAGTCACTCTCACCTCACCTCTTGAGTTCAGCTGTTTTGTCCATGTTTGAACCAAGGCTGTAATGAGGTCAGGAGCTGAGTGGCCCTGGCGGAACCCAAACTGAGCGTCACTGAGCAGGTTATTGCTAAGCAAGTGCCGCTTGGTGGCACTGTTGATGACACCTTCCATCACTTTACTGATGATTGAGAGTAGGCCGATGGGGCGGTAATTGGCCGGGTTGGACTTGTCCTGCTTTTTGTGTGCAGGACATACCTGGGCAATTTTCCACATTGCCGGGTAGATGCCAGTGTTGTAGCTGAACTGGAACAGCTTGGCTAGGGACGCGGCAAACTCTGGAGCACAGGTCTTCAATACTATTGCTGTAATATTGTCAGGGCCCATAGCATTTGCAGTATCCAGTGCCTTCAGTTGTTTCTTGATATCACGCGGACTGAATCGAATTGGCTGAAGTCTGGCAACTGTGATGCTGGGGACTTCAGGAGGAGGCCGAGATGGGTCAATTCGGCGCTTCTGGCTGAAGATTGTTGCAAATGCTTCAGCCTTGTCTTTCGCACTGATGTGCTGGGCTCCCCCATCATTGAGGATGGGGATATTTGTGGAGCCACCTCCTCCGGTTAGTTGTTTAATTGTCCACCATCATTCACGGCTGGATGCGGCAGGACTGCAGAGCTTCGATCTGATCCATTGGTTATGGGATTGCTTAGCTCTGTCTATCGCATGCTGCTTACGCAGTTTGGCACGCTGATAGTCCTCTGTTGTAGCTTCACCAGGTTAACACCTCATTTTGAGGTATGCCTGGTGCTGCTCCTGGCATGCCCTCCTGCACTCTTCATTGAACCAGGGTTGGTCTCCTGGCTTGTTGGTAATGGTAGAGTGGGGGATATGCCGGGCCATGAGGTTACAGATTGTGGTTGAGTACAATTCTGCTGCTGCTGATGGCACAGAGCGCCTCATGGATGCCCGGTTTTGCATTGCTAGATCTGTTTAAAATCTATCCCATTTAGCACGGTGGTCGTGCCACATAACACGAAGGAGAGTATCCTCAATGTGAAGGCGGGACTTCATGACTGTGCAGTGGTCACTCCAACCAATACTGTCAAGGACAGATGCATCTGCGGCAGGCAGATTGGTGAGGAGGAGGTCAAGTATGTTTTCCCCTCTTGTTGGTTCCCTCACCACCTGCCGCATATCCAGTCTGGCAGATATGTCCTTTCGGACTCGGCCAACTCGGTCAGTAGTGGTGCTACCGAGCCACTCTTGGTGATGGATATTGAAGTGCCCCACCTAGAGTACATTCTGTGCCCTTGCCACCCTCAGTGTTTCCTCCAAGTGTTGTTCAACATGGAGGAGTACTGACTCATCAACTGAGGGAGGGTGGTAGGTGGTAATCAGCAGGAGGTTTCCTTGTCCATGTTTGGCCTGATGCCATGAGACTTCATGGGGTCCACAGTCGATGTTGAGGACTCCCAGGGCAACTCCCTCCCTACTGTATACCACTGTGCCACCACCTCTGCTGGGTCTGTCCTGCCGGTGGGACAAGACATACCCGGGGATGGTGATGGCAGTGTCTGGGACATTGTTTATCAGGTATGATACCGTGAGTACGACTGTGTCAGGCTTGAGGGTGACCAACACCCTCAACTTTTTCACCTCCAGTTTCTTCCAGGGCACTACTGGAGAGATATCCAGGATCTCCAAGTCAGCTGCACATAAATGTATTTGGCAGGTTATTGACGGCTGGATTGCCAGGGCCAACAATTACATACATTTTCCTTGTGATGACAATAGCTAGAAAGTGCGGGCACTAGGATTTGCCTCTTGGGCTGGATTCACACAGGTACACGGTGCCACTGACTGCACACATGTGACAATTTAAGCATCGCCACAGCAACCAGGAAATTTATAAACCACAAGGGTTATTCCTCCATCAATGTGCAGCTGGTATGCAACCACAACAAGAGGCTCATTGCAGGCATGCACCAGATTCACTGAGAGCTGACATGATGCCTTCATTCTGTGGTAGTTCAGTGTTTCAGACCTTTGTGCTCCAGGAAGCAGACCTGAGGGCTGGTTTGTAGGAGACGAAGGATACCCCCTTCAAACTTGACACCTGTGAGGAACCCAACCAATGAGGCGCAGGAGCGGACTGTAAGGGCCACATGATCACTAGGTATGACATTGAGCAAAGCATTGGAAGGTTGACGCTTCAGTTGCCTGGATAGGTCTGTAATAGCCCTACAGTACTCACCAGCTAGTGAGAGTCTCCCGAATGATAGTAGTGTGCGGTGTCCTGCACAAGATTATCTTTCTTTGGCCTCCTTATCTCGAGAGACAATGGGTAAGCGCCTGGAGTGGCTATAAAGGCCAATTCTAGAGTGACAGGCTCTTCCACAGGTGCTGCAGAAAAATTTGATTTTTGGGGCTGTTACACAGTTGGCTCTTCCCTTGCGCCTCTGTCTTTTTTCCTGCCAACTGCTAAGTCTCTTCGACTCGCCACACTTTAGCCCCGCCTTTATGGCTGTCCGCCAGCTCTGGCGAACGCTGGCAACTGACTCCCACGACTTGTGATCAATGTCACAGGAATTCATGTCGCGTTTGCAGACGTCTTTAAAGCAGAGACATGGACGGCCGATGGGTCTGATACCAGTGGCGAGCTCGCTGTACCATGTGTCTTTGGGGATTCTGCCATCTTCCATGTGGCTCACATGGCCAAGCCATCTCAAGCGCCGCTGACTCAGTAGTGTGTATAAGCTGGGGATGTTGGCCGCCTCGAGGACTTCTGCGTTGGAGATACGGTCCTGCCACCTGATGCCAAGTATTCTCCGGAGGCAGCGAAGATGGAATGAATTGAGACATTGCTGTTGGCTGACATACGTTGTCCAGGCCTCGCTGCCATAGAGCAAGGTACTGAGGACACAGGTTTGATACACTCGGACTTTTGTGTTCCGTGTCAGTGCGCCATTTTCCCACACTCTCTTGGCCAGTCTGGACATAGCAGTGGAAGCCTTTCCCATGCGCTTGTTGATTTCTGCATCTAGAGACAGGTTACTGGTGATAGTTGAGCCTAGGTAGGTGAACTCTTGAACCACTTCCAGAGCGTGGTCGCCAATATTGATGGATGGAGCATTTCTGATGTCCTGCCCCATGATGTTCGTTTTCTTGAGGCTGATGGTTAGGCCAAATTCATTGCAGGCAGCCGCAAACCTGTCGATGAGACTCTGTAGGCACTCTTCAGTGTGAGATGTTAAAGCAGCATCGTCAGCAAAGAGGAGTTCTCTGATGAGGACTTTCCGTACTTTGGACTTCGCTCTTAGACGGGCAAGGTTGAACAACCTGCCCCCAGATCTTGTAAGGAGGAAAATTCCTTCTACAAGATTATACAGCAGAGAGAATTGCCGGTGGAGGATGATGAAGGGGTTCATCACTCATCTTTGGATGAGGAGAGCATAGAGAAGGAGGATGAAGATGGGACACACATCGCCAGACCAGCCATTTACATTGCTGCCTGGGATGCCAGGGGTTGCCTAATATTGCAAAGTTTCACCTAGTGAAATGAAATCCTGCAGTCTGCTCCCAGCAGGACCACTACCTACTCTCCCTTTGCGCTAAACAATCCTTCAACCACCCATCCGCCCATTGCACATCTACCAATGGGCCCCGTCATGAATTGACATTGATCATGAAACAAGTGAAAAGGTGAGTTGACACTCAGGATGCAATAATGGGCAAGATGTCAAAATAGTGCTAATTAATATATTTCACGTGACAAAAAGAAACTTAATAGCACAGCATTTTGTCAAACACTCATGTGTATACCTTTCATGAATTTCTTCAACTTACACTTCCTTCTGCTTCCATGTGGTGCATCCTTTCTGGCTTCAGCGGGGATACAGACAGGCTGCTCAGATCCCCACCTAATTGCTGAGATGCTTTTAACCCCCTACACCCTCTAAGATTTGGAGCCTCTGAAGGCCCTATCAAAGACAGGAGATGAGGTATCATGGCAGGTACTGGCTGAGGCAGGGATAATGGACGAGAAGTGGGAGTGCTTTGAGTAGAATTCCCACTTCCATGTCCCCTTTTGCCATCATCCCTCTCATGGGCCAGCACCACACCACTCCTTCCACTCTGCTGCACACCAACTTGGCAGAGATCAGTGGCATGTTGTAAGGTCACGGTATCTTTCAACCTTTTTAAGGCAGCAAACATCTGCACAGCTGTGGTCATGGCCTGCATGAACTCATTTGAGAACCATGCTTGAAGCTCCTTGAAGATGGACTCTCTCTCCATGGAAAGCATTCTCACAATTCCCTGCACTACCAATCCACTAGCAATTGAATTGGACTCCTACATCTTCTCCATTATTGTGGAGATTAGCACACCTGTCGGTACCTGGCTAAGTTGCTGATGTGTCTCTAACATTCTTCTTCTAAGATATCCCCTATTGTTCTGCATCTGTGCCCAACTCAGCAGAGCTTGGAGAGGATTGTGCTCCCTGACATGGAATCCCCACAGCTGTCCCTGCCACCACTGTGTTCTCATGCTGACTTGGGAGGTGTGAATCACCAGGTGAAAACCCAACTAACAATCTTAGTGGACCCACTGAAGTGCGAGTATCTGCAGTGGTGCGTGGCTGCATGTCTTGTAATGCTGCACCCTTGGAAGGAATAAGTTCCCTGAGGAATTGTTCTCAAGGATGTTCTAATGCACTTGCTGTACATGTGATGGCTCCAGGGATGAAGAATTTTAGCAACAAGGTTAGGTTGGAGAAGCTGGGGATGTTCTCCTTCGAGCAACAGTGATTGATTGGAGATTTGATAGAGGTGTACAAGATTCTGACATGTTTGGATAGGGTACACAAAGATAAGCTATTCCCATTAGCTGTTAGTACAAGGTCTAGGGGACACAGATTGAAGGTTTTGGGCAAGAGATGCAGGGGGAATGTGAGGAAGAACTTATTTACGCAACTGATGGTAATGACTTGGAACTCACTACCTACGAGGGTGGTGGAAACGGAGACGAATGATTTCAAAAGAAAATTGGATTGGCACTTGAGGGAAATAAACTTACAGGGCTACGAGGATAGAGCCGGGGAATGGGACTGATTGGATTGCTGTGCAGACAGCCGGCATGGACTGAATAGGCCAAATGGCCTCCTTCTGTGTCGTTATAACTCTATGATTCTAATTTACATTTGTGCATTGAATACAGCTGAGATTGTGTCATGCAGGTGTACATCATGCCTGTTGCATCATGCCTGTTGCGTAGCTTGGGTATGCGAAACCAGGATGTTAACGTTAATTGGTATAATTGAATTTAGATTGCAGATTCTGACCTGCTCTTTTGACTTCAAAGTTTTTTCCAGTCCACTGTTCCATCAATCTTTCACCCACCATGTCAAACCTGGGGAACAAGAGCTATCTACTCTACATCTGGATCAGGACTCCCCTCTGCACCCCAACTACACGTGGCCAGCATGCATATCATGAGAGCCATACTGTTTTGCGAAACATCATCAACTGGGGTGATGAAGCAACAGTACCACTGCTTCAACCACTCTTGAGGAGCCCTTCAATACTTGCCAGAATGTGTGTCCTGATTCGTGGTGGTTGGCTGCAGTCTCCACAATGTGGCCATCATGAGGCCAGACCTCTGCCAGCAGGAATTTGGTGGATGAAGAGAGGAAGCAGCCGGCACATCCATCTTACTGGCCGGGCTGTCCGTGAGCACCTCATTGGACTCCAGTTCCTGTGAACACAACCCCAGATCCCCATTGTACAAGATACCCACACCCTACCATCCCTCTGTTATGGACCATCACAGCGCCTTCTTGGTCATAATCCGGAATTTAAAGCCACCACAAAACAACCATTCCATACCAACCATATCCAACAAAACAAATCATCCTTGCACATTCCCTTAGTGTCTGTCTTGCGGGTGCCTTTGCCTCTCCTAGTGCTCCTAGGCAGTGCTACCCCAGTGGCTGCACCATGGCTGGTGGAAGGTCACTGACTTTCACTGGGGAAGCCTGCAGATGGCTTGCAGGATGTCCTTGAGCAGCTCTGGGCCTAGAAGGTCCGACTTCAAACTGCAGCACCTCAGCATGTGTGCCAGCAACCTGGGCTGACTGGCTGAGAGGCAACTGCAGGGGCACAGGTGGAGTGGCAATGGTGGGAGCATAAATGCTGCCATCCTGAGAGAGGATAGAAGGTTCATACTCCATGGAGCTACTGCCACTCCCCCAGGGCAGTGGTTCAGCAATCCTATTAATTTTCTGGAGCACAGATTACTGACTGCTATTAGACCCTGAAAGACCCTTTGAACACTGGTATCTGCAGCCATGGTGGCAGCAATCTAAGCCTGCATGGCTGCAAGCTAAGATTCCATGAGCACAGTCTGAGCTTTCACTGCAGCAGTCAGATGTTGAGTGGCTGCTGCTTGTGCTGCAATGGAAGCTGAAACATCTGCAGTCAGATGCTGCATCATGGTCGGGTCTGCAAGTCTGTCATGGAATTGGCCACCACTTCCACGCTGGAAAGGATGGGCTCCAAGCTCTGTGCAAAGCCCTGTGCTAAGTTGGAGCTGGACTCCGCCATGCTCCTTGACAGTGACAGCAGGCTTTCTGGCAGGTCTGCCAATACATCAAGCATTTCTGTGTGCATACCCATCAGCCTTTTTAATAAGCGGTTCATGAATTGCTCATCTGAGCCCTCTGCAGCAGAACGCTTGAGCAACTTCACCCTCGGGGTATTGGCACCCGTGCTATCTTTTACCCCTGCCCTGGCTGGAACTCTTTCATGCTCGGTGACTCATCTCGTGCAGATCCCGCCTCTATGCTACCCTCAAAAGTGTGCATAGTGCCAGTATCTGAGCTGGTGGCTACATGTGAGATTGAGTGATGGTGCTTCTTCATCATCAGTGCCTTACTTCTCTTGGTCTTTCTGCTCCAACTCTGCCTGGCCAGGTGTCAGTTCTTGGGTATCTGAAAGGAGAAAGGCACAAAGGTAGTGTTGTAATGAGGGGAGGGGGAGAGGGGGAAGTAAGAGCTGCATTCTGACATCACCGACAGAAGAGTTTGTGGGATGAGGGGGCAGTGGGCTGTGAGATGGTGGATCTGGTAGGAGCATTGCTGCTCCAGTGGCTGCAGTATGGCTGGTGGAAGGGTGCTGGCTTTCACTGGGGGAGACTGCACATGACCTTGCAGATGTCCTCGAGTAGTTCTGGGCCTCGAGGGCCAAATATCGGTCTGCACCATCTGGCATGGGCGGCAGCAGTCTGGGCTGACTGGCTGAGAGGTAACAGTAAGGGCACTGGAGGAGTGGCAGTGGTGGGTAAACCAGTGCTGCCATTGTGATAAAGGACAGCAGGCTCATGCTCCACGGAGCCAGGCACATCAGCAATCTGAGTAATCTGCTACAGCATAGATTGTTGGACTGCTGTGAGACCCTAAAGACCCTTTGAGCACTGGTATCTGCAGCCAATGTGGCAGCAGTCTGAGCCTGCATGGCAACAAGCTGAGATTTCATGACCTCAGTCTGAGCTTCTACTATGCACTCGGACATTGGGTGGCTTCTTCTTGTGCTGCATTGGAAGCATCGACCATTAGACACTGCTTCATGGTTGGGTCCACAAATGTTCTCATAGAGTTGGTCACTACTTCCACAGTGCTCCAAGCTTGGGCTCCAAGCTCAGCACAATGCCCTGTACCAAATTGATGCTGGATTCCTCCATGCTGCTTGTCACTGACAACAGGTTTTCTGACAGGCCTGCCAATGCACCAAGCATTTCTGTGTGTATGCTCATCAGCCTTTTCTGCACACCATCCCACTGAAGTTCTCATCTGAGTCCTCTGCAGCAGAGCTCATGTGCAACCACGGCCTCCGCAAGCTGTCACCTACACTACCCTTTGTCCCTGCCCTGACTCGTGGCTAGTGTCTCACCATGTGAAAATCCCACCTCTATCCTACCCTCTAAAATACACATTGTGTCACTATCTGAGCTTGTGGCTGCGATTATGAGATTGAGTGATGGTGTTTCATTCAGCATCAGTGCCTTGCTCCTCTTGGCCTTCACACTCTCTCAGTATCTGAACAGGTGGGAGTTTTTGGATATCTGAAGGGAGAAAGGCATAAGGATAGGTTTGTGGGGAAGAAAGAGCTCCATACTTATACCATTGGCAGCATGTATATCAGAAGACATTGTGAGATGAGAGGGAAGTGGGATATGAGAATGTGAATTAGGTAGGAACATATCATCATTTTCTATAGTCTCAATCCTGTCACTGGCCATGGCCTCAGCAACAGCTGCTCCAAGTATGGCAACTGCCGTCTCCTCCATGCCTGTCCCCATTGCTTAGTTACTGCTGCCTCCAGTTGTGTGCTACCTTGTCCTGCAAGAGAGAGGGAAGTGTGTCAGTGAGTGTGGTGCAATGTGTTTGGGTGACGTGGTTGTCATTGTGTAATAGCTGGCAGTGTGCACAAACTGTGAGATGTGGGTATGAGGCTTGCAGCAGTATTAAGTGTGTGAGGCTCATGGCTCAGTTTTAAGGATATGGCATTTGAAAATGAATTTACTGACCTTGACCACTCATGAGAGGTCATTAAACTTCTTTTGGTACTGGGGGAACACTGTTCACATTGACTCCGTGGCTATCTGCTCCCATTCTCTTCTAAGTGCTTGTTTGGAAGGTCTCCTGGACCCCTGTGAGCAAAGGATCTCCCTCCTCCTGTGCACCTCCAGCACCAACACCTCAAGTGCTGCATCAGAAAATCTGGGAGCCGACTCTCTGCCATGCTGCACCATCTTCTCTTCTGTGCGTCAAAGACTCTTCCCCAGCCACTTCCAGCACCTGCTGCAGCCAAAATTTACGTTCTCATTAAACGGTGCAGGCTGGCTTTCAGTCATGCAGATTAGTGTTAAAAGGTGTTAGTTTCGCATAAACTCGGGCCCGCTGCTGAGGCATTCACCATGTCATAATAATCAGTAAACTATAAAAAACTTACTAAACCTTCTCATTAAAGATTAAAAACTGTTATTTTAAAACAATATATGTTTCACTGTAAAGAATGTTCTGAGATTTGGGGCTGAATTTTCAGTGCCTTCTGAAGTCAGAAATGGGGCCGGGCAGTGTCTGAATTTCAAGGTGCCGATCCTGGCACTGGCAATAATTACCAGGGCTGGGAGAGAGGGGGACAGGAATCCTGCTCTCCTCTATATTGAGACCAGTTAAGACAGTTTAAGAGCTCGTTAAAAGCTTAAAAGGGTTTGAAGTTCTAATTTTTAAAGGGCCTGAAGGTTACCCGCACCTTCAGAAACAGACCACCCGAATGGAGGTGGGTTCAGAGTGGCGAGCCAGCCATGGTTGGCCTAGGGCATTACCTTGGCCCCATAAGAGAGTCAGCAGGGCAAAGAGGGACTGGGCATTTGGTAAGGGGTGCCCTTGGTGCTGCACAGGTGATAGGAGGCGTGGAGACTCAGCACCTGGGATTTGAACGGGGTCGGTACCCTTCTGGCATCGTGGGGGTAGAAGAGCAGGGGGCAAGGCTGTCAAGGACAATTGGGTGACCACCTGCCCAGGAGAAAGGCTTCAGATGGCAATGGGGGCACGAATGTCAGATTTTGGGCCCAGTGACGATGAAGGGCAACACCCCCCGTAGGAAGGACAGAATCCCAGGCATCAGGCAGGCACAGGAGAGGAAAGAGGGGCAGGAAGGCAATGGAGGCCAAATGCTCACCACAGGATCGACCGCCAAAGATGGAGTTACCTGGAGATGACTGAAACCTAGTGCCGCAGGAGACTGTGACTCACCAGACAGATGGTCACATAGATCTGTGCCCTCATCGTCGAAGACCTCGCACTTCACAGCACTGCTCGCCATGCCCTGCCAGTGGCTGGCAAGGTCACCATGGCCTTGAACCTTTTCACTTCTGGCTCCTTCCTAGAATCAGCTGCAGACTTTAGTGGCATCTCAAAAATGGCTGCATGCCACTGCATCTCGTAAGTCACTGATGACCTCTTTTCCAGAGCTGGACAGCACATAACAGAAACGGCCTCACAGGGACAGAGGGCACTGGATTTTGCTTCTATCGATGGATTCCCCAGGTACAGGGCATCATCGATTGCACCCATGTGGCCATCAAACTCCCAGTGACCAACAAGTGAGATCCATCAAAGGAAGGGCTTCCACTCTCTCAATGTTCAACTGGTCTGCAACCACAAGAGCTTCATCCATATGTGCATTCACTTTCCTAGCAGCTACCATGATTCCTTCTTCCTCCACTAGTCCAGGCTGCCTCAGATCTTCACTCCAACACCTAAAGTGTGTGGATGGATCCTAGGGGACAAGGAAAATCCCTTGAAGAGATGGCTACTCACCCCTCTATGGGAGCACTAGACAGAGGCAACAGGGGTGATATAACCAATGCCAGCTGCTCACTAGGACAACCATTGAGCAGGCCATCGGGCTTCTGAAGATGTGCTACTGGTGCCTAGACCGGTTGGGTGGTGCCCTCCAATACCCTACTGCAAGGGTCTCGATCATCGCGGTGGTCTGCTGAGCTCTCCATAACATGGCTCTAGAGGGGTGTGCATCTTGTGGACAATGAGGCCCTGGAAGAAGACAACTCATTGGGGGAGCAGCAGGGGCAGGAGTTAAGAGAGGAGGAGGAAGTGGAGGCGGAGAGAAATGAAGCTGAACAGAGAGGTGCCCCTGCTGGACAACGAGGTGGCCTCCTCCTGCCACCCTCCAGGGAAAGGACCTCCCTCCTCTCCCTCACGGCCTCCACCATTAGATCCAGGTCGGCATTGATGAAGCAAGGGTCTGCCCTGTATTGGGTTCCTAGCCTCCAGCTCCCCTGTGACACTTTGCTTCCTGCTGGTGCAGTGGAAGGCTTTGGCACAAACCTCAGATCTCTCCCTCAGGACAACTAGCAGCATCAGTATTGGCTACCGTGGGAGTCTAAATGAGTCCCACACTTCATCTGACTTGCCTCCATTCCTGCTCCCACTAGCTGGAAATAGTAAATTCAGTGAATAACTGAATTTTAAAAGAGTAAAGATGTTACCTTTTTTAACCTGCCTTATGCTTCTGAATGGCACACATCATTCTTCCACTAAGAGTATGGCTGGGTCCCGCCTGTGATTCTCTAACTCTCCATGAAAAGATGTGCAAAATCGGATGAAACTAACATTTTCCCTATGAGAATTGGCACAGGACCTAAACTGGACTGGAAACCCATCTCTCTACCAATTAAGGGCTCACCCCCACGTAAATTTGAACTTTAATCAGTTTTCCACCAGAGGTGGGTTTCTGATCGGAAAACAAAGCTGGCTTCTGTTTCCTGCTTTCATGAGGAAAATTCAGCCCTTGGTCTTAAACTTTATTTTCAGGTTAACTGTACTGGAGATTCCTATTCACATACTGAGAAATCTGCTGTTTGAATAGCAACTGTTGAATAAATTCAGTATTTACTGGTGGATCTTCCATACCATGATTTAGGAGGATAAGTCTGGTAATACACTGTTTTATAAAGGATAGGACACTATTCCACTGCTAAAGTGCAACTGTGTGTAACTTGAAGTTTCCCTTAAGACCACAGTGTCTAATTGTTGTTTTTGTCAAGTGAATTAGGCTAATTCGTCTTAGGCAGAACATCGGTCAATTAGAAATCAGAAAAAAACAGCATGAAATGAATGTTTTCTTTCTTATCTTTCGTTTAAGTGTGACACAAAAATATTCATTTAACTGTGCGATATATTAAGCATAACAGATGTGCCTTAAAATGTTTATATAGCTAGATGTCAAACTCTGAATACGAGATATCTGACCAGATTAAATTTAATTCTTTGCTTTTGAAACTTCTACATTCCCCATACATGAAATCTAGTTTAACAAATACAGAGCTTGTAATACAATATTCATTTTCTGTTAATGTGATAAAATAATCAACCCTCAAACCTTCTCAGTCCCATCAATGCTTTTGCCATGAGTCTTATATTTTGCATTTGTCCTATCTTTAGGTCCTGCACCAATTCTCATAGGGAAAATGTTAGCCTCATCCGATTTTGCACATCTTTTCATGGAGAGTCAGAGAATCACAGTGCGACCCAGCCATACTCTTAGCGGAGGAATGATGTGTGCCATTCAGAAGCATAAGGCAGGTTAAAATTCAGTTATTCACTGAATTTACTATTTGCATACAACCCTTTTTCTGAACTCCTGTGGACTGTGTTGGCAACCACTTTGTTGTAAAGGTGAAGACTGAACTCAAATCTGAACCCCAATTAACTGGATTTCAATCTATTGGAGCTATTTTCCTAAATGTCCAAATTTGAACATTTTCCATTTTGTTTTGTAAAAGTAGAGAACGATCTACAAGTGGAGAAAAACATGCATTTTCACTGTTTCACTGGATAGATTCTTGGTTATGGAATGAATACCTCTTGCTTATTGCTATATCCACAGAGCCAAAGAGGATTTTAATTTTAAGAATATTTAAGTCCAATCCATATTAATTGAGCAGGAAGGGAGGGAGGGATCCAGCCTTATGGTGCTCATGGATTTATTTGATCACAATTATTTGAAAGGCGACAGCAGTTGACGTTATCGTGAAGCTAGTCGTAGTAACTTGTCTATTAGGATTCTTTATAGCTCATTGAAGATTCAGGAGGATTATACGCACCCATACTGGTGATATTTTCATTCAATTCCAAATAAGATTGTGTCGGATGGATATGTGGGCCGCGGATTTCAATTAGACACAAAAATGGGTGCAGTGATCATACTGTGCAATTAACCCACACCCATTGCTTCTGAGGCAGGCAGCTCACAAACTTTGTGCTGTCTACTCATTTCAATGATTATAGCATGCAGTCAGTGCTAAGCACACTGTTGAGTGGCTGCACACCTGTGCAGGAGGTGAAAAATTGTGAGAGTCCAGCACCACTTAAATTAACCTGCACTATTTTCAGCCAGCCTGTACTTCTTAAAGGAAGCAAGTGCTGAAACTGGTTACAGAAGGGAGTGTGAGCAGGAAGAACACTGAATTATGTCACTGCACTGGACACCTTGGTCAAGGAAATGCAGAGGAGGAGGGATGTCATTTAAACGCAGGCGGCCTTGACGCATCTCTTACTTTCCATCCCATCTCCTCATCACAATTGTACCTTTGTGCCTTTCTCCTTTCGGGTACACAACAGCTGCAAATTGGCCAGGCTGTGGTGGAAGAGAAGGAGGTGGAAGAGCAGAAAGACGGTGATGAAGAAGAAATACTGTCACTCGCTGTTACACTCGCAGCCACCAGCTCAGATACTGACACTGCGCATACTTTAGAACACAGTTTAGAGGCGGAATCTGCATGTGGTGAGACACTGAGGACAAATGAGCTACAGCCAGGGCAGGTGACAAGGGTTACACAGCTGCCAGCTTGCCGGAGGATGAGGTCACATACGGGTTCTGCTGCAGAAGACTCAGATGAGGACTTCGATGGGGCGGCATACAGAAAAAGGCTGATGGGTATACACAATGAAATGCTCAGTGCTGATGCATTGGCAGGCCTGCCAGAAAGCCTGAGGTCAATGTCAGGGAGCATCTAGGAGTCCAGCACCTACTTGGCACAGGGCTTTGCACAGAACTTGCAACCCATCCATTCCAGCGTGGAAGTGGTGACCAACTCTATGAGAACATTTGCAGACGCAATCATGATGCAGTGTCTGATGGCCTATGTCTCAGCTTCCACTGCAGCACAAGCAGAGGCCACACAACATCTGGGTGCTGCAGTGGAGCTCAGACTGTTCTCATGCAAGCTCAGCCAGCTGCCACACAAGCTCAGACTGCTGCAATCATAGTTGTGGATACTAGTGTTCAAAGAGGCTTGGAGAGTGTCATCGTTGTCCAGCAATTTTTTCTCCAACAGATTACTAGGATTGCTGAGTTTCCACCTCGTGGAGCACAAACCTACTGCCCCTTTCAGCTTTCATCCTTCCACCACTACCACTTCACCAGTGTCTTTGCTGTTGCCTGTCAGCGAGTTAGCCCAGACTGCTGCCGTCCATGGTGAGGTGGTACAGTCCAAAGTTGGACCCTCTAGGCCCAGAGCTGCTTGAGGGCACCCTGAAAGGCCATTTGCAGTCTCCCCCACTGAAAATCATAAGAACAGAACAAATAGGAGCAGGAGTAGGTCATTCGGCCCTTCGAGACTGTTCCGCCATTTAATAAAATCTTGGCTGATCTGATTGTGGTCTTAACTCCACTTTCCTGCCTGCCCCCCATAACCCTTGACTCCCTTGTCAATCAAAAGTTTAACTCAGCCTTGAATATATTCAATGACTCAGCCTCCACTGCTCTCTGGAGAAGAGAGTTCCAAACACTATCGACCCTCTGAGAGAAGAAATTCCTCCTAATTTCCATCTTAAATAGGAGACCCCTTAATTTGAAACTGTGCCCCCTAGTTATAGATTCCCCCACAAGGGGAATCCTCTCAGCAGCTTTCCACCAGCCATTGACCAGAAACTGAATTGGAGTAGCCATATAAATACAAGAGCAGGTCAGAGGCTAGGAATCCTGAGGCGAGTAACTCACCTCCTGACTCCCAAAAGCCTGTCCACCATCTACAAGGCACAAGTCAGGAGTGTGATGGAATACTCTCCACTTGCCTGGATGGGTGCAGCTCCAACAACACTCAAGAAGCTCGACACCATCCAGGACAAATCAGCCCCCTTGATTGGCACCCCATCCACAAACATTCACTCCCTCCACCACTGATGCACAGTGGCAGCAGTGTGTACCATCTACAAGAGGCACTGCAGCAATGCACAAAGGCTCCTTAGACAGCACCTTCCAAACCCGCGACCTCTACCACTAGGAAGGACAAGGGCAGCAGTTGCATGGGAACACCACCACCTGCAAGTTCCCTTCCAAGTCACACACCATGCTGACTTGGAACTATATCGCTTCACTGTCACTGGGTCAAAATCCTGGAACTCGTTTCCTCTTGGTGTAACTACCCCACATGAACTGCAGTGGTTCAAGAAGGCGGCTCACCACCACCTTCTCAAGGGCAATTAGGGATAGGCAATAAATGCTGTCCGAGCCAGTGATGCCACATCCCATGCATGAATTAAAAAAAATTGCTGGAATCACTGGGGTAGAAGTGCGCAAGAGCACTGGGCGAGGAAAAGGCACACAGAAGACAGGCACTAAGTGACTTGGTCAAGGATGATTAGTTGATGTTTATTTGAAATATGGCATAGTTTGATTTATAACTTTCATTTGGAATGTTTGTTTTGTGACGGCTTTTATTTTAGCTTTGTGGCCAAGAGGATGCAATGATGATCAGTAATAGAGGGATGGTAAGGTGTGGGATGGTTCGCAAATGGGAAATTGGAGTTGCTTTCACTGGTACCACAGTCAAAGAACAAAGAACAAAGAACAGTACAGCACAGGAACAGGCCATTCGGCCCTCCAAGCCTGCGCCGATCTTGATGCCTGCCTAAATTAACACCTTCTGCACTTCCGGGGCCCATATCCCTCTATTCCCTTCCTACTCATCATCGGATGAGTCGATCACAGACAGTATGGCCAGAAAGGAGCTGTGTTGGTTGCCTTCTCCCTTCCTCCTGCTCCTCCTCCTCCTCTTCAGTTGGTGGCAAGAGCTGTATCCTCATGATGGCGAGGTTGTGCAGGATGCAGCAGACAACTATGTATCTTGACTCTAGGCGCTTTGACGAGCATTGCAGGGCTCCTCTAGAGCGGTCCAGGCAGTGCAAGCATTGCTTAAGCACCCCAATCGTTTGCCTGATCGCATTGTGTGTGGCAGGCTAGCTTTTGTTATGTGCATGCTGCCAAAGTGTGCGCAGGTTGCACACCAGAGTTAGGAGCCATGTCATCAGCAGATAGCCTAGGAATCACCCTCTGGATTGCCGTAGTAGCTCAAATGCAGATGGCACAGTGAACTGTCTCAGAATGAAGGCATCACAATTGCTGCCAGGATACTGGGCATTGACCTGCATGATTAACTACATATAGTTGCACACCAGCTGCATGTTGAGGGAATGGAATCCTTTCCTGTTGCGGTACATCTCAGAATTGACATGCAGTGCCCACAAAGCAATGTGCTTGCAGTCAATGGTACCCTGCACCAAGGGGAAGCCTGTAATCCCAGTGAAGCCTCATGTTTGTGCCGCCTACTTCTTCTGGAAAGAGAGAATGAAATGTATTCAGCTCTTTTAGAATAGAGAACCTCAGTGACTTCCTTTATGTGACACTGGATGAACTGGGAGATGTTGCAAATATCGCCTGCTCCTGTCTTAATGAAGTGAAGTCTAACACATTGTTCCTCACTGAGGTTCAGAGAGGAGAAGTGCTCCCTGAACACTTTTGTCACATATGTTCTCCTGCTGAGAGCCCTACTCCCTCTCCTCCACATCCCTTTTCCAGTTGCTTGTCCTGCTCTGTGTTGCTTCTGCTTTTTCTCCCTGTTTTGCTGTAGGCTAAAGGAGACGCAAGCTATTGCACCCATGTCTGGGAGCAAGTGAGCTGTGCAGAATCCTTGAAGTCGGGACAAAGTCCTTCATTATGTGCCACCTCACTCTCTGTAATCTTCAGCAACTTTAAATAACACTGGAAACCACCAAACACTTCTACAATTGCAGCAAGAACCAATAGAAATCAATCAGCAATGACCTGTAAGCAGTTGGTGATCCATTTAAAATAGCGCTCGTCGGGTGGGAGGAGAGGGTTCCTTCCTGCTACTGAATGCATATTCAGCTGTGCATGTTTAAGAGACTTCATTAACCAGAGTGTTGAGCTCCAGCATGGCAGAGTTGGCATCAAATCAGCATTACACATCTGATCTGTCTACTCTGCATATTTCCAGTGAATGCTCCTTGCGTGCGTGCTAACGCCCTCACTAAAATTGCATCCGGTGTGGCCAGTACCAAAAGTGTGCGCATGTGCTGTGGACATTATTTTGGAGGCAAAACGGCACCAGTAGCACTGAGAGAACAGACACTGTGGATCTGAATTTTGTAGCTGTGGTCTCTTAGTGGTGTTGCTACCTCTGACTGATTTGTAGTAGTCTGATGAAATGTGGAGATTATGTAGACTCAGGGAGGGATGGCCACCCTAAAGAGCTTATACTTGAGAATTTGATGTGCTTAAAACAAGATTACTCCGTTGGTTAGCCCATTGATGAGAAAAAAGAAATGTAAAGTCAAACGAGAGTGAGAGTTCCATGTACCTCACTTCAATTAAATTTTTCAGGTTTGTAATTAGAATGGCATGAGGGATCAGGGTTTGAATGTTTCTAATGCTATTTGTATGTATGTTAACTTTGCTTTTATTACCCTAACCTGCTCTAAACTAGTCCTGTGTGTCGCTGCGCTCCTCAATTCTGGCCTTTTGCGCATCACTGATTTTCACCCCTCTGCCATTGGTAGCCGTGCCTTCAGCTGCCTCAGCCCTCAGCTCTGGAATTCCCTCCTTAAACCTCATCACCTCTCTATCTCTCTGACCTCCTTGAAGACACTCCTTAAAACCTACTATTTTGGTCACCTGTCCTCATATCTTTTTATATGACTTGGTATCAAAATTTTTTGATAATGCTCCAGTGAAGTGCCTTGTGACATTTTACTACATTAAAGACACTATATAACTCCAAGTGGTTGTTGTTGTTACTGATATCACATTAACTCTATATAACATTTGTATAAAGACCATTTTGAGGGAGAAATTCATTGACATGGCACCACTGTGAGTGGCACCATGCAGACTTGCGTTGATTCCCCGGGGGTAGACAGCGCTGCGGACCAGTAGCTGCACTGCTCACATGGCATCCCTTGTTGATTTCATTGAAGAGTGCTGTGTGGGCCACACAAGTAGCAGACCATGGTGTCTACCTCTAGGGAATCAATGTAAGTTTGTGTAGCGCTGCAAATGTATTCCTCTCCCTTTGGGTGAACCATCGAATTTTCAACATAAAATGATGAAAATGTTAATTTTAAAATCCTTTCACACACTATATTTTAACATTTAAATAGTAGTGAAATATGTAGGTTTTTCCAGAGCAAGTTCAAGGGCAAATTAACATGAATATTTAAGTTATACTTACCAACACGAAGTTCAAAGTTATTGAAGGAATGTTTGTTTATTTCCTGTATACTTTCATTTAAAGCAATAGTAAAGTCTGCCAGAGCACACAGATGGCCCCATTTTTCTTCACATTGCTGTAAGTGGTAGATAATAAAAGTAAACTTTGTTTTTCTTACTATAATCATTATAAATGTATTCATATCTTGTATTTAAAATGTTATAAATTGCAGACACAGTTTAAATTGTTTCCTTTTTTACCTGCTTCTCAGGAGACAATCCAGAGACAGCCATGTAAGTGCTGCCAATTGTTTTAATTTTTTCAATGTCCTGAAATCGCTCTTCACCCAACAACTGCATGAAGCATCAAGAAAGCAAAACAGTCAAATATAAAAGGGCAAATGTTTCATTCCAAAAATTATATTTGGACTGTTCTGAATAAGTCCCTATCTCTGTAACTTCCCCTAGCCCTACAAACTTCTGAGATCATTGCGCTTCCCTAATTCTGTCCTCTTGCTCATCCCCACCATTTGCAGCCATACCTTCAGCTGAAGGAGGAACTGGCATACACTGCCTGAAATGGTGGTGGAAGCAGGCCCAATAATAATTTACAAAAGGAAATTGGTAAATACTTGAAAAGGAAAAATTTACTGGGCTATGGAGAAGGAGCAAGGGAGTGGGACTAGATAGCACTTTAAAAGAGCCAGCTCAGGGACAATGGGCTGAATAGCCTCCTTCTATGCTGTATTATTCCCTGATTCTATGAACATTCTTGTGAAGTGCCTTGGGACATTAAAGACACTACATCAATGCAAGTTGCTGTTTACATTGAATTATATTAGCTCATGTATGTCTAAATTGCCTCCCACATCACCTGCAGTACCCAAGCTTTGGGAATCTGACCCACAAAGTGCAGACAACCAAGTTCTTATTTGCTGCTTTGTCCTGTTTGACTTTTATAAGTCTTGAGATTTGGAAAAGGCTCGTCTTATGTGTCATGCCCCAACTTAATCAGAAAACCGCTATCTGTTAGTATCAATAACTTGAGATCTATAATAATTAATGCAAATCTGGATTTAAACTTTTTTTGTGGATTATGAGGTTTTAATATAGATGATCGTTGTGGCTTGCAAAGGCAAACAGCTTGGGAACTCTGAATTAGCTTATGTTTAAGGACTGCAGTAGAATCTCTGTACCAAAAAAAAACTGAGTGCCTGGATCCCCCTATGATTTTGTTGGGGTCAAAGCAGCAGATGGACAATCTTCTCCCAAAGTTCCCCCAGTACCATTCTGGGTAGCTATTATAGAGAGAGAGGGAGCTTGCATTTCTATAGCGCCTTTCATAACCTCAGGACGTCACAAAGTGCTTTACAGCCAATGAAGTCCTTTTGAAGTATAGTCACTATTGTAAGGTAGGAAATTTAGATAACATGGGACAACAATGTGGGAACTAAACCCCCTCCTATCTTCCCCTGTCCCCAATACAAAAAGTATAACCCGATGTGAAGTTGCCACTACGCTCAACAAGAACATGACTAAAGTGATGCATAGCCATCTCCTTTGTCAAAGCAACAAAGGTTTATTATATGCATTGTAATGAAAACAATTTACCTTTTTACTTTGAAACCATTAGAAGAAATAAAAGCACAAGACTTTAAATCGTGTATGGCTAGGACTTTAAAGTTACCTCATCAAAATCTGCAATAATTTCATTCAGCAAACGTAAACATTCTACTCCTTGGTTATTCATCTCAGTTTGAGAATAGAAATCTGCAAATCCTGGAATTGAGGCGAACATCACAGCAACAGAATCATAAGACTGTGAATAAAGTTCCTAATGAGAAAAGAACAATAACAGTAATAAAGTACCAATGAACAATCATCAAATTGTATCAACAATTCTGAAAATTCAAAGTTGTTTTGTGTTTTTTTTGTTTTTTTAACATTGAAATATCCAATAATTTGAATTAAACACTATTGAGAAGGTGGTGCTAAAAATTGAATTATCAGACAATTTGAATTAGCCAACTATGAATTAAGAGAAATATATTATGCCATGCAGCCCCCCACCTGCCAAGAATGAGGCACATTCATTTCACCACATGGACATTAAACTTCAAATTGTTGCTGGGAAGAAAAGAGGGCTTATTACAAGGAATTGCCAGGCCCCAAGCCGGAAAAACATTTTTGCATACTAGCAGTCAGTGTTGGAACAAAGAAACCAGTCCCTGCTCCCATACACAGAACAGACGTGGTCAGACCAGTTTAGTCACATGACTAACTGGCTGTTGCAGAGTTTTGAACTGAGAGTTTTAAATTGGATAAACAGCATTTGAAGACAGAAAGCTCCTGGCTCCTGGATTGAGAACATCTCTCTCCTGCCTGCTCTCATCTCTTTCTCACCAGCTTTGGAATCCATTGAAGACACATGAACCCCAAGAGAGAAAAGTCTCCTACAGTGAACAAGGTTTACTGGGCCCCAATGAAAAGCAAGAATTACCTGCAAAAGGACTCTACAGTGAGCTCGAAGCACAGTAACAAGAAACTCTTCAGATATTGCCTCAAACCTTTTCACTTTATTTTTCTTTTGGTCTTTTCTGTCCCTATTTGCATGTGTGTATCACATGTGAATGCTAGCATGGGCGCATCATGTGCCTGTAGGCATTAACTAAATTAAATTTTAAGTTTAAGTTTTAATGAATTTCACTTTTCTTTTTTAAACCTAAGAAAGCCTGTTTGTGCTCATTTCTTTGCCTTATAAATGGAAAGCGGTGAACAAGGATTCACCAAGGGGGAGCTCAAAACACAGTGTGTTTAAAAATAAAATCCTGTTACAGTAAGACCAGGTGAAGGCTGAGAGGGACCTCTAGACACCTTTCTCACCTGGTCGTAACAATTATATATGTTCAATTTTCAAAAAACATTTCCAGATGTTGTGCTTATCACCTACCTTAACTATGGGTTAGGAAGTTAATGTGAAGAAAAAAAACGAGCCACAGCAGATTCCATAATTGTTATCTCACAATACAGGCCCCCACTGACTAGCATCTGTTTTCTCACCAAGCCAAGACAGTCAGTCTACTCAGTGCAAATAGCACTGAATATTGCATCTACTCCAGAGCTCCCAGTTTTGACCTATTGTCATATGTCATAGCTAAAATTTAATTGCCCTTGGTCACTTTGGGGGCTGAGGAGTGAGGTGGTGATCACTGATACAAAGAGGGTCTCCGTTACCCATACCCATAGAGTTCCCTAGTGGAAATCTTTTTAAAGAACTATTCTTCTATGATGTGACAGTGTGGAAGTATTCAATTACATGATCCAACTGGTTTCAATCTCCGTCAATATATCTTCTACTGTAAAGAATGATCATTATATAATCACAGAAGCAGTGATGACAGAACTTCTGGAAACAAACAAATTTTACTTGGTAAAGGTGTTTTCCAGCGTTCTCTTCACTAATCTTAAGCACAGTGGCGCAGTGGTTAGCACCGCAGCCTCACAGCTCCAGTGACCCGGGTTCAATTCTGGGTACTGCCTGTGTGGAGTTTGCAAGTTCTCCCTGTGTCTGCGTGGGTTTCCTCCGGGTACTCCGGTTTCCTCCCACAGCCAAAAGACTTGCAGGTTGATAGGTGAATTGGCCATTATAAATTGTCACTAGTATAGGTAGGTGGTAGGGGAATAGAGGGAAAGGTGAGGATGTGGTAGGAATATGGGATTAGTGTAGGATTAGTATAAATGGGTGGTTAATGGTCGGCATAGACTCGGTGGGCCGAAGGGCCTGTTTCAGTGCTGTATCTCTAAAAAAAAATTGACGCCATCCACATTCCATATCAAGAATCCACAAGGGGCAGGGGGGAGGAGGCGGATTAATTTCCTGGCATTTGACCAACAGCTGCAGTTTTAAGGCCTTGGGGTCATGAACATCCATGTGGCGAGCTGCACACCCTGAATGGGTATCCCCATGCAGCTTGCTGCTCTGAACCAATGCAATATTGGGCAGTCCGGAGGTTGATCCAGCTACCAGATGAGAGATCCAAGGGAGGAGTTGGCAGGGGCCTGGAACAGAATCTGCCCACATTATTCTTGTGGAGCATTCCTGCTGCTCCTGGTCACACAGAAATAATTTGATCTCTTTGGACCTCTTCTTCTTTCCCTCCAGGTTTTACTGAGAAGAGCATCCGTGGCAGATGCTTTTAGGCTGCACACTAGGCTGTTAAAAGACATCAGCATCCTATATATGCTATTGGACCTCGATTTATGTTAATTCATGAAGCACCTACCTGATTCAGGTCGGCGCCTTGGTAACCCATGAAAATACCAGAAGGAATATAACTGCAGATGAGAAGTGAGACAGTCCATTGCTAAAATTTTAACTCTACTGCATGGATTTCACAGATGGAAGAAGTTAAAATCACCCCTACAAAATTTACTATTGATGATAAATGCCATGTTGATATTGATAAATGGGAATTACAAAGGATTCTCATATTTATTGTATGGAAAGGTTCATAATTGGTAAGTATGGTGGCTGTGGAGATATTTGTAACCAATGATTTTCCATTCATTAGAAGTGAATAAGCAGAAAATTACAGGCTTGTGAATCCAAAAGTGGAAAACCTTAACTATAGATGAGATTAGTTTTAAATTTAGTGTAATTTAATGAACTTACATCATTGTCTCTATCCTTTTCCAAGAAATGACGTGCAACATGACTTGGTAGAATATTTCGAAGCATATTTTCATTATGTTCTCGTAGCTCCTTCATTTCATTAACTTCCTCTTTTGCCTGAACACGCCAAAGGAAGTCCAGTCTTGCAGTGTATTCCAGCTGAACAGTTTTATTTAAAAAATAAGGTTTTTTCATGTAGGTTCTTTTGAAAAATTCAAAATTTCTCTCATGCTTTGTCCAACTCAATTTATACATTTTTGAATATTGCTGAGAAAAGAGACATGCTGTCAGGATGCTGCCGTCAAGCCAAAAAGACGTTCTTCCCACCACACAAATAAGTAATGTTGTATATGAATTCCAGTGCCAGTGCAATGCCTGGTACGTAGGTCATGCATCCCAATGACTGACAGATTATGTCAAACAGCACGTCCCTTTGACTATTCGCAATAGGCAGATTACTGACCATACTCAACCAACCCGTACTTGCAAAACTCAGAACACAATGTTTAACATTAAATGTGATTCCGCGATTGGACTGCACTTACTGAACAATCCCGAGTGTGCTATGAATTACACTAACACCAATTTAAGATTATCAGTCAGGCTTGCAATGTGGCTCATTTATGCTTGCTAGAAGTTACATATATTCTTAACACAGGGACCTGTCCTCTGCAGACAAACGGAACATCTCCAGGCGTTGCGCCTTTTCTTGAATTAAAGCGTGGGGGACAATAGTTCCCTGGTGCATTCTCCATGGCAGCATCTTGACCAGAGTCGGCTTGCCAAATAATCAGCACCCCTTTTCTCATGCAGTATAAATTGTTGCTCCCTTTGAAATTTGGCATTCTTGTGTCTGTCTTGATGAGTGCAAGACGAAAAGCTACAACACCATGTCTCTTTTCTCAGCAATACGCAAGCTCTGTACTACCAAGCGACTATTTATACGTTTTTCTTTTTACAGAATTTGTCGTTCAAACCCATAACAGCAGTTCCTTTCCTGTCTTTTTATGTTACACAAACCAATAGAATTACAAATACTTCATCCCTCAAAAATAACTGATTGAACGCATATATTTACATGATAGGTAGCCCAGTCTTTTATTATATGGAACATTTTTTTAAAATTTATTCATGGAATTGGGGGTGGGGGTGGTGGCGGGGTGGTTGCTGGTAAGGCCAGCATTTATTGCCCATCCCTACTTGGCCTTGAGAAGGTGGTGGGGAACTGCCTTCTTGAATACAACTGAGTGGCTGCCTAGGCCATTGCAGAAGGCTTTTAACCACATTGTTTTGGGTCTGGTTGTATATAGACAAGACCAGGTAAGGATGGCAGGTTTCCTTCCCTAAAGATCATTAGTGAACTAGTTAGATTTTTGCGACAATTTGGTAAGTTTTATGGTTGCCATTACTGAGACTAGCTTTTTATTCCAGATTTATTTAATCAATTGAATTTAAGTTCCCCAAATACTGTGTTGGAATTTGAATTTATTCTCCAGATTATTAGTCCAGGCATCTAGATGACTAGTCCAGTAATGAAACCACAATGCTACTGTACCCATATATGTCTCCCTTTTTTTACTTGCTCTCCAAAAATGTTCATGTTCCTCCTGTTAGAAGGGGGATAAATATGTCAAACAGTTTTTTTGCGAAGGACTTCAAATCTTGCGAGTTGAAAAGAAATTCTTCCTAAAATTTACAAGTGGGAAAACAGTTTAATAGATTTGCACCTGTTTTTTCAAAATTCTTTCACGGGATCTGAGCATCGCTGGCTAGGCCAGCATTTATTGCCACCTCTAATTGCTCTTGAGAAGGTGGTGGTGAGCTGCCTTCTTGAACCGCTGCAGTCCATGTGGTGTAGATACATCCACATTGCTGTTAGGAAGGGAGTTCCAGGATTTTGACCCAGCGACAGTGAAGGAACGGTGATACAGTTCCAAATCAGGATGGCGTGTGGTATCAGTGAATCCTATTTACAGCTCTCGCGATTTACCAACTATAGCTATTAATGGATATAAAACCATGAAGGTTGTGAATCAGGTGCACTGGCCTTCATGTCTGAAATTCTGAAAATCACTCTTGACATGCTAAATTGTAAAATTTATCCCATAGAGTCATACAGTCATAGAGGTATACAGCACAGAAACAGGCATTTCTGCCCACCGTGTCCATGCCGGCCATCAAGCACCTAACTATTCTAATCCCATTTTCCAGCACTTGGCCTGTAGCCTTTTATGCTATGGTGTTTCAAGTGCTCATCTAAATACTTCTTAAATGTTGTGAGGGTTCCTGCCTCTATCACCTCTTCAGGCACTGCATTCCAGATTCCAACCACCCTCTGGGTGAAATTTTTTTTCCTCAAATCCTCTCTAAACCTCCTGCCCCTTACCTTAAATCTATGCCCACTGGTTATTGACCCCTCTGCTAAGGGAAAAGGTTTCTTCCTATCTGTCCTATCAATGCCCCTCATAATTTTGTATACCTCAATCAGGTCCCCCCTCAGCCTTCTCTGCTCTAAGGAAAACAACCCTAGCCTTTTCAGTCTCTCTTCATAGCTGAAATGCTCCAGCCCAGGCAACATCCTGGTGAATCCGAAGAAGGGTCACTGACCCGAAACGTTAACTCTGCTTCTCTTTTCACAGATGCTGCCAGACCTGCTGAGTGGTTCCAGCATTTCTTGTTTTTATTTCAGATTTCCAGCATCCGCAGTATTTTGCTTTTATTTTATCCTGGTGAATCTCCTCTGCACCCTCTTCAGTGCAATCACATCCTTCCTATATTGTGGTGCCCAGAACTGTTAGCAGTACTCCAGCTGTGGCCTAATTAACGTTTTATACAGCTCCATCATAACCTCCCTGCACTTATACTCTATGCCTCGGCTAATAAAGGCAAGTATCCCATATGCCTTCCTAACCACCTTATCTACCTGTGCTGCTGCCTTCAGTGATCCATGGACAAGTACACCAAGGTCCCTCTGACCCTCTGTACTTCCTAGGGTCCTACCATCCATTGTATATTCCCTTGCCTTGTCAGTCCTCACAAAATGCATCACCTCACACTTCTCAGGATTAAATTCCATTTGCCACTGCTCCACCCATTTTGTTCAGTTTGTTTACCCACTGTTTTTTTTTCATGTTTGTACTTGCGGCTGTTCAATCTTCAGTTCGTTAACACCCTATCTGCACTAATGCTTTGTCTTTCAACACACCATTAACATATTGTTTGCCTTTGCTCCATGACCTCTTGGTCAGCTATGTGGCCTTGTCCAATCTACACCTTCTCCTTTGTTATCTCTTGCCCCACCCCCGGCTCACTTGCTTATAACCTTTAACATTTCTAATATTTGCTAGTTCCGAAGAAGGGTCACTGACCCGAAACGTTAACTCTGCTTCTCTTTCCACAGATGCTGCCAGACCTGCTGAGTGGTTCCAGCATTTCTTGTTTTTATTCCTGATCTCTCCTTCTTTGCTTTCATGTTTAATTCTACATTAAAGGTATTATATTAATGGAAGGTTTTGTTATTGTTAGAACTGACCACATCTGCAGCTGAGATGTTAATCTGTCTTTTCCTTTTGGGGACATTTATGGACCTATTGCTTAACTGTCACAATTACCATTTTAGTGCTGAATTCTCTTTTTTGCACTTTTTTTTCATTTCATCCCACCAAGAAGTTGTACTCAGTGATAAGAAGTATCCTTTATATCCATGAGCTCTTGCAAAGGCTTTTTTTTGAAGGGGTGGTGAGGGGTTTCATGCAGACTGCACAGTCTAATGTCAACAACAGAAGCGCACCAGAGGAAATGGTATCAAGCTTTATGGCGCTGAGCCCTACCAGTGATGAGAAGCTGCGTCTGCCGGAGCAGAGGCAGACCCCTGGGCAGCAGGGGTAAAGAAGGAGGGGCAGGAAGGTTCCAGCTTCTAACCCAGACATAATCTTCACCAGCTCACTCCATCACTCTGCCAACCCTCGCTTCTATTCTCCAGGGTCTCACCAGCATAACATGGAAACACACAAGTCAGCCCTAGTGCAACAACTTTCCAAGAGTTTTAATGGCTTAGCAATAAATTTATATTTACATTATAAACACCCATGTGACCCACAAAGAGACATCAGCGATGAGGTGGTCTCCATGGACGGTCACTCCTGTGAGGTGCTCCCCCTGCAGCAGAGAATGTAGTGGATGCAGGCTGCTCACTCTTGCCTGTCTGGGCCTGAGATGCCCATGGTGGCTGTCCCCATCATGGTGGTGCCAGGGAGGGCACCTCCAAAGGCTGCTGCACCGGCAGTGCTACAGGCCATCCTGTCACAGGGTGTGACTCCACTTTGCCCACTGGAGACAGATGATGATGATGGAGCCCTATGAAGAGTAGTGCCCTCATCACTATCTGCCCTACCTCAGCCCTTTCATGGTATCCTTGATCGCTGGAGGGGACCATCAGCTGGGGCGCAGCTGGCATTTATTCCATGCCTCTCTGTGCCATTAGCGCCATTGACTGGTCGATGCTGCTCAGTCTGGCATTCACCCTTTGCATATTAGTGTGCGGTTCCTGCATCCACTCTGAGTGATGCTGCACATGGCTCTCCATGAGGTTTGCCACACTCTCGAGGGTGGAGCTCATACGTTTAAAGTACTGAATCATTGTGGAGCACATGAGATAACTGGACTCTTCCATTCTCATCCCATGACTCTGCAGAGCCTCAGGTAACTCCAACATGTGGTCACATATCACACGCTAGTTCTCCAGGTAGTGCTGCTTGTTTTGTGACTCATAAGGCACTGCATCTCCACCCTGTTAAGCAGGATTGCGCCTGTCCTCCATCCTCCAAGGGAGACTGGCCACAGCTGACTCTGCCTCCCCTGAATTCTCCAGTCTGAAGTGACGCATGCTTCACCCTATGCCACCATATCTACTAATGCACTTGGACCCACTGAGGTGTGGGTGTCTACGTTGGTGGAGAGTGTACTGGTACATTGTGATGGTGCAGCCTTTGAGGTGTTTTCCTCCTCTGACTCCTTGGGGACTTGTTCCCTGCCCCTCTGCAGCTGACCCTGTGGGAAATGTAACAGAAGATAGTGATGAAAGATCAGTACACCCAACAGATGCTTCTGCTGCTTAAAATAATGAGATGACAGCTTTTGCAATGACATTTGGTTGCACAGGGAGTGTTGGCATGCATCCCCTGAACCTGGAGATGTTGAGATGTCTTCACCCTGTTTGTGGTGGACTCCCATTTCTCTGTCCTCTGCATCCCTGAGGCTGGATGCTCCAGTCACATCAAGCGCCTGCTCCTTGAGTTGTGTCAGAACTGCGAGCTGTGCCAGCTCATCTTCCAAGCGTACCCTTTTGGCCTCTTGAGCATTCATCTCCCTTTTGGCCTGCAAGATGAAAAACAATGCCGTTAGCACAAGGCATCCCTCCCTCTTCACTTGCAGTTTCCCATTCGCATATGGCAATACAGAATGCACTCTAGCCTCCTGACCTGCAGCACTAAGGTTCTGACCTCTGCTTATGGGTCGCAAAGCACCTGAGCACACCCCACTCCCATGGTGAGGAGCTTTCTATGCACCCTTGGGATGTTCCTCTCCTTGACACTCTGGTGACTGGTGACCAGGATGCATACAATCTGGGTCTCTCTCGCCACTCACCTTGCCAGACCTAATAAGTTCGTTGAAGTATTTTCGGCACTGCACCCAGGTCCTCCTCACCACTCCTCTGCTGCTGACCTCATGTGTCACCTCCAGCCATGCCCGCTTGGTCAGTCTTGGGGGCCTCCTTATACCACTGGCAGGGAAGAGAATATTCTTATGTATACTCACCGTTCCAGCAGAACCTCCAACAATTTGTCAGAAAATGGGGGGACTGCCCTGGCATGGAGGCCCCCCTGCCCACTGCCCTGCCCTCTGGTTGTGCTTCCATTTTGTGACTAACAGCAGATTCAGCAATGGCTTTAAATCGGGCCCGCTTCTAGCTTGATCCCGTCTTCCTCCGTCTTAATTGGGCGACGAACACGACTCATGAAAATTGCAGTGCGTTCGTGTTTTCACACCAGCACGGGGTCGGGTCACGGAAGTCATTGCGACGTCGGGGGTCCTGACCTGGGAATTGAGATCCCACCCATCAGATCCCCAGAGACACTGTAGATATGGTAATTCCACAGGATCAGGGTGACAATATGAACTCCTATGATATATTCTATGCACTCACTCACTCACTCATTCACAGTCACTCACTCACATACTCATAAACACTCACTCACATACGCACACAATTTTTGAATAGCAACTGGAAATTCCCAGAACTGAGGTACAGGTGAAATTTCCAAATCAAGTCCCAGCTAGTAGTCAGAAGGTTATAATTATGAGAAGGAAATAACCTGCATGAATTTCTAATATCACAAAAAACCAATGCAGGCTGTCTGTCAGGCGGGTAGACCTTCATCACCCGGCCACAGTCGAGGAGTGGAGAGGAGGGATTGGAGGTCTCAGTGAGGAGATCGAAATAGTTAGTGGTGCAGGGGATCAGAGGGCTCGGGGTGGGGCGGGGGGGAGGGAAATCGGGGACCTCGGGTTGGGGGGGCAGGGGGATTGTAAGGGGCTCAGGGTGGAGATCGGAAACGTCGATGGTGGAAGAGAACAGAGGCATCTGTCGCTGTGGTGGGGCGGGGGGAGGTGTGGTCAGAAAGGTTGGGGGAGTGTTGTCGAATCACTGGGGCGGGAGGCAGGTAAATTGGATCCAGTAGGTAAGTGAAAAGATCCAGTTAACCAATGGGTTTCCCGAAGCTTAGGAAACCTGACTGGCTAGGGATAAATTTAAAATCCTGGTTAATTCTGAGGCACGCAGCATCATTATAATTTTTAAATGATCGATTCACCTCCTACGAGCAGGTTGGTTTCCTCCCCACTGTCCTGCTTCTGTTGAAACTGGAAGTGGGCGGGTTGGAGGCATGTTGGGGTCGGATTTCAGATTTTTTACAATTTTGCATGCCATCCTACCCAAATACACCCATTTTTGGGAGTTAAAATTCGCCCCATAGTATATGTGACGGCAGAGTGCTCCACTTTGACATTGGTGGTGGGAGCCAAGAGCCTTTGCCTCCCTGCTACCCACAGAAGTCACCTTTGGCCTGACAGCAAAGAAGCACTAACATTGTGGAAACTACAGTCTTTCTGTAGTGGAAATGTGTTGGTGGTTCAATAAACTATAAAGAAGAAAATATAGTTAAGGAATAAAATAAATTATAAATTGCATAATTCTTTTGCTGATTATTTATAAATTAATTAATTGTAATTACACAATTAGTGACCCTTTACAGCTTGTCATTACCTGTTGTCCATGATAAAACACAGCCAAAAGAAACATTGCCATGAGCAGCAAGGAGGTCTCCTTTGTGCCGAGGAAGTCTCTGCTGTAAAAGAACAAATTGGAGCACTCATTAATATTATAGACAACACTGCAGACATCCTGGTGTTACAGTTACTGACTTTGTAGCTGTGGTTATACCTTATACATTTTGGCTAAATAAGTTAGTAGTGTAAATGCAGATTACACCAAAAGAAGTCAACAAAAACAAACTTTTAAGAATCAAATCAGGACGTTCTTCTAGTCGCCTGCCATAACTCTATGGGAGGCTGACAGGAAAGTGGTAAAAATCCATTTGCTTGCTATGTAAAGGCCAGAAGCTCCATCTTGCCCCTTACAAGGCAAATGTCTTCAGGAGGTACAGAAAGATCTGGGTGTCCTGGTACATAAATCACAAAAGGTTGGTATGCAGATACAGCAAGTGATTAGGAAGGCAAATGGAATGTTGTTGTTTATAGCAAGGGGAATGGAATATAAAAGTATTCTGCACTTGTATACAGTTTTGGTCTCCTTCTTTAAGAAAGGATATAAATGCGTTAGTGGCAGTTCAGAGAAGGTTCACTCGATTGATACCTGGGGTGGGGGGTTATTTTTTGAAGAAAGGTTGGACAGGTTGGGTCTGTATCCTTTGGAGTTTAGAAGAATGAGAGGTGATCTTATTGAAACATATAAGATCCTGAGATGATTTGACAGGGTGGATGCTGAAAGGATGTTTCCCCTTGTGGGAGAGACTAGAACTAGGGGACACAGTTTAAAAATAAGGGGTCGCTCATTTAAGATGGAGACAAGGAAAACATTTTTCTCCCAAAGGGTTGTGAGTCTTTGGAACTCTCTACCCCAGAGAGCGATGGAGGCAGCGTGTTGAATATTTTTACAGCAGAGGTAGATAAATTCTTGACTAACAAGGGAGTCAAAGGGTATCGGGTGTAGGCGGGAAAGTGAAGTTGAAGCCTCAATCATATCAGCCGTGATCTTATTAAACGGCAAAGCAGGCTCAAAGGGGCCGAATAGCCTACTCTCGCTGCTAATTCGTATGTTCGTATGCTCCACTGGCTCAGTCAAGGCCTGGCATATCTGAGCCAGCCTGTATGTCCATTAAGGTGTAGCATATGTGGCCCTTATCAGTAGGGTCCAGGCCAGGGAAACAAGGCTACTGGGATTCAGCCCTTATCTCTTTAGAACCTATTCTAATTTCCAAGCTGCTAATCCATTACCACGCAAAGTGTCTTGGAGGATAATTTTTGAATTCTGCAACACCACCTGCCTGAAGCTGCAGAACCATTTTTGGGCTTGTGCTCCACCAACATGTACCTGTAAATTGCAAACAAGGTCCTACTATTGGCAATGCAATCTGATTTGTTTACTTAAGAAGTCTCGAACTGGAAGCCAGCTAGCGGGCAGTGTGCTTGCCTATTTACAAGCTGGCCTGACAATTGCATCTAGCATGCCTTGAATGTTAACACCCACCACATCTCCTTCAATTTTCAATTCCAGATGCTGATTCTTCAGGTGTGAAATGGGCAGCCAGCTGTTGAAAATCACCCCCTGAGTCTTTTATTGCTGTTATTCGGGAATATTTGCAGTCAAGAGTTATTCCTTAAGCGCAGATAGAATTAGAAAACAGTTGCTTCCTCTGTTTATATGTTATATCATATGTGATATATTGTGGGATGCCTGAAAACTCTGATTCTATACCCACAGAACTTGTTTCCTATAGAAACATTTCAACATATAAGGCATATTCTAGATTTTAAAAAAGATCAGTCTCTTCTGGACTCTTTTGATGACTCAGTGAGTAACAACATTATAGACTATGGTACTGAACCACACAGTCCTTGAAGGCCCCAGATTTGATCCCTGTTCTGTACTGAGTTACTTCATCCCAGCTGGAGCGGGAATGATACAGTTTGCCGTTTTTCTTTAAAATTTCTTTTTAATTTATATTTTTGTTTTGTGAGACTCTCTTTTTCTGTAATGTTATTCCCTTCTTCTTCTAGCCTGATACTGTGTAACTGAGAGGATAGTTAGTCAGCCCACTCCCAGGCTGCTGCCCCCTGTAGGCAGGCACTTGGAGTATCAGAGACTACTCACATATGATTACCCCCTCCAAATTCCCCGATATCCTACTGGAACATGCTTTGGACACTGCTTGGGCCTTTGCTGTGCATTGATGCTCAGGCTGTGAACTGAGGGTAGTGGAATTCAAGCCATGTCCATTCCTGCTTCTGGCACTGAGCATTACTGTGCTAAAGGTAAATACTACATGCTGCCACAAGTCTAAGTAATGTAATTAGTACTAAACGAGGTAGAACATTAAACACTTACTCTCCATTGTGATGGAAGCTGTCGTATCTAACAAAGAGTGAACTGTAGATAGTTTCAGTCAGCAGTGAGTAAACTGCAATCATTATCAGCAGCACGGCAAGTTTCAAGATGGAATTCAGACGGAGAAACACTGCACAAGTCACCATCGCTAGCACCCCAGTAAACACAAAATACTGAACAGATAACAGACAAGGGTTAGGTAACAGCTTCAACAGCATAGTGGGCAGAGATTCAGATTTTCTGTGAATTTATTACAGGAGTTTTACCAACTTATGTTCGTATGTAACTCAGTTACTCTGCTAACTACCATCTTTTCCACTCCTCTCTTTTAGGTCTTCCAATACAATACAGAATTCCCTGCATAGGAGAGATGACATGCCACCTTGCCCTCTGCCATGGCCATGCATCTGACCTCTATGAGCTGCATAAATTATATTGGGGGATGCCTCAGTACAATTTGCCCTCATTCCTGTAGATGAGTACTCAAACTCATTTCTGCACTTGCTCCCTAACTATATCACTAAGTTAATGGAGTGGCTGTATGGAGAATCACGGCATCAGTATGTGTTTTCCATGACTCAGAAGGTTAGTACACTAATGCATTATGCAGCAGACTGCCAGCCATGTAGTGCAAATTGTAAATAATCCAAATTGTGCATCCTATTTAATTTCAGTAAAATAATTTAATAGCAATCTCAAAACTAGCATGTAAAGTCTTGTTTGAAGCCTCATATAATGAAAATAAAATCAGTGAGTCTGGAACAGCATGTTTTGCAGTTGAGATACCTCTACCTCAGGCACACCGAGCAGAGAACCTAAAAATAGTTTGCATTCGTTTACAGGATATGTTGAGTTTTCCTTACTAAATCTGAAGATCTTTTTCCTTCCCTCAAAGTTTTAAAAACAATTAAAATATTTGAGGGAGGCACAACAGAAACATATTACACTAGAAGAAAGGCCTTGCATTTCTAGAGGGAAAAGAAATACTTGCACTTATACAGCACCTTTCATAACCTCAGGATGTCCCTAAATACTTTACAGACAACAATGTACTTTTGAAGTGCATTCACTCTTGTAATATAGCAAATTATTACACTCCCAGGATTCTCAAAAGCATTTTACACCTTTTCTGAGATGTTTTTGGGTCTTTCTGTTCTCTCTCTTCCCCTCCCTGATACCAGGCTATGCCATTTTTTCATCCCTCTTAGTTACTTTGATTTTCCTCTCCCCCACCTCAACCCATCACTACTCCACTGTCTTCCTACTCTACCACCACTGTCCAAGGCCCTTGAATAAGCCTACAACCTACCTCTGTACCTCTCTCAATATTCTCTGAAGGGCCCATTCAAACACCTGTTGTTGCTCCCGTATGAGTAATAACCCCAACTGCTCCTATTCTCTTCTCTTGCCAAATATTCTCAGTGGAGTTAAACTCACAACCTCCTTTCCATTCCACTCACCCCATCCACTACCTCCCCTTGAACTCTGCTGGTGGATCAACAATCACTGCACCTTTCTACATTTCCCTTCAGAATGCCCATTCACTCGTGAACAAGGTGCTTGCCATCCAAGACCTGGATTGCAGTAACATCCTAACTTTGAGTCAAACATGACTGTCAACACTTTCCACCAACATTCTCCTCCAAGAAACTGTGGTGATGGTGTGAAACTTATCACCAAGTCACTCCTTGGTCTGCAAAATCCTCTGGCACATTCTCCTCCTTTGAGCATTTCATGCTGCTCTGCTCCTCACTCTTCTTTAAAATTTTCACTAACACCACAGCAAACCTCACTCCAAGTTATTCCTTGAGCTATCATCTCTCTTTTAGCTTTGCACTGAGTGCTGTTCATCCTTGATTGTTTCAATCTCTGTATCAGCAATCCTTGCCCACTCTTCTTTGAACGCAATGCCCTTGTATTCTCGCTAAACCTCTCCCTTCACATGAAGTCTCCTATGTGAAGGCTCCTTCACACATTCTGGCTTTACCATCTCCAACGGCCTCTCTACTCCCATGGCCTCCTACTCCAGTGATCTCAATGGGTTACAAGGCCATCTCCAACCCACATCCCCCCACCCCCATCTAATCCCACTTGCTTCTAACTCTATCCCTAGAAAAAGCTGTCTCCTAAGTTGCTTACAACTGCTCCTTCAAAATGTTTACAGGCTAACCTTAGGTTTTCTATTCAACACCACACCTTTGCCGCTGCTGATTTTTTTCAACCTCTCTCTCACCTTTGCTTTTGATGCTTTTGTTCCTAGCAAAACTTCAGTACATAATCTAGGCCAATACTTCAATGCAATACTGATGGAATTTTGTAATTTTATAGGTGCTGTATTTTTGGATGAATTGTCAAACTAAGGCTCCATGGCCGGAATTTTACGGCACCCCAGTGGGTTGGATGGTGGCGTGGGGGCGACGTAAAATTGAGTGGCAGGCTCTGGGAGGCCTACCCGCCCCGTTTCCGCCTCAGGACATGTTTACAGCGTCGGGCGGGGGGTGGAAAATGGCCCACCTGCCCGAGGCCAATCAAGACCCTAAGTGGCATTTTACCTGTGGCAAGTAGGTGTGCTGGGGACGTGAAAGGCCGCCCAGCGATAGCTGCAAGCCTTTCCGTGCCTCGGTGGGGGGCATGGCAGTCGGGCACAGGGTGCCTGATTGAGGGCCACCTCCGCATCCCAACCCATCCCCGGGACCCACACCCCTCCCCCCAAACAACCACGCCAGCCTCACCAGGGAAGGACCGAACCCCCTGGTGAGGCATGCCCCTACTTACCTTCCCTCCTCGATCCACGGCATCGGCTGGGCTGCAGTGCCAGCAGTGGCCACCGCTCCCAGTGGCGCTGCTGAGACTAAGAGCTACCGGCCCGCTGATTGGCCGGCAGCCCGCTGATTGGCCGGCAGCTCACTGAGGCGGGACCTCCTCCCTCAAGTGGGTGGAAGTCCCGCCTCGGGACAATTAAAGCCTGGGGATCCGTAAAATATGGGACGGATCCTCAGGCTAGGCGGAAGCGGGTTCACCACCGACTTTCACGTCGGAGTCCGGCTCCCATCCATCCACCATAAAATTCTGGCCCTATGTCTGTTCAAGTGGGCATAAAAGATCCCATGGCACGATTCAAAGAACCTGAAAGTTCCCAAACTATTATCTGGCCAATATTTATCCCTCAAGCAATACCATTAAAACAGATTATCTGGTCATCTATCCCTTTGCTGTTTGTGGACCTTGCTTTGCATAAATTAGCTGCTGCATAATAACATTGACTATACTTCAAAAGTAATTCATTACCTGTGAAATGCTTTGGGCTATCCCAAGAAAAAAGCACCAGATAAAATTCAAGTTATTTCTATCTTAAATCTTTTACTCTATCCTGTTCTGACCATTTCCTCTGATAAGCCCCACCAATACCCCACATCCATTGTCCCTAAAGTTCAAGCAGTGCAAGTGTCAGTAAATCTGGCACAAAACAGGCTAAATCTAGCTGGACAACATCAAGAACTACTAGGCTTCATTCTCCCCTGCCAAAAAACACCTTACTCTACCCTCTACTCTTACACTATCCTGTAGAGCAAAGATAACCTCTGGGTTTTTTATCGCCATTGTCAGATGTGTCTGTAACGTTCTCCAGCACCCAACTTTCTGTTCCTCTGATGACACCTCTTTTACATCCCCTCCTCCCCCTCATCCCATATCTTCAGATATTTAGGGGGAATTTTAACATGAGTAAATAGTTCAGATAAGGTGTGAGTTGGGTATTAAATAGCCAAAAATGGAAGCATGTCCAGTAGGCTGGCTCTAACCCATCAACTTATGGAAGCGGAACAAGGGCTGGGTAGCAAACCCACTCCCAGGAGGTGCATAGGCATTTTAAATATGCTATTGAGGCTGGAGGCCTCAGATTCAACCAGCTTTGCAGGTTTAATGGTGGCCGGCTGGGTTTCCCATTGTCTCAGGAAACCCGGCAGCTGCAGAGAGATGGGGATAGCCTTGGGAGCACTCCTTTTGATCCAGTAGGAGCAGGAGTTCTCCCTTCAGGCACCCAAAGCTTCCACCTCACTGCCACAATTAGAACCCTGCCCCCCCACCATATAAACCCACTGGGATCATACCTCACCCCCAGGGTGAGGGATTGGACACCCTAATGTCTGGAGGGAATGGATCACCCTGTCCCCCAGGTTGGGTCCCATCCCTGAGTTTGGACACCCCGCCCCCACTCTCTAGGATTAGGGATCGGACTCCCCTCAGGGTCAGGAATCGGAGCTCAGAACTACCTGGTCCTGTAGTCTCTTCTCCAGTGTTCTGCACTTGTCTGGAAACCAAAGCAGTCAGTCAGGCTGATTTCTGCGGGCGGAAGCTGTCAATGATGTAAGCCACACACTGTGAAGTGAAAACTCCACAGCATGTTGCGAAACCCAGACTTTGGTGTTTCCTGCACCTACCAGGCCTCCAGTTCACCAGAGCATCAAAAAATTAAAATACCTCCTTTAGATCCACCCTTTGGATTTCCCTCCCACCTTATTTAACACCCTCCTTAAAAGCTACCTCTTAGAACAAGTTTTTGGTCATCTCCTTCTTTGGTTCAGTATCCATTTTTTTCCCCGTATGCCACAGTAGAGCTCTTTGGAATGATTTTCTGCATTAAAGGTACTATATCAATGCAACCTGTTGTTTTTGAGTTACAGGAACAGGCAGAAAAGTGTATTTAAGGCCACAATCAGATCAGCCATGATCTTATTGAATGACGGAGCAGGTTCGATGGGCTGAATGGCCTACTCCTGCTCCTATTTCTTATGATCTTATATTAGGACAGTGAACAAAAGTTTGGTCAAAGAGGTTTTAAGGAGCATCTTAAAGGAGGAGAGGTAGAGAGATTTCAAGGGTTAATGAGGGAATTCCAGAGTTTGGGGCCTAGATAGCTGAAGGAATCAGTGCCAATGGTGGAATGATGCGAATTGGGGATAAACAAGAGGCCAGAATTGGAGGAGTGCAGATATCTCAGAGGGTTGTAGGGCTGGAAGAGATTACAAAGATGGGGTGAACAGGGGTGTGCAAGGCCATGGAGGAAATGTTGTCCAGTACACCAGAAGAATGCCTTGCTTTTCTTTGGGTACTGCTGAGGGATCTTTTATTTTATCAAGCAGGCAGAGGAATCTCAATGGGGTGAATTTTATACAGCCGGTGGGGATCCCAACACCGGACCAAAAAGGTAAGGGGAACATTACTTTTGCCATTTGGGGGACCCCCGGCTGCCTTTTATGGTGCTCGAGTAATTAACAGCTCGGCGCTGGGGTCCCTGTTCCTTTAAGGACAGGGATTTCACCTCCAAGAGCTGCCGGCTAATCAGAAAGCTGGCAGCTCAGCAGTTCCAGCAGTGCCACCGGGAGAGGTGGCCATTGCTGGAACTGCAGCAGGCCCCAGACCAGGAGCAACCATGGCGCTCCGGATTGCAGGTAAGTGGGGATGGGCTCGACAGGATCAGTCAGGCAGGCCCCAGTGAGGGGTGGAGGTGGCTGGGATGTTGAGGGCAGGAGGGGTGAGTGATGACACAGCGATGACCTTTGCCACCGGGGACCCTCAGTGGCCCACAGATTACCCAACCGGTGGGCACCCCCTCACTCCTGCCCCCCCTCCTGCCCACACAGAAACCGCCTGGAGTTACTGGGTGTCCTCCGCACATGGCGGAGGGCCTCCCTGCCAGTGGTAAAATGTCAGCAGTGGCAGGATGAGGCCCTTAAGTGGCCATTAATTGGCCACTTAAGGGTCTCATTTGGCCTCTGGGTGGGAAGACTGTCCTCAATCTTTCTCGTCTGTGTCTAAATTGAATGGAGTAAGGAAGGTGATGGGCACTCCATCCCCTGCCTTCCCTCGCAATTTTATGGTCTCCCATGCGTCCCTGCCTGTCCCAATAACCCATCTGTAAATGGCATCTCTGAAATTGCAGCACTTTCTCAGTACTGCACTGAAGTAGCTGCCTAAATAATGTGCTCAAGCCTTGCAATCAGCCTTGAACCCAAAACATTTTGGGATAGAATTGATTATGGCTCATTTTTGGAAACAGGATTAATGCGGCATTCAGCATGTGCCTCAAAGGGAGGCCTGAGGCTCATCTGAAATTGGGCCTCAGACCTTGTTTGAATAATTTTCAAGAGGATCAATTTTGGACTGCTTTTCTCACATCAGAGATCGTCAGGTATATCCCACGGAAGGAGGAGAGGGCAATGGTTGGGCGGGCACATGGGGGGTGGTGGTTGCGGGTGGCGATCGCAAGCTGGAAGCAGCCATTGGGCATGATGAACATTGCTGCTCCTACAGGCTCTACATCGAATTAAAAAAACAATTACTGTTTCTGGCCACTGCTTAGCCACTGACTATTCCTGAATGGATGAAGCCTGTCGCTTGCTCTGTTCAGCACACCCAATTTAGCAGAGGGGTCTATAAAACAGGCATTAGGCTCATTTGCATATGTAAGAGGCCTAATGTTTGGTTTTAGGCAGTCGCCAGGGAGGGCTGAAAAATTAAACAACCTAATATAGGGTCAGACTTGTTTCAGGCATCCTTAGCGTACAGGAGATTGCCTCCAAAAACTGATACTTTTTGCGCCTATTGTCCACGTGCAACGAGGACTAATTTCTACCTCTCTGACTCAGAAATTAGACTGCTAACAAGTAATCTAAACTTGTACTTACATAATTCCACAAAATGCCACATTATTGCTATATGAAACCTTAGCACGGGTACGTGTGCATTTACAGGTATTTTTCTTTCCAGGAAAGGAGAGCAAGCATATTATCAAGGATGAAGCTCTCCTACTGGCTCTAACAGGTTTCACTAGAATCAGGGGAAATATTTGTATGGTGAATAGATTGATATACATATTTATAAAAATTAAGCTTTACATGGGAGTGTTACATTGGTATTGGAAGACCAACATGCTTTGTCAAGGTAAGGCACGAGTTTACTGCCATGGTTTTCTATTAATAAATTCATGCTAAATTAATACTGCTGCCGAACCTTTTGTCAACTATAGAACTTGAATGGTACTGTTGTCATTTGTGCATTTGGGACAGAATAAACTTTACCATACAAATCTGAAGCTAACGGATTAATTTCAATTACCTCAGTAGTTGCTGCAACAGTGACCTCTATACAAAACCTGCATCACAGCCATTAGCAAATAGTATTAAAAGACATTTTTACATTGGTGGCAATGTGTTTTGAGACATCCTGAGGGCGTGATAAGGTTCTATATAAATACAACTTCTTTCTTTTAGGGCTAGATTTTATAAGCTCTCTGGAGACAGGCTGGAAGGCAGGAGGCCTCGTAATATGGCAGTGGAAGGTGACGGGAGGGGAGCCCGACGTCTTCCTGCCACCATGGCATATTCCCAGCGGTAGGAGCCTCAGTGGCGAAGCTGCTCACTTGGCGGCCAATTATGCCAATTAAAAGCCCAATTATGGGCCACTTCCTGCCCCTGATATTTTACTGGTGTCAGGAGGTGCTTCATGGCCCACGGAGAAGCCTCCGTCACCCCGGCAGGAATGGCCACGCCCCTCGGCTACCCACACGTTGCTGGAAGGTGCACCACACTACCTCCCAATCTTGATTGCCGGGTCCTGCCTGTCTGGCCCCAGCACAGTATGTAAAAATATTTACCTTGTCGTCAAGGGGGCTTCCATGCTGAGGCGCCCTCTTCTTCATCCTGCAGACTCAGCAGTGGCCACCTCTATCAGTGGTGCTGCCAGGGCTGCCAAGCTGCCAGCCCTCTGATTGTGCCAGCAGCTCTGCAAAGCGGGCCGCCATTCTTAATTGGACGGTGGTCCCAGCGGCGGCCTCTTAATTGGCCACCACCAGTAAAATGCTGCCCAGGCCCTGCCGCCAGCCCGCGTGGGGTAAGGTCCCACTTTCAGTCCTGTGGCAGGACTACTTACCTTCCAATAAAATCCATCCCTTAGTGTAATATGTTTCTGTTGTGTCTCTCTACAGATTCTCATTTATTTTAGGTGTAACTTTTTTCGATCTCTGAGGGGAGAAAAAGACCTCCCAACTTTGTACTGAAAACTTAGTTTGTGTGCAATGAACAAATGCAATATTCAGAAATCATTGCATTGATTCATTATTCAGAGGTAATGGAAGTGCTCACTTAATACACTTGGATCAACTTCCTCTGTCCAGTATTTCAATGGAGGGATTAATTGATTTATTTTAAATGGGTTAATGCCTCATCAAAATACAGAAGTGAAGAATTTGATGCCAATGCTTTACATAGGGAGTAATTTCCAGGCTTAGCTAAATTTAAATAATCTATTTATAAGAAGAAAATTATTTGAAGCTTATTTCAGGGCAGAGAGATACATGTGGTAGGTTGGCTGATTTTGCTGAACTACTCAAACATTGATCTCATGGTGTGTCATATCATCTGAATCCCTCAACCAGTTCTATACCATACTGCCAGCTATCTATTATTTCATATTCTGTGTAGATTGGGAAAAATCAAAGCGCCTTCAGTTAGTGATAATTTACCCCTCCCGGAATGCAAGCAACAATGCACAAATGCAACAGATCATGTAAATGACAAAGCTGTTGAAAGCCTCATTCTGCCAACTATAATGGTCTGATTTGAATTAAGTTTGGGTAGTCTCAATCCATTTGCCAAGAATTTGAGTCTAAATCCCAAAAAAGCTATAATTTGTTATTAATAGAAAACCTTACTCAGAAAGGCCAGAAGGATGGCTAGTTTTGGAAAAATTGATAGTGGAAAACTGGGGCTCGATTGTGAGGTTAAACTTTGAGGCAGAATAAAGGGAGCTTTGCCCTGTATCTGGCTGTCATTGCAAGATGGAATAATCAGTTTAGCAGAATGGGCCAATATGTGGCAGATACAGCTAAATGCAGAAAAATATGAACCAGTACATTTTGGAAGTAAATATTAAAAGGAAGTACACCCTAAATGGTAACATTCTGATCAGAAATAAGGTGCACATACATAGCTGTTTAAAGGTGGAAATGCAAGTAGAAAGGTTGAGTAAAAAGTACAAAATAGACTCTGGGTTTTATATTTAGGGGATTTAAATATGAAAGCAAGGAAGTGATGTTGAATTTGTGCAAGATGTTGGTTAGATCACAATTTGTATATTGTGTGCAGTTCTGGGTGCCCATTATAGGAAGGATAATATTGCCATGGAAAAGGCGCAGCGAAGATTCACTGGAATGAGGTTATAGCTATGAAGAAAGGCTCAATTAGCGAGTGCTTTTTTCACTGGAGTAGGAAATGTTAATGGGGATTTAACAGGTTTTCAAAGTTATGAAAAGTTTTGAGAGGGTAGATAGAAAAAGATTGGTCAGGATTTTATTGTGATTCCCAATGTCGAGACCCAGTGCGTCTCCTGAGTCCGTGACAGCGAACAGTGGGACCACAGCAGCAATTTTACTGTCAGCAGCCAATTAGGAGGCCACCACCGGATCACCGTCCCATTAAGGATAGTGGCTTGCCTCTCTGAGCTGCTAGCCCCATCAGAGGGCTGGCAGCTTTGCAGCCTCGGCAATGCCACATTAGAGGTAGCTGCTGCTGAGGCTGCAAGGGGAAAGAGAGGGTGTCTCCATATTGAAGCACCATTGAAGGGCCTCTGTTCTGAAGTCCAGCTCAATGGGACTGCCTTTGCTTGGTTACATTCTTACCAATCTATTCATAGTCAGAGAAACTCTTCTCACTTTACACTGCTACCTCTGAGTCCTCCAAGGTTTTATCCTAGACCCACTTCTGTTCCAGATTTATACCCTGCCCCTCGGCAACATCATACAAAGACATGGGGCCAGTTTCCATATGTATGCCGATGACACCCAGCTCTCCCTCTTTTCATCTCTCTTGACCTCTCCACTGCCTCTGTGTTGTCAGACTGCTTGTCCAATATCTATTCGTGGATCAGCTGTAATTTCCTCCAGTTAAATTTAGGGAAAACCAAAGACAACATCTTCATCCCCTACCACAAACTTTGTATTCATGCCAACGGTTCCATTCCACTCCCAGCCATTGCTCAGGTTGAACCAGACTGTTTTCAACCTCAGTGTCCTATTTGATGACGAGCTGAGCTTCTAACTCAACATCCTCTCTGTCATAGCTGCACTATCACCCATCTCTTCTCCTGTCTCAGCCCATCTGATGCCAAAACCCCCAACCATGTCTGTCGCTTCAGTGTTCCCTTGATAGGCCTCCCATCCTCTGCCCTTCAGAAACTTCAATTAATCTGAAACTCTGCTGCCCATATCCTAACCTGTACCAAGTCCCACTCACCTATCACCTCTATACTCGCTGACCTCCATTGGCTCCCCCAACGCCTCAAATTTAAAATTCTTATCCTCATGTTCAAATCTTTTCATAGCCTTGAACCTCCCTATCTCTGCAACCTCCTGCAGCCTCACAACTCTAAGAAGTCTTACCCTGATATTTGTGGGATTGCATGTTCAGAGAGAGGAGGGGGAGTTGTAGATGGGAAACCTGGAAGTACAGATTTCCTGACCTTCTGCCGAAGTCTTTTAAATTTTATCTACAGTTTATCCATCTAACGGCCAGTCTGATTGAGAGGCTGATTGCCTGTTGGGTAGGAAAGCCTGTGGCACAAGGACATAGCACAGCAGAGAGTAGGGAGGCAGAAAGAGATCACAGTTGGGAAGTCTTGTGGTGATCGAAGGGGTATCATGCTGGTAAGAGGGCTCTTATTGTGGTTGGGCTGGGAGAGATTAAGGGCGTGACATGGTGGTTGCGGGGGAGGTGGTAAGATGGTGGTCAGGGGTCAAGATGGTGTTTGGGAGGGAGAGACGGTGGTGGGGAAGCAGATGGTGATCAAGGTGGATGAGATTTTGGCCAGTGGGAGGGAAGATGGTGGTCAGGGGTCAGATGGTGATTGGAGGGCAGATTGTGGGAGAAGGGAGTCAGCAACCATAAAACTGGAAGCAGGTAAGGTTGTTAAGCTGGAAGGGAGCTAACCTGCTCCTCCTGGCTCACAAATAGTGCTATAAAGACACCTAGTTTATGGATCCAGTCCTTCTTGTTTCCTTTTACTAAAAGGGTGACAAAAATGCTTGTAAAAAAGGAGGCACGTAGCCTCCTTAAAAGCTGTCAGCAACTGACCCACCTCCTGAGAACAGATTGGTTGCCCACCCCCCAAAATGCCTCTGTTAAAATGGAAGTTGGAGGATTCAAGGCGGGTTGGGTCAGGATTGAAATGCTTTAAATTTTAACTTCTCATTCAGCCCAAACGTGCCCATGCTTGGGGGTTAAAATTACCCTCTCTGGCCTCTTGTTTATCCCCCAGTACTATCACACCATCAAAGCTGGCCATAACTTCAATCATCTATGTGCTAAGCTCTGGAATTCCCTCCCTAAACCTTTACATTGCTCCACCACCCTCCTTTAAGACACTTCTTAATATCTGCCTCTTTGACGAAGCTTTTAGTCACCCCTCCTAATATCTCCTTTGGTTCTGTTTTGATTTTTGTTTGATTACACTTCTGTGAGTACTATGTAAATGTAAGTTATTGTTATTGTTGATCTGGACGTGCTCAATGCTGACACTGGATGGCAAAGTTTGCAAAGAAGTGTTCCATCCCCTAGTACTGACATTATTCCCTTTGATGAGTGCAAAAAGTCACCCAAAGTGGGCTAGAAGGATTTGAATTCAAGTTAAACAGTCAAAATAGGAACAACCTCACAAATGCTGACCACTTTCCTTCCTCACAAGAAAGATCTTGTCAGTTCATATGACCACTGCTTGTGACTGCGGATGCAAAGCGTTCAGGTGCATGTTCTTTATCATTTATACAATATTTAGTCCGACTTATCAAAAATATATCTGGTGTATGTAGAAGGTGATCAAAATAAAGATGCACATGCTGAAAACAGAGTATTTAAATACCTCTGGATAGAAGCATATGTCTGTACACATGGCAGTGGAGTTGAATGTCTGGTTCTTTACAGTTGTCGATTTATCTGAATCACACCAAAACTGCAAAAAAAGCTCAAGTGTTAGGTGGGATATATTTAATAGTTATATTCATAAATCCCACATCTAGTAATTTTGAAATGGATTTGATCTAAATATTTAGGAAAGATATAAAGATGTCAAAACACATATTTGAAAAGCAATCTGCTAAATTACAGTTGTCTATTTTAACCTGTCAATATAGGTGTCATTGCATGATCATCTGCTATCTGTGTATATAAAAATATTAATGTCCATCAAACATCTAAATCAGTACTCTTTACACTACAATGCATCAATTTTTAGCTTTCTACATAATTATGACTAAATGAAAGAATTTGGAATACTCTATTTGACATTTCCCAAATAAACAATGGGAGGGTGAGGTTAACAATACATAAGAATGATGCCTAGGACAGAATTTCCTCATAGTGGCTCCATTTATGCAACTGTGATTTCGCTGGAAGTGAGTTTAAACCCTGTTCATGTGCATAAATGGGGTTCCTTCCTCACTTCCAATGGAATAATGTCAGTGGAGCAGGAGCCATTCTGAGGAAATTCCCAGCCTGAATTTTCCTGGTCTTAGTTATCAGGACAGGTTCAAGGAACTGGAGCTTCTTGTCATTGGAGTAGTATAGACCTTAAGGGGAAATGACAGGTCTTTAAAATGATGAAGGGAAGAAATACTGTTCCAATTGATAGGTTATTTGAGCTAGATAGGGAGGGGAGGACTAGGGATCATAAGAAGCTACAACAACACAGGCATCGACCAGACAATGTGGAGAATTGCCCAAGTCTGTTCTGCCCACAAAAATCAGGCCAAATCCAATCCAGTCATTACCACCCATCGGTTTACTCTCAATCATCAGTGAAGCGATGGGAGGTGGCATCGACAGTGCTATCAAGTGTGCACTTGCTCACCAGTGCTCAGTTTGGGTTCCGCCAGGGCCACTCAGCTCCAGACCTCATTACAGCCTTGATCCAAACATGGACAAAAGAGCTGAACTCAAGACTCAACACTCAAGAAGCTCAACACCATCCAGGACAAAACAGCCTGCTTGATTGGCACCCCGTCCACAAACATTCACTCCCTCCACCACCAACGCACAGTGGCAGCAGTGTGTACCATCTACAAGATGCACTGCAGCAATGCAGCAAGGCTACTCAGGCAGCCCCTTCCAAACCCGCGACCTCCATCACCTAAAAGGATAAGGGCAGCAGATGCATGGGAGCACCACCACCTGCAAGTTCCCCTCCAAGCCACACACCATTCTGACTTGGAACTATATCACTATTCCTTCACTGTCGCTGGGTCAAAGTCCTGGAACTCCCTTCCTAATAGCACTGTGGGTGTACCTACCCCACATGGACTGTAGCGGTTCAAGAAGGCAGCTCACCACCACCTTCTCAAGGGCAATTAGGATTGGGCAATAAATGCTGGCCTGGCCAGTGATGCCCACATCCCATGAAACAAATAAAAACCAGAGGTGAGGTGAGAGTAACTGCCCTTGACATCAAGGCAGCATTTGACTGAGTTTGGCATCAAGGAGCCATAGCAAAATTGAAGTCAACGGGAATCAGGGGGAAAACTCTCCACTGGTTGGAGTCATATCTAGCACAAAGGAAGATGATTGCGGTTGTTGGAGGTCAATCATCTCATCCCCTGGATACCGCTGCAGGAGGTCCTTAGGGTAGTGTCCTAGGCCCATCCATCTTCAGCTGCTTCATCAATAACCTTCCCTCCAACATAAGGTCAAAAATTTGGATGTTGGCTGATGATTGCACAGTATTCTGTACCATTCGCAACTCCTCAGCTACGGAAACAGTCTGTGCCTGCATGCAGCATGATCTGGACAACATTAAGGTTTGGGCTGATAAGTGGCAGGTTACACTTGTGTCACATAAGTGCCAGGCAATAACTATCTCCAACAAGAGAATATAACCATCTCCCTTTGACATTCAATGGCATAACCATCGCTGAATCCCCCACCAAGATTCTACAGGCTACAATTGAACAGAAACTTAACTGGACCAGCCATTTAAATACTGTGGCTACAACAGCAGGTCAGAAGCTGGGAATTCTGCGGCGAGTAACTCACCTCCTGACTCCCCAAAGCCTGTCCACCATCTACAAGGCACAAGTCAGGAGTGTGATGGAATACTCTCCACTTGCCTGGATGAGTGCAGCTACAATAACACTCAAGAACCTCAACACCATCCAAGACAAAGCAGCCTGCTTGATCGGCACCTCATCCACCACCTTAAACATTCACTCCCTGCACAACCTGTGCACCGTGGCAACAGTGTGTACCATCTACACGATGCATTTCAGCTACCCGTCAAGGCTCCTTCAACAGCACCTTCCAAACCCGCGACCTCTACCATCTAGAAGTACAAGGGCAGCAGACACATGGGAACACCTGTAAGTTCCCCTCCAAGTCACACACCATCCTGACTTGGAACTATATCGCCGTTCTTTCACTGTCACTGGGTCAAAATCCTGGAACTCTCTTCCTAACTGCACTGTTAGTGTACCTACACCAGATGGACTGCAGTGGTTCAAGAAGGTGGCTCACCACCATCTTGTCAAGGGCAATTAGGGATGGGCAGTAAATCCTAGACTAGCCAGGTATGTCCACATCCCAATAACAAATTTTAAAAAAATGCAATCAGAGCATTAGGTTAGATGCCAGCAAATACTTTGCCTTTGGGGTCAGAGAAGAATTCCCCAGAGCTTTCTTTTCCCCTAAATTTGTCGAGGGTTTTTATTTTCCATTTTTTATTGTGCCTCTCCCAGGAGAATGTAGATTTTGAGGATGAGTTGATGTTGCATGTGGGCTGGATGGACCAGTTTGTCTTCCCCTGTCCTTTTCCTATGTTTGCATACATTGTATTGAACCCTTGCATTTTTCCTGCCTTTAGTGGGGGAAAAGTATTGGAGAAACCCTTATATTGACGGCTCACAGGAGAAAATTTCCTGCATTAAAAGCCAATGTACACATACACATATGGATAAAAATTTGAAACAGCCTGTTGGATATCACAAGGATCTGATGCAAAGGCTGCTTTATATGACAGCAGGATGTTTCTTGCTAGAAGGCTATAGTCATTAAGCCTCTGATCCACCCAGAGTCTCAAACTGTTATTCAAGACAAATAACATTTTCACCCCAGATTTAATACCTTCAATACCTTAAATGCAAAAATAAAGCCCATCTATTAATTTTTCTAGAACGGGGAATTACAAGGTAGAAAGGTAGCAGTACACACTGTCAAAAAGGTGATACTGCTTTGCATATCACACCCTATATTATACATAAAATGGGAGTCCTACATCATTTCTACTGGAGAATTAATAAAGTTATCCAAAACAATCAGTCTACAAGGAAGTTATTCACTAGATTCAATAGGGTTGGATATAATTGGCCCCCTGGGACACGGGCTAGGAGGTGGGGGTGCCCATAGTATTGCGACAGGAGGCCGGGACGGAGGGCCTGTCGCTTTCCCATTGCACCGCAATTAAGTCAGGGGCAGGAAAAGCCAAAGATGGCCATCCTGCCCAGAGGCCAATTATTCACCACTTAAAGGCCACTTTCCGCCACCGCTGGAATTAAACAAGTGGCGGGGGGAGTGGGGGGGGCGGGGGGGAGAGGGTGGCCTCCCCAAGGGGGAGGTTGTCCAGTGAAATGAGGCAATCTCGCTGCGGGCTTGTTTGAATGGGGGGGGGGGCACCTCCTCATGGGCAATCTGTGGCCTACGGAGAGCCCCCGGCTGCTGCTCCATTAACACAACCCCTGCCCTCATCACCCACCCTCCTTTCCCATTGCCAGAGCCTGCCGTTCTGGACCCGGCGACCCCGTCTCTTGTTCCAGTCTCCAGCACTTGGCCTGCTCCTGGGACTCCTGTATTACTGGTGGTGCTTCTGACATTGGCCGGCAGCTCTTGGAGGCGGGATCCCCGTCCTTAAAGGGAATTAAGTGCCTGAGCGCTGTTGAATCGTGCCTGGGGGCTCCGAAAGGCCAAGGCAGGGTTCCCCTTGCCTTTTCAGCCTGGCGCCTAGATCCCTGCTGGCACGACTAAATCTAGCCTATATGTGCTAATTTCTTTTTCTCCCCAATAAGGTTCTGGAGGGTGCAGGATGCAATTCCAAAATACCAGCTGTACAAAGTGGAATATGCACACACTAATTTTGAAAGAATTAGATTTGAGAAACAGGAAAGCTTAGGGGAAAATTTTGCCCTGAAATTCTCAGTGGAACTAATCATAAAGGATGGTAGCTCTAACTGTGATCGTATCAAAGTTTAACATCAAATTTCATCTAATATAGTATAATAAAGCAAAGAGATGATTTCACATAAGTCAGAATAATGGTATATTTAACTATGAAACAATTGCTTTAAGTCCTATTCATTATATGTGACTAATAGCCTAATATTATTCAGGAATTTTAATGGCAAGCTATAATTTCTCTGCCTTTGTAAATATCTGCTTTAGTTTGATGAATATTAAAATATATCCAACTGGGAAATCATTGGACCTTGAAGATTGGAAACTAGATTGCAGTATGTTCAACAGGACTTCAATACTTAAAAAGACATGGAGCCAACAGTTTTTTTTACTTAAACCTGTATTAAAGTTACTTAATTTAGACATATCTCACTAAAAATAGCACAATAACAATTTAATACATACTATATTTATTATAGCACCAAGAAAGTTTATCATAATGGAGGCAAATATGATGACATTCCTTGCGAAATGCGTTTCGTTGATCCAGCAGCATGATTTCCGAAGCACTAAAGGCAGACATTTATAATCCTCTGCAGTAGTAAATAATACTAGTGCAGCATGCAACAAGATCAGAATGGTAAACTGGATCACCATTGGCATTGTTCTAAAGAGAAAACATAGTAAGGTCATTTTGTTTAACCATATACAGTCAATCTATCACTCCAAATAAAATTGCATTTGAAAAATCATTCAACTTATGATTACATGTTCTACTTCGAACGGTACTTGTCTGGACAGACAATGAAACAGGATGGACTGAATTTTTTGCTAAACAGGTTTTTCACTGGTGGAAAAGTAGTAAGATATTGTGGCCAATTTTCACACCTCCACTGGGTGGTAACAGGCTGGTAGCGTCCGAAATTCAGGAGGTTGATATTACCATTCGCGTTCCCGATCAATTGGCTGTTATTTTGTTTGGGGCCTTCACCTAGAGTGCCTGCCTGTTTAAGGAAAGAGTGTACTTATAACTTGAAAATCAGAGTCCTATGACATACATGGGACCCCAATGTAATTTTATAATACCAATGAATGGACTATGCCAAAGGCAAGTTCTTTCAAATATTGTTGAGTAGAAGGGGAGCAGGAATGCTTCTCCTGACACCATAAAAATCTTCCCACATGCTGCTGCCCCTCCATGCCCTCCTCCTGCAGTTGCCTCCTGTCCTTAAGTTATTACTTCAGGCTTAGCTCCGTGTCGAAGCCACAAATACCGCCCCCTACCACCACCCCAGTTGACGAACTATCTTTGAGCACTTGCAACATATCGTACATGTTGAAGTCAGGTTTAACCATTAAAATGGCTTGAGGTTCTTGGCAAGGACATTAAACGGCCTGCCTTATGTTCACCCAAAGTTAAAGTTGACTCCACTATTTTTATCTTTTGGCCACACCAACAGAATTACAATACTCAGGTGGTTACTGAGCAGACTGTGCATTGAGGTTGCTATTTCACGAGTGAGTATTAGATGAGCTGGCCATGGAGCAGTTAATTTCATCAGAGAATTGAAAATTGGGCAGTGTCCATGACATGTGGGCAAAACTGATCAGTCAAATTACCACCCATGTGATGAAGATGAAAATTTACCCCCATTTGTGGATCTTTTACAGTCAGTGAGGACTTTTAGAATGTGCTAGACTTCCTTTCCTTTACATTAGTGGTACAGAGCAAAATGCAATCACCAAATGTTTGAACTATTATTAAGCTATCGTCCACCACTTCTTCCTCATATTTGATAAGCTGCCAGTTAATAGAATCCACATAATTTAGAAGCGAACAAGTGTACCCACGTGAAAACTAATGCTGTTCTTGCCATATCGCTACTAATGTCTTGGCATCTTTTTGTCCTGTTCACAGTATTTATGAGTCGTCCTTTTATTTTGTATGCAAATACTTCGTAACCTCAACTCTCAACTCAATGTGAAGTAAAAATGTCAGTAAAACCTTTTTTGTTTTGCGAGAGGGTGCTATTACATTTCTACAGCAGGCCTTGCCTTGCCCTGCTCATGCATCAACTGTTTAATACTACTGTCATTTGCATGAGGAAGAAATTAGTATTTGTCTCCTGCCACAAATTGTAGCCTTGTCACTAAATTGAATTCCCTCTGCGGCCACTATCTCAGCTTGAAGCAGACTGTTCACAACCTCAGTGTCCTATTCAACCCTGAGCTGAGTTTCCAACCCTACAGCCTCTCCATCACAAGGAGTACCTACTTTTACTTACATAATATCGCCCACCTCTGCCCTGCCTCTCTGTCAGCCTATGTGTTGCTGAAACTCTCATCCATGCCTTTGTCACCTCCAGACTCAAATATTCCAATGCTTTCTTGTCAGGCCTCCCATCCTTCAGCTTATCCAAAATTCTACTGCCCAAAGGCTATCCTGCAGCTAGTCCTGCACAACCATCAATCCCATCCTTGCTGGCCTTAACTGGCTCCTAGACTTCCAACAGCCCCAATTTAAAGTTCTTATAATCACATTTGAATCCCTTCATAGCCTTGCCCTTTTCCCTGCCCTAAAAGACTTACATGGAAGATTTGACCTTCCATCCCCTCCATCTGTTCAAAGTGCAGATGTCACCCTTTCACCTCCTCCCTTACACTATTAATGCACATTTGACCCCATAACTCCCTCCACCCCCCCACACTACACTGAAAATCCTAAGTACACCCCTTCCCCACCTCGGTGGCACCAGCTTTCCCTAGATGGGAAAGTGAAGGCGCGTGAGTGCCGGCTGCCGCTTGGAAGATCCCGGGCAGCAGGTAAGATCGCTGACAATTTTATTTCACTGTATTCATTTTCTTAATTTACATATTCAAAGTTGGGTCCCACTGCCCAGCGGTGGGGGCCGCCACGTAGCCTCGCCACCGCCGGGAAGATTGGGCCCTGTACTCCCAGCGTCGGGCTCTGTGGTGGGCTGCTGCCAGTACAATCTTCTGGCCCACCCCCACCACGGATTCCGACATCAGGACCTCACCAAAATCCAGCCCTTTTTTTCTTCATACGTACCAGGATTTCTTTTGCTTTTCATTTCGTCATTTCCTTTTCTCTCCATATCTCTTCCTCCTTCCCTTTTCTATTTTTGGTATATGCTTATCTGGTTTTTGAGAGCTTTTCATTATAATAGGCTTGGCTTGAAAAAAATATTAAATATATTTGCAAAGACACTTTTTGGCTTCTGAATAATACTATGGTAAATAAATAATAACACTGTCCCCAAAAGCTATGGAATCTAAAATAAAATAAGTTTCATAGTACACTATACCAAGCAGGAAAAAAAAGTACGCAAATCATCATTCAAGAGGGGAAGGCAAGGTATATTTACCTTGATGTAGGAAGTAAACTTTGTATTGCTGTGATAAATATAAGAACAATAAAAGCACACACCAGATTTGACTTGAAAACTTCATCTCGCATCTGTGAATACTGGAAGAAAGAAGCACAAAACATTAACAGACTATGTGTTGCAGATTCCACAGTGCTTTGCAATGATTTATCTGTCTCTATGGGGGTTCTGGGAAATTAGCAAGATGATGCCTACCAGAAGGATGGGCTGTGTCAATTAAAAAAAGAACAATACTAAATTTCTAATGCTATTGTCAGGGTTACTTTACAGGGAGTTTTAAAATATGATCTGATAAGTAACCAAATCTAATGGATGAACTATTAAAATAATCAGTCTTGATGAACACATTAAATTACCTTTCTTTTTTAATTATCTTTCCTTTCACAGTTTAATCATGTCTCTATTCATTTTATTAACCACTTTAAAACTTTCTTGTGTGAAAGGTATGCAATAATAGAAATGTTTACTTTTCAAATTTTGTGACTGCATCTTTTCCCCTTAAAGTTTTTATATCTTTGTTTCCACTTAAAAGTGTCCTATTTGCTAATGCTGCCAAAATGTGTATTTGTGGGCCAGCTACCTTTTCCTCCAGGCTGGAGTCTTTAAACATCAGTGAGAAAGGCTTGATATGCTCTCTTCTTAATTTATCCCCACTCCTTAAGTCGATGGTATGTTCTATTCGCTTGTTAATTTCCTCAGGCCCAGACTGGACATGCAAAGCTTGTGCAAGGTGGTTTGGAAGCAGATTTATTGAATTTCTTGTTAGGGCAGCCAGAGTCTAGGGAAAGCACATGCAAACAGAATAAACCCCGCTAGACCTCTGTTCAATTGCATTAGAGTGAATAGTTAAAGGACATGTGACAAGGTGGAGATTATCTCTTACTGAATCAAGATTTTTTTTCTTCCTTTTACTCCAAGATACTTGTTCTACAGGTACTGCATCCTTAGTATTTTGGATTAATGATTTTCACAGCATGTCTGCAATTTATCCGCGAAACCACATAAACACTGTACTGTAGATTTCAATGTCTCTAATTTTATTTTCCAATATTTATTGTTATAAATTTACATAAAACTTTTTGTTGAATTTTAATGGTAGAACAATTAATGTCATTTTGAAACAGAAAATAGTCTATCTTAACTCAAAGGATTAAAGGTTAAAAGACCAAATACTAAAGGTAGTGGTGGGGGATGGGGGGATAAAAAAAAAAGATAAAAAGGAGGAAAATCCCTTAAACATTTTGCTCAAAAATTCAAGTTTGATTTGATGCAAATCACATATGTATCAATCAGACTGATGAAATTTTTTCCTACAGCTTACTAACTGAAGAAGGTAGAAACACTCTGTAGTATATTTTAAGATTGGTTATTATCTGTTTGCCATCAGTGTTGTTCAATATATTTTAAGGGGTTGAAATTAGCCTTTGGTGAAAGCACAAAATAGTGATAGTGAATCAGTGGACTGTTTAACACTGCTTCCCATTTTATTTTCCATTGAAGTCCTTGCTTTCTCTGGTTTGATTTTTTTTTACTTTACTCATCATCATTTGCAAAAGATATGGCAAAACAGCCAAACAGTATGTTCATATTTCCAGATTGGAAAGGGAAATTAATGCTTCATGATCTGTTTCTCCTCCTTTCCTGGCCCACTGTCCGCAAAATAAACCAGGCAATATTAAGCACACCTCTCCTCTTCCTCTATGAGAAACTGTGCTATGTAATTATATTTTAATATCAAATTTTCATATTTTAATTAATTACTCATAATTTTTCAGTTGATAGTAACCCTGCTTTTTGACTGGTCCAGAACAGTGGCTTTAGTTTATTGGTACCAATAAAGCTAAATAGTTAATATGCCATATGTTTACCAGCAAGAAGTTCAAGCTTTGGCAGTATACAGCCATTAGCCATGACCTCAATGAAGCAACATTGAAAGCAAATATAACTAAAGCTATGACAATTTCTCTTATTTTAGATATAGCTTTGCTTAGTTCATGGTTAAGAGGATAAAACGCACACACCAACCATTTAAATTACAAAGTGGAAAACCTTGTCAAATGACCTTTAAGCATGTTACAATGCTCAGCAAACGTGCACTTTACAAAGTTAGTCATGTCTTAAAACCTTTATTTGTGAAACATACACTACAGGTTGAAGCTGCAATAACCCTTTCATAGGTTTGTAGAAATGCTTTGTGTTCAAATGTTTTACAGCACCTGGTAAAGAAGGACTACCATAATCTATAGTATATACAAATGCTGTTGTCATTTTGAAAGGCTGACAGATCAGAACATAATCAATTCATCTCTAGGCCTTTTGTTTGATCCCAGTTCTGATGGAGGTTATAGACAGGCTGTTCCCTCTGACTGCTGTGGGCAGTCCCAAAATGAGTCGAAATTGAGGCCCTAGTAGACATAAACCCATAGCATAGAAATAGTTTCAAATCTGGAGTTGATTTACACTGATTAGTAATCTTGCTCAGAGCTATAGAACAGAGAGTGTGGGAATGGAAATGTGACACTACTGAAGCAAAAGACTTTCTGATGTTGGGATTGAGGCATATTATTAGAGGGAAGGAGGAAGCTATGCATTGTAGCCATTTAGCCTGTGACATAGCAGACCTTGCAGTATGATGTATTGAGTGCAAAGTTTAATTCCCGAGCACTACACTGGGAAGCACAGAAATAAAAAGATAACTAAAGCAACAGAAAACTTACCAAAGTGGAATAAAGCTCCAGTAGTGAAGTCATTCCTTTTATTAAATTACTCGCGTTGCTCTCCATTTGATTATTGTGAATGTTTCTCAGCTGGTTCTTATCCTTCAGATAGATGCACTGTGTGACCACTTATTTAGGTTACTGTATTTCTAAGATATTGCTTTCCTGCTATGGACTATGGTTAAGTGACACAACAGCTCCTGTGTAAAGTCAGAATGACATCACTTTAATCACTTAAATAAGAATAAATCCATGGGGCAGGGATTCCACAGGAGATAGAAGTCCACTGTGTTATAAAATGCCAATAGCGGGCAATTCACAGTTCATAAGTAAAGGGTAATTTCCCATGCTTTCATTATGTTTTAAGGACATCAAACCCAAATTAATAAGATGAAAGAAAAATAATGATCTGGCAGTCCATACTTTAACTATCAGATTTTTTTATTAGACAATAAAAAAAAGAATAATTTCAAGTGTGTATGAAATACTTTGACCAAAGGAGTACTAAATAGCTGAGAAATATTCACAGCAATTATAAAGGAGAGAACTACTTCACCCAGGGGTTTAAGTTCCTTTTTTTCAAAAAATGTATGAGCAAGAAGTCTACATAATCAAATTAACGTTTTATACAGTGAGTCGTAAACCACCGTAAATGGCAACAAAAGACGATAACGCAATTGTTTACATTTTAAAAAGAAATGTAATGCCTATAATAACAAGCCACCTTCAAATTTGGAGAGGGTACTATTATGTCAGTTATAGCTGATATATAATGTTCTTTGAAGGAAAGCCTTTAAAAATGCATCACTAGATGACTATTCTTACTGTTGTAATAATTGATTGCGAAGTTGAACATTGTTAGACACTATAATAGAAATAATAAACTCAAAGGCATGCAGATTTTAGAAACAATGCAGATGTTCCATTCATTGTTATGTGATTAAGCGTGATTATTGACCAATTATATCTACTGAAAATGTTGCATGCATGGTTCTCATTATAAATGCAGGAGATGCTTATTGAGCTCTATCCCTTCAGTGCTGGACAATCATACCCACACTTTCCAGGTTCATTGACAGAGCCCAGCTTACCATATGACCATACGAATTAGGAGCAGAAGTAGGCCATTCAGCCCGTTGAGCCTGCTCCACCATTTAATAAGATCTTGGCTGATCTGTTTCTGTCTCGAATTCCACACTCCCATCTACCCCCTATAATCTTTGATTCCCTTGCCTAACAAGAATCTATCTACCACTGCCTTAAAAATATTCAATGACCCCGCCTCCACCACCTTCTGAGGCAGAGAATTCCAAAATCGCACAACCCTCTGAGAGAAAACATTTCTCCTTGTCTTTGTCCTAACAGGGTGACCCCTAATTTTCGCCCTAGTTCTGGACTCACCCACAAGAGGAAACATCCCCCCCACATTCATCCTGTCAAGACCATTCAGGATCTTATATACTTTAATCAAGTCTCCCCTCGCTCTTCTAAACTCCAGTGAAAACAAGCCCAGTCTGTCCAACCTTTCCTCAAAAGACAACCCGCTCATTCCAGGTATCAATCTAGTAAACCTCCTTTGAACTGCCTCCAACACATTCACAACCTTCCTTAAATAAGGAGAACAAAACTACACACAGTAGGTCTCACCAATGCCCCGTATAACTGAAGCATAACAGCCTTACTTTTATTTTCAATTCCTCTCGTAATAAAGGATAACATTCCATTAGCCTTCTTTCTTACTTGCTGTACCTGTATACTAACCTTTTGTGACTCATGCACTAGAACACCCTGATCCCTCTGCACCTTGGAATTCTGCAGTCGTTCCCCATTTAAGAAATACTCTGCTTTTTTTTCTTCCTGCCAAAGTGAACAACTTCACATTTTCCCACGTTATACTCCATCTGCCAGATTTTTGCCCACTCACTCAACCTATCTATATCGGTCTGCAACCTCCTTATGTCCTCTTCACAACATATTTTCCTATCTATCTTGGTGTCATCTGCAAACTTAGCTACCATGCCATCACTGCCCTCATCTAAATCATTGATGTAAATTGTAAAAAGTTGAGGTTCCAGCAGAGACCCCTGCAGGACTCTACTCGTCATATCCTGCCAATCGGAAAATGACCCATTTAAGCATACTCTCTGTTTTCTGCCAGGCAGCCAATCTTCGATCCATGCTAATGTGTTACCCCCTACACGATGAGCTCCTACTTTGCACAATAATCTTTTGTGTGGCACCTTGTCAAATGCCTTCTGGAAATTCAAGTACAGTACGTCAACGGGCTCCCCTTTATCCACAGCGCATGTTACTCCTTCAAAGAACTCCAATAAATTGGTTAAACATGATTTCCCTTTCACAAAACCATGCTGACTATTCCCGATTAACTTGAGTTTTTCTAAGTGCCCAGCTATAGTCTCTTTAATGATCGATTCTAACACCTTCCTCATGACAGACGTCAAGCTAACTGGCTTATAGTTACGTGTTTTCTGCCTCCCCCACTTCTTGAATAGAAGGGTTATATTTGCTACTTTCCAGTCTGATGGAACCTTTCAAGAATCTAGCAAATTTTGAAAGATTAACACAGTGTATTTTCTACCTCATTCGCCACCTCTTCTAAGAAGCTAGGATGAAGCCCATCAGGACCCAGGGACATGTCAGCCCACAGCTCCACTAGTCTGGTCAGTACTGCTTCCCTGGTGATTGTAATTTCACCAAGTTCCTCTCTTCCTTCCACCTCCTGATTTACAGCTATTTCTGGAATGTTTTTTGTATCCTCTATAGTGAAGACAAAAGCAAAATATTTGTTCATTTCATCCGCCATTTCCACATTATCTACTATTAACTCTCCATTCTCACTCTCCAGACAGCCAACACTCTACTTACTCTTTTCCTTTTTAAATACCTGTAGAAACTCTTGCTATCCGTTTTTACATCTCTAGCTAGCTTCCTCTCATACTCTAATTTCTTTCTCCTGGTTAACCTTTTAGTCATTCTCTGTCATTCTTGATATTCTGACCAATCATCTGACCTGCCACTCATCTTTGCATAATCATATGCTTTTTCCTTAAGTTTGATGCTTTCCTTAACTTCTTTAGTTAACCACGGATGGTGGGTCCTCCCCTTAGAATTTTTCTTTATAGTAGTAATATACTTATTCTGAGTATTCTGAAATATCCCCTTGAATGTCTGCCACTGCTTCTCTTTAGATCCATCTCCTAGCCAAGTAGCCCAGTTCACTTCAGCTAGCTCAGATTTCATGCCCACATAGTTGTCCTTGTTTAAGTTTAAAATACTAGTCTTAGACCCACTCTTCTCTCTTTCAAACTGGATGTAAAATTCAATCATATTGTGGTCACTGTTACCTAGAGGTGCCTTTACTCTGAGGTCATTAATTAATCCTGTCACGTTACACAATACCAAGTCTAATGTAACCTGCTCTCTGGTTGGTTCCAGAACATGCTGCTCTAAGAAACTATCTTGAAAGCATTCTATGAAGTCCTCATCCAGGCTACTATTGCCAATCTGATTTTTCCAGTTTATGTGTAGATTAAAATCACCCATGATTATAGCCATCCCTATATCACAAGCACCCAATATTTCTTCTTGGATACTTTGTCCTACATTGGGATTTTTGTTAGGGGACCTGTAGACCACTCCCACTAGTGACTTCTTTCCCCTACTATTCCTCCTCTCCACCCAAATCAATTCTACATCCTAATCTCCTGAACCAAGGTCATCTCTAACTATTACTCAGATACCATCCTTGATTAACAGTGCTACCCCTCCACCTTTACCAGCTTCCTATTTTTCTTGAATGTTGTATATCCCTTAATATTGAGGACCCAATCCTTGTCATTCTGCAGCCATGTGTCCGTAATGGACATCAGATCATATTTATTTACTTCAATGTGCGCGATCAGTTCATCTACTTTGTTATGAATGCTGCGCGCATTCAGACACAGAGCCTTTAGTTTTGTCTGAAGCTTGCAGATACCATCTCCACAGATGGTATCCACTACGTTTTGATCAAGCTACCATGAGCAATATGGTAAGAGATTCGACTTCCTTATCAATTTTCACTTCCTTTTCTCCTTTATTCTCAAACTAAACAGCAATCATTAGCAGACTGTTCTTTCCTGTTAGAAGAAGTCCACAAAACATCACACATTTTGATACTACACATAATGACTATTTCTCCCTCATTAATAAAACCAGTTAGCACTGTAACACAATTTTTGCATCATTCTGTAACACATTTTTTTGGTCATCTGCAAAGAAAGCCTGACAGCAAGGTTTTACTGTAGCTGATTATGTCCAGCCATCCAAAATGCCATAATCTGTTTATTCCCTCTTTCAGATGCTAACTGATCTGTGTATTTCCACTATTATATAATTATATTTCAGATTTCTAGCATTTCATTTTTCCTTTTTATTTACTATATCTTGATATTTTCAGATTACAAATGGAAAATTAATGTTAATTTGAAGGAATTTACCTAGAACAGCAATTGACTAGTGAGTGAATAACTGGGTCCATGAGCAATAATCAAATCATTATGACAGTAGCCTTCAGAAAGAGTATCTCAGGATAGAACAATAAAAGGCTCTTATCCTTTGATGCTGCACATTGAAGACAATTCTATTTTGACCTGCTTATGACATGCTGACAGTATAATCGACTTGATTACATGCAGATAAATGAGAAGGTCGGTGTAATAACAAAATAACCACTGAGTGTAGTTTTCAACAAAAGGTTTAAATCATTTCCCCCCCCACCCCCTTTCCTTGTTTGTACACACAACTGCCACTGTAAAACATTTCTGTAAATTGATCTGGCAGAAGAAACAGGGCACTATCAGTAATTGCTAAAACCTTTTATCTTAACGCCACCTGAATCCCTGAGATCCTACAATGCTCTTGAATGCTCAAACTCTCTGCAGAATTTAACGTTTGCTGTTGGAATCACCCGCTGTTCTGGAACAGACAGAAAAGACGAATCTGAAAAATGAATATGGTTCCAACTTTTCCTCTCCAATCCAAATTGTCAACATTGACTCAATGGGCAACACTTTCATTTCAGAAACTGATGGAAGCAGGAAAAGGAGAGGAAGAGGGGAAAGGAGAAGATGAAAGGCAGGGAGGAACAGAAGAGATGAAAAAGAGAGGTAGAGGAAGGTAAATGGGGAAGGAAGTGGGGAAGGGAGGGAAGTGAAGGAGGAGGAGAGAGAAGGGGGGGAGAATCAGGAGATACATGAGGGAGAAAGAAGAGGACAGTGTGCAGAGGGTATGGTGAGATGGAGATAGGAGAGGAGGGTGAGAGGCAAAGAGCAAGGAAGGCACCTGCTTGATTGGCACCAGGTTTCTCAGATGGTCCAATAGTGGTGAACCAAATGTTGAGCGGCGCAGAACTGAAATATTTGTTGTACTACCCCTGTCTCTACAAAAACTGTGGTTTGCTGCTAGCCCCTCTCAGCATTGCGCGCCGGTATCCCAGCCAGCTGACATTCCTGAGATATTAGAGTGGTGAACTGCAACAGGGCGCCTATTTGGCATTTGCAGCTCTCCAGCCCAAATCAAATAAGGCCAATGCCTCAAAATATTGGTGACTTTTTCACTGCCAGAACGGGCAACTGGCCAGCTCACTTTGCCAGTTGTCTGATCAATAGTGAAAATCAATCCCACTCAGTGCCCAGTTGGTGAGAGATGAGAGATGTGAGCAACATAATTCTTCATGTAAATACTTGCTATCTGGGAATCTTTCACAATGCTTTTGTACTTTGGCAGTATACTATCTCAGGATTATTCAGCCAGAGGTATACGTTTAGATGATTGTTTAGTAACCAGCAGTATCCTCTGCAGTCTTGGTTAATGGACCCACTATAAGATAATATGTACAATGAAGCATTTGGTGCAACAAGAATCCTAATTGAACAGGTTATTGGAATACTGAAATCCTGCTTCAGGTGTCTGGATAGATCTGGGAAGCACTCCAGTACAGCCATGCAAGGGTTTCAAGAATGATAGGGACATGGAGCATGCTGCACGATTTGCAATTTGCAAAAGATTTACATAGGATTACTTAGGATATACATCACAGAAACAGGCCATCCAGACCAACCAGTCCATGCCGGAATTTATGCTCTAATCTAGACTCCTCCCATTTTTCCTCATCGAAATCTATTATTGTAACCCTTTATTCCCTTCTCCCTCATATGCATGTCTACCTTCTCCTTAAATGCATCAATATTATTCGCTTCAACCACTCCCTGTGGTAGCGAGTTCCACATTCTCACCACTCTTTGGATAGAAAATTTTGAATTCCCGATTGGATTTCTTGGTAATTATCTTCTCTTGATGGCCTCTAATTATGCTCTCCCCAACAAGAGGAAACATTCTCTCTGTATCCATTCTAGCAAAAACATTCATAATTTTAAAGACCTCTATTAGGTCACTCCTCAGCCATTGTTCAAGAGGAGACCCAGCCTGTACATCCTTTCCTGATATGTATACCACACACTTATTTTCCCCTTTGTGAATGAGGAAGAGAAAGAAGAAGAAAGGAGAAGGAGGAGGTGGCATTGGCTGCCATTACCACCACTTTCCATTATTCCTATATTATCTTGTTAGTTTTTCTCTTCTCTGTGTCCAGGAGCCAGACCCTTTCCCTTCTTTCTGCCAGAAGAACCTTCATAGGGACATCAGTAAATTTTGGGGCTTGTTCCACTGTCAGGGCACCCGAAGATGCTCCTTCTTCAGACATCGCTACCTCGATTTCTAAAAGTCTCCTTCCCCTTAAAACAGCTGCTGTGATTTATATGCTGCTGTTATGCTAGCTCTCAATATCAGTTGACCCTTATCAGTAGAGACACATCTCTCAGACTTCCCTGAATATTAAATTAGTACTGCCCTGGGAAAATAAGTTACAGCAGGATCAAGCCAATGGGTGGAAATCCCACCCAGTCACACTTACGCTGGGAAAAACAGAGTTGGAGGAAAATCCAGGCTCTACTCTTTTGATTCATTGATCACTGCTCTGCAGTGTTCAGCTAAAACCCCTCAACTGCCTTCATTTCCTTAGCCATTTCAATATCATTTATAAAATATCTCTGTCAGAACCTTTTTTCTTCCTGCACGCAATACTTTCCTTTTAGGAACATAGGGAACAGAGCAACATACGAAGAGTAGGCAGAAGTAGGCCATTTGGCCCTTCGAGCCTGCTCCGCCATTCGAGAAGATCATGACTGATCTGGTTGTGATCTCAACTCCACTTTCCTGGCTGCCCCAATAACCCTTGACTCCCTTGTCTATCAAAAATCTCAGTCTTGAATAAATTCAATGACCCAGCCTCCACTGCTTTCTGGGGAGTAGAATTCCACAGACTAACGACCTTTTGAGAAAAAAAATTCCTCTTCATTTCCCTTTAAAAGGGAGACCTCTTATTCTTAAACTGTGTCCCCTAGTTCTAATCTCCCAACAAGAGGAAATATCCTCCTGGTATCCACTCTATTAAGTCCCCACAGGATCTTATGTGTTTCAATAAGATCACCTCTCATTCCTCTAAACTCCAATGGGTATAGGCCCAATCTGTTCAACCTTTCATCATAAGATAAACCAGAATTAGTCGCACGAACCTTCTCGGAACTAATTCAAATGAATTTATATTCTTTTTCAAATAAGGAGACCAAAACTGTACACAGTACTCCAGACGTGGTCTCACCAAGGTCCTGTACAGCTGCAGTAAAACTTCCCTACTTTTATACTCGATTCCTCTTGCAATAAACCCCAACATTTCATTTGCCTTCCTAATCACTTGCTGTACCTGCATACTAACCTTTTGTGATTTATGTACCAGGACACCCAGATCCCTCTGTGCCACTGAGTTCTGCAATCTCTCTCCATTTAAATCGTGTGCAGCTTTTCTATTCTTCCTGCCAAATTGGACAAGTTAACATTTTCCCACATTATACTCCATCTGCCAAATTTTTGCCCACTCACTTAACCTATCTATATCCTTTTGTAGACTCTTTACCTCCGCTTGACAACTTACTTTCCTTCCTATCTTGGTGTCATTGGCAAATTTACCTTTTTTTAAATTTGTTCATGGAATGTGGGCATCACTGGCTAGGACAGCATTTATTGCCCATCCCTATGGAGCTACCATACATTGAGACCCTCCATCCAAGTCATTGATATAAATTGTAAACAGAACTGATCCCTGTGTCACTCCAGTAGTTACAACTTGCCAACCCGAAGAAGACCCACTTATTCTTACTCATGCTTCCTGTTAGCTAACCAGTCCTTTATCCATGCTAATGTATTACTTCCTACACCATGTTCTCTTATCTTGAGTAGCAACATTTGATGTGACACCTTATCAAATACCTTTCGAAAATCCGGTTCCGAAGAAGGGTCACTGACCTGAAACGTTAATTCTGCTTCTCTTTCCACAGATGCTGCCAGACCTGCTGAGTGGTTCCAGCATTTCTTGTTTTTATTTCTCTCATACCCTACTTTCTCCCTGTTATTTTTGTCATTCATTGCTGGTTCTTAAAATCTGTCCAATCTTCTGACCTACCACTAATGTTTGCAGATTTGTACAGTGTTTCTATTAATTTGATACTATCCTTAACTTCCTTATTTAGCCACGGATGATGCATCCTTCTTATAGAATCTTTCTTTCTCACTGGGATAAATCTTTGCTGAGAGTTTTTAAATATCTCCTTAAAAGTCTGCCACTGCAACTCTACTGTCCTACCTTTTAACTTAGTTTCCCAGTTCAGTTTAGCTTGCTCTGCCTCCATACCCTTGTAATTACCTTCATTTAGGTTTAAAACACTAGTCTTAGACCCACACTTCTCCCCTTGAAATTCTATCATGTTACTATCGTTGTCACCTAGAAGCTCCTTTACCATGAGATTATTGATCAATCCTGTCTCATTGCACATTACCAGGTCTAGAATAAACCTGCTCCCTAGTTGACTTTCGAATATACTGCTCTAAGAAATTGTCCTGAATACACTCTATGGGCTGGATTTTATTTTCCCACTGCCGGGAGCAGCGGTGGGCGAAAAAAATAACGGCCTGCACCGTGCCGCCACGCCACCATGATCTTGAGCATGGCAGTTCATTTAGATATGCAGGCCAGCCAAACCCTCCCTCCCCAATCACATGGAGGGGGTGACCTCGGTGACGCCGTGAATGGCGTAAGCTGTCTCTGCACAGGCACTGAAGCCATTTTTAAAGGGCTGCCAGCCCTGCTCAGAGAATGCAGAGTTGCCCCCACCCACCCACTACACTAAAAATAAATATTTGACCCGTTGTCCCCCCCCCAAAATACTGAAATTGCAGAGTTGACCCCTTCTTCCCCTCAACTGCACAAAGTGCAGAGGTCACCCCTATCCCCCACATTAAAAATACCTTTCGAAATACCCCCCCCACCACCACTACACTAAAAATGCTCTGATTCCTCCCTTCCCCACCTTGGTGACCCCAGCTTTCCCTGGATGGAAAAGTGAAGGCGTGTGAGTGCGCCCATCACACTGAAGATCCGGATCCGACAGTAAGATCACGGGGCATTGGATTTAAATGTATGCATAAAGTTAATTTCAATATTTAGAATCGGGTCCCGTCGCCAAGCTGTGGGGGGGCCACCACGGAGCCTCGCCGTCACTGGGAAAATCGAGCCCAGCAATCCTGGCGTTGGGCTCCATGGTGGGCTGCTGCCACTACGATCTTCTGACACCCCCCACCACGAAGCCCGACGCGGGAGCTCAACAAAATTCAGCCCTATGAACTCATTTCCAGGCTACTTTTGCCAGTCTCATTCACCCAATCTCATTTGCCCAATCTACATTGTCTGAATTAATTGCTGCTCAAGCATATATTCAGCCAGCCAGTGTGGTCATGATGGGCCGAATGGCCTCCTTCTATGCTGCAACGATTCTGTGATTCTGTGATATGTTGTGTCCAACTCATTTTGTGATTCCAGTTTACCCCTTGAGCATCAACTGGCCCTCCTAGTTTGAGATCATTTCTAGATTTCAGCAGTTTGCATTGAGTTTCTGAATCTAAATTGTTAACATAGATTAGACAGAGCATGTCAAGAGTAAAGGATTCATCTGTAGTTAGTGCAACATACAATTGGAATATTTCTAAACATTCCTAATTGTTACTGTGCTTCATATTTTCTCTTCCTGTCATTGCCTTGTGGGATTTCTTGCTCTTCCTGCCATTGTCCTATGTTACTTCCAAAATATGGCTAGTTGATCATCCATGAAACAGCTCATACAAGTTTATCATAACAGATTTGGTATAAATTAATTTAGGCAAACAAAAATTTCAATGTTAGTTGTAGTTAAGAACTCAGATATTCATGATCTGTTTAATAAGTGAATCTTTAAACATGGGGAGACATTTTCTCAACTATTATTAAATTAAATGTAATAGGCAATTTAATTATTAAAGGTAGTCAATATTCTAATTATGAAATTCAATGAATACAGGCAATGGGGATCTTGAACTCTGGCGCCGGCGAGAACCCCTGTGTTGCCCCTTCTGTGCGAGGCCCACTGAATCAAGTGCCAATTAGGCACTTAACTGGACAGCAGCAGGCCTTCCATGGGAATCAAGGAATCCAGCGATGGATGTCCCGCCATCTGAGAGCTGCTGGCCAATCAGAGGTCGGCAGCTCTTTAACTAAGCAGCGCCACCGTGGAGGTGGAGCTGCCGGTGGAGCACCCACCCGAGGCCTAGGAATGGCACTGGACCCAGGCCATAGATAGGTCAAGGCAGGAGGGGTCTCACGGGATAGGGGTCACGGGGGAGGGGGTGTAGGAGGGTCAGCAGCAAGGGCAGGGGGGGTGAGTAACTTCATTATAAAATGGAATTAATTCCTTCCCCCTACCCTGCCTCCTCCGACATCAAGGACCATATTTGCGGTTGATGACAATTTTGCCTCAACTAGCTCCTGACAGACACTGACACCTAGGGTATTTCAGTCCTGATTCCATGATGCTGTGCTGCATTCCTGACCATCTTATGCCAGGAGTCGCCACTGGCCCTCTGAAAATTCATGGCGTTATTGTCTTGGACAACCCATGAAGAATAGCCACTTGCAAGGGTATAGGAGGGCAAGTAATGCCAATGGAAGATGAAACCCAAGCCAAGCAAAGAGCTAACACCTTTAGGAAGAGGAGAGGGAAAGAACTGTCAGAAAAAGAAGGGATTGAAGAAAAAAGGACATTTAAAGTAATTGATCTGAAATTACAAAAGACTCATAGGGTGGAATCTTCCCAGTTCTGCGGGGGCGGGCTTCAAAGCCTGGGAGGAATATGCGTCGGTTCAGTGGCCCAACATGTTCTCTCCTCTAGGTGATTTTCCTGGAGGTGGGTCAGCACCTGCAGAGGCTACCCACCTGGCAGCAGTGGGTTGCCAATCTGCATAACTAAATGCCATTTGTGAGCTAATTGGAGCCACCACCAGGATCTTCCCAGCGACAGACGAACCCCCCTCCGCTGAGGTCCAAACCCGACAAACTCCTCAATGTGGCTTGCTGGCGGCTAGCTTGGAGAGCCCATGACGCCTCCTGTTTTCACCCCTACCCCTGCTCACTGCCCCCTCCCCTCCCCCACTGGAGCTGCAGCCATCAGTGGGCCATAGCTGCTGCTGCTGGCCATCTTGTGGAAAGAATTCCCCTCCACGGGGGTGGCCTCACAGCTGTGGCAGAGCTTTTTTTAAAATAGATTTAAACCTCTTCAAAGGCCGTCTCAATGTGGAGGCATCCTCATGTTCCCTGTCCAACAGTGGCAGTGCCCACCTCCAGTGGTCGAGCTGCCGTCCTTCCAAGGCTGCAGACCTTCTGATTGGGCCTGCAGCCTCAGGGAGCTGCCCACCACTTCACCTCCCGGGCAGGCACCCTGACAGGCAGAGTCAGGGTGGGACCCAGAATAGACCCCAACCCATGCTCATATCCTAAGAAGATTCCACTCATAGACTCTTTACTTCTTCTCATCCTCCTCAACCTGTCTGTCAGCTTTGACAGTATTAACCACTCTAAATTTTTCCAATGGTAGGAATACCAACGTTTCCCTCCAAGTTGCCAACCATCCTCATTTGGACACTATCATTCCTTCATTATTGTTGAATCAATATCTTGGAATTCCTTAACTAACTTCATGGGAATACCATCACGACAAGGACTGTGGAGTTCATGAAGAAGGCCCACCATTACATTCTCCAGGCAACTAGAAATGAGCAATGCACCCAGCATCACCCACATCCCAAGAACAAATTTTAAAAAAAAATTGGGAGGGTGGTCCTGGGGTTTGGAAGCAGTGGTCATGAGATGTGGAAGCACTGGGTAAAATGGTGATGATGATTGACAGCACTGAGAACTAGGGTCTGGCAGGGATGATAATAGGATGGCGGGATATGGCAGTGCAGGTGGTGGGATGTTGTACGAGTGGGAGATGAGCGCAGCGTTTTGGAGCCTTGCGACAGAGATGGTCTTTTTGTGGGATATGTCGAGCATTCTTTGTTCCAGTCCTACTCAGGCCCCCTCCCCCAACTCTTTTTCCGGTACATTGATGACTGTATCGGTGCCGTTTCCTGCTCCCGCCCCGAACTGGAAAACTTTATCAACTTTGCTTCCAATTTCCACCCTTCTCTCACCTTTACATGGTCCATCTCTGACACTTCCCTTCCCTTCCTCGACTTCTCTGTCTCCATCTCTGGGGATAGGTTGTCTACTAATATCCATTATAAGCCCACCGACTCCCACAGCTACCTCGACTACACTTCTTCACACCTTACCTCCTGTAAGGACTCCATTCCATTCTCCCAGTTTCTCCGTCTCTGACGCATCTGCTCTGATGATGCTACCTTCCATGACGGTGCTTCTGATATGACCTCCTTTTGTCAACCGAGGATTTCCCCCCACTGTGGTTGACAGGGACCTCAACCGTGTCCGACCCATTCCCCGCACCTCTACCCTCACCCCATCCCCTCCCTCCCAGAACCGTGACAGGGTTCCCCTTGTCCTCACTTTTCACCCCACCAGCCTCCATATCCAAAGGATCATCCTCCGCCATTTCCGCCACCTCCAGCGTGACACCACTACCAGTCGCATCTTCCCCTCCCTTCCCCTGTCAGCATTCCGAAGGGATCGTTCCCTCCGCGACACCCTGGTCCACTCCTCCATTACCCCCACCACCTCGTCCCCGTCCCAGGGCACCTTCCCCTGCAATTGCAGGAGGTGTAATACCTGCCCATTTACCTCCTCTCTCCTCACTATCCCAGGCCCCAAACACTCCTTCCAGGTGAAGCAGCAATTTACTTGTACTTCTTTCAATGTAGTATACTGTATTCGCTGCTCACAGTGTGGTCTCCTCTACATTGGGGAGACCAAGCACAGACTGGGTGACCGCTTTGTGGAACATCTCCACTCAGTCCGCAAGCAGGACCCTGAGCTTCCGGTTGCTTGCCATTTCAACACTCCCCCCTGCTCTCATGCTCACATCTCTGTCCTGGGATTGCTGCAGTGTTCCAGTGAACATCAACGCAAGCTCGAGGAACAGCATTTCATTTACCGATTAGGCACACTACAGCCTGCCGGACTGAACATTGAGTTCAATAATTTCAAAGCATGACAGCCCCCCATTTTACTTTCATTTTTAGTTATTTTTTCTTCCTTTTTTTTTTACATTCTTTTTTACATTTTTTACAATCTTTTTTTTTGCATTTATTTCATTTCATCTTAGTTTGTTCAGTTTGCTTACCCACTGTTTTTTTTCAGGTTTGCACTTGCTGCTGTTCAATATTCAGTGTATTTATACCTAGTCTGTACTAATGCTTTGTCTTTCAACACACCATTAACATATTGTTTGCCTTTGCTCTGTGACCTTTTGGTCAGCTATGTGACCTGGTCCAATCTAGACCTCCTTTGTTATCTCTTGCCCCACCCCCCACCTCACTTGCTTATAACCTGTGACTTTTCTAATATTTGCCAGTTCCGATGAAGGGTCACTGACCCGAAACGTTAACTCTGCTTCTCTTTCCACAGATGCTGCCAGACCTGCTGAGTGGTTCCAGCATTTCTTGTTTTTATGACAGAGATGGTGGTGTTTGGGACCACTAGGGAGGATGTTGTTAGCTGTGGGTGCCCTGGGAGAAGAGTTTCAGGGTGCCACTGGTGATTGCGGTTTCCTCAAGGGCATGTTAGCAACATAAATGCATGGGTGTTTGGTGTGAGAATGGTGTGAGAGGTGTCAAAAGATAATAGGGGGAAAAGAGGCGCATGCTCAGTTGAGAGATTCGAGTCGCAGGAGGAGGAGATTTCTGAAAATGTTTCCTGAGCAGTAGGTTAAGGAAACCTGCATTATTTAATTTATTAATGGGTTGCTGTACTGATTTTAAAGATTTTAAAGGTTTTGGATGCCAATTCCCAGTTATGGTCAGGACTCCAGTGGGAGAATCATAGGGGAAGTGCAGCAGGATGGAGGCAGGATCAGACCTTTTTGGAGTTCGGGCAAGTGGAATCACCAACACCACTTATCTTGGAAATGAAACTGTGAGGATTCATAGATGACTAAGCATTAGTGCCACTTAACTTGGAGGTTAAGCTTGAAAACACAATTATAGGCAAGCATAAAGGCTACTTTTGGAGGTGGTGGGGAAACAGCTGGTGGCTATCACCTGCCAACCTCCCAATGCCACCTGGAAATCTGCTTGGGAGGAAAATGCACTCCAGAATTAAATAGCAAAACTTACAGCGATGTGGGAACCAGACAAGCAGGGCTGAATTTTACCGGCCCCGTGATGCTGCGGGTCGCAGCGTGGGGGCCAGTAAAATGCTACGGGGAGAGACCCGCCTTGATCCGCGAAGAGAAGGGCACGCTGCATATTACCAGTGGTGGGGGGACCTCGATGTGGCCCCCCACCCCGCCGCCAGGTGGCGGGCCCTTCATCTCCATATTACAATGAGCCCTAATGACATTCACATTAACTTACCGGCAGGCGGCAGCCCTCCCATTCCGATATTATGGCCGCCATTCGTGCTCTGCGCACCTTCGGAACTCTGCATGGAGTTCCGGGTGAGAACCTGGCGGGGAGGGGGAAGCAATAGAATTTTCAGGGCGGGAAGGGTGGAGGAGTGGGGAAATCAATTTTAATTGGATGTAGGGATGGCGGGAAGGGGTTGAAAGGCAAAAGATTGAAGGTTGGGGACAAAGTTCGGGTCTTTGTTAAATGAATGGATGGTCATTTCAGGCAATGAAATGACAATGGGGGCGTGGGTTGGGGAAGGGCCTCTATCTCCTTATTATTTATTAAAAACATATTAAGTGCAATCCATCTTTAAAAATGTAAATGTGTGTTAAGGGCTTAAAGCCCTTTAAAAATGGTGCTGGCACCTGCGTGGTGGCACTGGACGCCATTGACGGGACACGTCAGCCGCCCCCTTATGTCATTGGGGGCGGCCGCTCTGCCCCCTCTATTTAAATGAGCCCCCGCGCGTAGCTTCGCGGGGGTTCAGGGATGGCGCATCCGTGCGGAATGCACTCCATTTTTAGAGTGTGTCGCCGTGAATTGTGGTGCACTCAGAAAATTCAGCCCCTAGAGTTGATTGGTACATAAGAGTTTCTCTGCGCGGAGGAGCTGCGACACAAAACTTAAGTGTTACAGCACTGTCACTGGCTAGAAGGTGCAATTACAGCATAATGAGTTTACATAGGCAGTTTGCACTATGAATATGGACATAGGAATTTATAATGGAGAATTTTGGCAGGAAGTGTGTAGTGGTGAGACATTTTAATATATTATGGACTTTAAAAAAATAAATATTTCTAAAATAAAATAGATCTCCCATGGGATCTGGAGAATGGTTGTTATGCTTAGCTGCTATTCTGCCCAGTCCCTGTGGAAATCCAGGTAATTATTGCTGCTTGTAATTGTAACCAGTTATAACTGAGGTCAGTTAGAAGTCAGTAAATTGCTTATAAATTTTATGCTCCAGGTCAAAGGCTGGCTTTCTTTTAAAAGATTATGTTGTGATACTTTGGAGTGTAATATCTCATGTGTAACATCAGGACTGTGATAGACACGCACAACCTTCAAGGCACAAATAACGAAAGGCTTTGCTGAAATACACTGCAGCTCCAAAAGACAAAAAGGCTTTATTTGTAACAAAAACCTTATTTTCAATGCTATAGTATCCATTGTGATGCATCATGTTAGGCCTCTATTGGTAAATCTGTCCTGTCAATGATAACAGATTGACTATTATTTCTGCAGCTACACTGTCATACTTATTACAAATTGTTTAATAATTAATTTTATCAGAATTGATCCAAGTGCCAGTGAAGTTTACTCATTTGGAACTGATCCATTAAATACCAAATAAGAATTCACTTAAGCAAGTTTATTAATCTGAAGGGTTTCATTCCTAATGCTACAATTACTCTGCAGCAAGTGTACCAACATCAGTAGGTCAACGGAGGCTGTCTCATATTATAAAATGGAGGAAGTCAGAATTCCATATATTTATATGCAAACACATGAACAGACTGCTGCTTACAAGCTTCTCACTGCAGCTACTATTTTATTCAGTGATTACTGACTGCAGACAGGACAATCTATTTCACTCTGTTAAAACTATCGCGGTTTTCAAGTTTCTTTTGGAAAACTTTTGAAATCACGTTTGAAAAGTGAGCTTCATGTCAGCTATGGGATTTAGAAGCAGTTTGGGTAGAGATGAGAAATTAAAACAAGAAGTCACGTGTGGGAGTGGTGTACAGGTCCCCTAACAGTAACCACACAGTAGAATGTAGTATAAAGGAAGAATGGGAGCTTGTCAGAAAAGTATGACAATACTCATGGGGGATTTTAATCCACATATTGACTGCAAAAAGTCAGATGGGCAAAGGTAGCCTAGATGAGGAGGTCAGCATGTTCTGGAACCAACCAGAGAGCAGGCTATACTAGACCTGGTATTGTGAAACAAGATAGGATTAATTAATGACCTCATAGTGAAGGTGCCCTTAGGTAGCAGTGATCATAATATGATTGAATTTTACATTCAGTTTGAGGGAGAGAAGAGGGGGTCCAAGACTAGTATTTTAAACTTAAATAAGGACAATTATGAGGGCATGAAAGCAGAGCTAGCTGAAGTGAACTGGCAAATTAGGTGAAGGGATAGGTCAATAGAGATGCAGTGGCAGCCATTTAAGGGGGTATTTCAGACTACACAGAATAAATACATTCCAATGAGAAAGACAAATTCCAAGGGGAGAACCCATCATCCGTGGTTAACTAAAAAGTAAAAAATGGGATCAAACTTATAATTATCAAAGATGGGTGGCAAGTCAGAAGATTGGACAGAATATAAAAAACAGCAAAGAATGACTAAAAGATGAATAAGGAGGGAGAAATTAGCACACGAGAGAAAGCTAGCTAGAAATATAAAGACAGATAGTAAGAGCTTCTATAGATATTTTAAAAAGAAAAGTTAACAAAGTGAACATTGGTCCTATAGAAAATGAGTCTTGGGAATTAGTAATGGAAAATAAGGAGATAGCAGGTGAATTGAACAGGTATTTTGCATCAGTTTTCACTATAGAGTATACAAGTAACATCCCAGAATTAGTTGTAAATCAGGAAATGGGAGAGAGGAACTCAAGAAAATTACCAGGGAAGTGGTACTGAGCAAATTGTTGGAGCTGCAGGCTGACAAGTCCCCGGGTCCTGATGGACTTCATCGTAGGGTCTTAAAAGAAGTGGCTAGTGAGATAGTTGATGAGTTAGTTTTAATTTTCCAAAGTTCCCTAGATTCGAGGAAGGTTCCATTAAATTGGAAAATAATGAATGTAACTCCTTTATTCCAAAAGGGAGACAGAAAGCAGGAAACTACAGGCCAGTTAGTTTAACATTTATCATAGGGAAGATGTTAAAAACTATTATTAAAGATGTTGTAGCACGGCACCAAGTAAAATTCAAGGTAATCAGGCAAAGTCAACATGGTTTTGTGAAAACAAAATCATTGTTAACAGTTTATTGGAGTTCTTTGAGGAAGTAACATGTGCTGTGGATAAAGGGGAATCTGTGGATGTACTATACGTAGATTTCCAGAAGGCATTTGATAAGGTGCCACATCAAAGGTTATTGCGGAAAATAAAAGCTCATGATGTAGAGAGTAACTTATTGGCATGGATAGAAGGTCGGCTAGCTAACAAGAAACAGAAGGTAGGCATAAATGGGTCATTTTCTGGTTGGATAGTTGTAACGAGTGGTGTGCCACAGGGATCAGTGCTGGGGCCTTAACTTTTTACAATTTATATAAATGACTTAGGGTGAAGGGACCGAAGGCATGGTTGCTAAATGCTGATGACACAAAGATAGGTAGGAAAGTAGATTGTGAAGAGGACATAAGGAGGCTACAAAGGGATATAGATAGGTTAAGTGAGCAGGCAGAGACCTGACAAATGGAGTAATAATGTGGAAAAATGTGAAATTGTCCATTTTGGCAGGAAGAATAAAAAAGCATATTATCTAAAAGGTGAGAGATTGCAGATCTCTGAGATGCAGAGGGATCTGGGTGTCCTAATGCATGAATTGCATAAGGTTAGTGTCCAGGTACAGCAAGTAATTAGGAAAGCTAATAGAATGTTATTGTTCATTGTGAGGGCAACTGAATACAAAAGTAGCGAGGTTATGCTTCAATTATACAGGGCATTGGTGCGACCACATCTGGAGTACTGTGTACTGTATTGGTCTCCTTTAAGGAAGGATGTAAATGCGTCAGAAGCAGTTCAGAGAAGCTTTACTAGACTAATACCTGGAGTGGACGGGTTGTCTCGTGAAGAAAGGTTAGAGAGGCTAGGCTTGTATCTGCTGGAGTTTAGAAGAGTAAGAAGCGACTTGATTGAAACATATAAGATTCTGAGGGGTCTTGACAGGGTGGATGTGGAAAGGATGTTTCCCCTTGTAGGAGAATCTAGAACTAGGGATCACTGTTTAAAAATAAGGTGTCACTCATTTAAGACAGAGATGAGGAGAAAAATTTTCTCAGAGAGGGTCGTGAGTCTTTGGAACTCTCTTCCTCAAATGGCGGTGGAAGCAGAGTCTTTGAATATTTTTAAGGCAGAGGTAGATAGATTTTTTACAAGCAGGGGGTTTAAAGGTAATCGGGGGTAGGTGGGAATGTGGAGTAATCAGTTCAGCCATGAACTTATTGAATGGTGGAGCAGGCTTGAAAGGCTGAGTGGCATACTCCTGCTCCTAATTCATATGTTCATATAGCTTCACCACACCACAAGGACTGATAAAACAAGACTGTTGGACAGAATCTCTGTCATGCTGATCCCAAACCACTGGTTTACTAACCTTTGGCACCAGCAGTAAAATTGTTCACCTCTATCGTATATGTAGCATAATGACAGCACAAATTTTAACCAATTGTATTGTAGAAACATAAGAAATTGTATATTATGGCTGCCTTTGACCATCTAACTACCAGAAATTCAAATCCTGAAAGATCAAGGAGTTTTTTGCCTCCCAGCCTGCAATGATTAGATCATTTTAGACTATTAGAGCATTAGCTCCTTGAGTTGTTACATAGCTGTTTATTTTTCACTTTTATATAACAAACTTGCCCCAAGACCACTGCAAATGTCTTAGATGCAGTTAGATATTGTGTTGGGGGGACTCTAGATTTCTATGAAAGCATGAGATAGATTGGGCAAATGGACCCTCTTATCTTTGAATCATCTTATTATCTGAATGTAATCTTTGTAATATAAATACACAATTAGATCCTTACAGATTGTAATACATCACCTACTTTAACATTAATGTCATATCTGCAAACATCCTCCCATGCTGTCAATTTAATTGTAACTAGACAAAGCCTGTCTTCAACGTAGTTCTTCAAGTTTTGATGAAATAATTTCCTGTTCTATTGCAGGTGCTTTTTCAGACTGTTTGCAAATACTGAGAGAGCTTCCATTTTATTTCAAATTAAACTGTCTCCTCAGTGAATCAACTGAAATGTGAATTACTCTCAGTCTATTTGTTAAGTCCCTTTTATTTTTCTTCTTGTATAAATTCCTTCTCTTCACCAACATCCCCGTGACTATCTTAGCTTCTTTGCTTAAGAGCGCATTTCCATGGGATGAGTTTCTCCATAGTAAATCTGCCAGGAAGCACACTGGTGTATGGGAAAAGAGCCATTTCTAGCCCATTTTTCCTCTCAACCCCAGGTAATTTGGCTGAGAGCTACTGAATTTCCCCTAAGGGATTCCCAAGAACCTCAGTCTCCTCAAGGACAGGCTAGTTCCCTTCATTATAGCTATTGAAATGGACTAGAGGATTATCGGGAATAAAATATCTATTTTTGATTTGCAAAATAGCCTTAACAAAGCTGAATTATGGTCTATCAATACTTCTCTATCAAGCATGTCTACAAGATTCCATACATTATACAGCAATATTGAGGGGAATGTTAACCTCCCCCCCGCACCCCCCCCACCCCTCCTGCCAAAACAGGTTGATTTGGGTGGGGTGGAGTGTTAAAATTCAGAAAATGAACTCAACCCACTTCAAACTCACCCACTTCCAGTTCTAACAGAGACAAGATGGGGTTGGGAGAATGGGGGCAGGTGACAATCTGCTTTCAGGAGGTGGGGTCTCATTTAAATATTTTAATGAGGCTCTTTTTTTCTCCATTTTAGATTTAACCCTGTTCAGCTGGGATTCCCAGGCCTCAGGAAACCTGGAAGTTAAAGGGAGATGAAGACTGATGCATGGAAGAGTTAAGTGCCTTCACAGCACTGCCTGTGGGCCAGGAAGAACAGGAGTGCTTCCCCTTGATGCACCAAGCTAACCAGCTTCTGCCCTGACCGGGCTATTCTGATCCGACCCCACCTCCCCCGGTCTTACCAATCCCTATCCCTCCCTCCACTGCAGTTCCTAGCAGCTGCTTCCAATAACTCCCTGATTTTTCTGATCTGTCCCCACTGTTACTGGCCACCCTTAATAACCCTGACACCGGACTCCGATCTTCACCCTCCTTCCTCCTCCGGCAACATTGACCTCCGGTCTCCCCCCACAACTCCACCCTCCAATCTCCACCAACCCTGACCTCTGATCTCCCCCCCAACTTTGTTCTCCAAACTCCCCTAACTCTGCCCTCCAGTCTCTGTGAACACTGACCTCTGATATCCCCTCACCTCCTCCCTAACAGTGGCCTCCAATCTCCCCAACTCCGCCCTCCAATCTCCACTGGCACCAGCCTCTGATCAGCCCCTTTAAATTCATCCTCCAATCTCCAATGACATCGGCCTCTGATCTATCCCTCCAACTCTACCCTCCAATCTCCACTGACACTGGCTTCAGATCTCCCCCCGCCCCCACCCCCCCCACCGCAATCCCACCCCTCTATTTCTGGCGTTCCCTATCTTCTTTCCACTACATAGTTGCAGCCTTATGCCGAAGGCCGACATGCCCAACAGACAGACAGCCTCTTAATCTGGCTGGCTGCCATCAGGAAATGGAGACAAAGATGTTGATTAGACCCTGCCATTAAATTTGGCAGGATCTGAAGGAAGCATGCTCTTCCTGATTGCACAAATGCAAAAGTGCCACCACTGTTCCCTCCTTGCTTCCCTGAAAATATAAGGGCCATTATATCCAAGGTGAATGTGGAAAATAAACTGTAAATCTGGAAATTCATTGGAGTCCTTTACTGCTTTGTTTTCTCCCTGATTACAAAATTGCTGGGTCATATTTCCACAAAAACAAGAGAAAACCATTTCAGCTGATCAATCATCTTCATTCTATAGCCCTTTGATATACTCTACTCTCTGCCCCTTTTACACTGTCCTGATATTTGCAGGCCTCCCAGAGTACATGCAGAGAATTGGGCCTGTGCATGTAATAGGGTGCCTCATTTCCATAGAGATACCCCAGTGTAGGGTCCCCAGTGAAACTTTGAACTATAAGCCTGCCCCCAGACTGCAGGGGAAAATGATACATAGAAACATATGACAATAACGGACAGGGAGAGATGCATTGGCCCATACAGCCTGTCCCACGCAACATCAATGTCTTGTGCATTACAACGTATGCACTCTCCACCCATATCATGCCAGCCAAAAGCCATGTAATAAAGAGTTTGCAGAAAGTACACAAGGACAGTAAAGCCAGATCACAATCTGAAAGAGCTGAGGCCTATTGGGGAAACTATTGGTAGTATCAGGTATGATTTTAGAAAATGAATGCATGATGATGGTAGCAGGATTTCTTCAGAAAATTATCACTTCTACTGGTCAGTAAACAACTCCTTTACATGAATTACACTAACTCAAAAACACCTGAGAAGGCAGATCAGATAAAAGTTGTCTTACGTTCTGTTTTCCAACAATATTATCAAATGGAAGTTCAGGACTCCAGGAACCTTCAGTAAATGTTGTGGTGCTATTTCTTCTGTCACAAGATGTACTGGATTCTTTCATAATGTCTTCAGGCAAAGTCAAGAGGCTTTCTTCTGGTTGCTTTATCAGATATGTTTCAATGTTGTGTTTTCTCAGAAACTCATTTCTCTCTTTTCCATGCCCTTCTTCTACCTCATAATCACCATTTAGACAATCCAGCGTTGCCTTGGAAATGTGAATCCTCCTGCAAACAAGCAGATGAAAGAAAACACATTCAGATCCCACCAAGAAACCATCCCTCCCAGAAACCTTAATAACAAGAGCATTTATTTTATATTTATTATGAGACAAAGAACAAATTGCTTATGGCTTGTTAAAGGTCATGATATCTACCCAGGGATTCCGCCAGACTCAAGTTTGTTTGCAATATCAACATCCCAGGACCAGACATCAAATTGCCATTTCCGAAGCCCGAGCACTCCACAAAGCACAGATCCAGAGTGTATTCCTATACGCATGTCAATCTCATGTTTTGTATGGACTCTCACATATCTATCCAAACAAAAAGAAACAAAAATCACAGAAATTTTCAAACATTGAAACAAGTAAGCTGCTGTAATCTTAAAATTATGCTATGCAAATGCAAATGGATAGCACCTTCATTGAAACAGTGGTCAGAGCAATATGTTAAATGTTCAATGACTAATTTCCACACAACATAATTTTAACACCATTCTAAATTAAGGGTCAATTTTCCACTTGTGCACACCTGCTGGAAAATCACGGGCTGCACACTAGCAGAAAATTTACCTTTTAATCTCAGCTTTTTAGAGTTTAGGCATGCCTTTTTTAACATTTGGTTAATAAATGTATATAACAAAGTGCTTAACATTTACTACAGAAAATTTTTGAATTTTTTCAGCGTTCAGTGTCCTCTTAAATGTTACTGATGTCTTAACTGCAGTAACCTGCTGGATCATTGCAGATACCAAATGCACATAAATTGATCATGAAGATACAAGAGGGATTTTGAACTGGCAAATCATTACAATAAAAAATCTTTAACCTGTTGCCTATGCGATTTAAAATACAATGGTGGCATTCTGCTGCATTTTAAGTGCCAGTTCCTTTCTCACGAGAGCATGATTAAATGCCAAACAATGAATCTTATGAAGAGTTCTTGTTCTCAAGACAACTGTCTTCCCCCAATCAAATGGCCACAGATCTGAGTAGCAGCACTATCTGCTCAGAAAGGTGTATTCAGGTCTCGACAAGGTACTAACAGTGTGCTGCACCTTGGTGAAAGCAAGTATTCATAGCCCATCTTGCCATATCTGCAAACACATCTGTTGTTTGAACTTGAAAAGCCATTAGCCACAATTTTGGCAAAATTGGGAGACTGGACTGCAGCATCTTTTTAGTTGAATAGTGCACATAATAGTGCATAAATAAGGCTTTGGCGTTTAGAGGCAGAAGAGGAAAAGCTGGGAATAAACCATAGAACCATAGAAAAATTACGGCACAGAAGGAGGCCATTTCAGGAAGAAATATAAATATTTTAAATATTCCAACATGCTTTTCTTTGCCGAATCTAATCCATTCAAATCTATGCAATAAAATAATATCACATACTGGGGTTATTTTCAACTTCACACTTTAGGCGGTAAGTTGGCAGAGCAGATCGTTCACCCAGTATAGAACCTGTCTGATTTTCATTTCCATTGATTTTAACATGTATTTATGTCGCACCTTTAACATCGAAAACATGGAGAAGGAGAAAAATAGACACTGAGAGCTAAAAATTGGCTTATCTGTTTATTGGACACGGAGTTCACAATTTGCAACCAGTCCATGCCAGATCCGTGGAGGTGGGTAGGATGTAAAGTTGGTGCTGCCACCTCATTACCATGATTGTAGCATAGGGCTAAGTGCCTGCGGTGCTGATGGCTGCCTCTGTAGTCTACAGGGGGGCCATGCAATGTTGTGCTAATAGTATGTGGTGCAGCCAGCCTTCTACTCTTAAAGGCAATCTGTTCTTCTTAAAGGGAAGCTGCACTAAATAATATTGCTGCAACTTAAAACATGGAAAATGGAACACTAGGGCAGAGAGAAGAAGCCAGGGTAATGGATGTGGCACTGGAGATATTAGTGGCGAAGGTGGGCAGGAGGAGAGACACCATGGCTCCATGGGGAGGCCAAGAGGCCCTCAAAGACCAATCTCAGAAGGGATTGGGAGCAGATAGCCAGGGAGGTCAATTTGAGTTTGGGCTCAAGGACCTGGCAGCTGGGCCATGCGAGCTCTAATGAACAACCGCAGGTGGTCAAGATCAGTGAATGCATCTTCACATTGCGTCTCGCATTTACCACACAAGAACCTCTTACGTTTCTCATTGCACCACACCTCCATCATTCTGCCAGCAGCACTCCCTGGCACTCAGGACTCACGCCTAACATCAAGATACTCCACCTCAAACCCACACACTTATCAATGCTGCCAGCCTCACATTCAGTATTCACTGCCTCCACATTCCTCCAGTTATTCTGTTATGGCAGGCACATCACCCAAACACAGTGTGAGACAATCATTGACATTCTGACTTCTGTCTTGCAGGGCAATAGAAAGGACCAGAACAGAACTGGCAGGGGGAACAAGGATGTCGGCATCTCCTGAGTCTTACAGAGGAGGTGACTCTCAGCATCATGGGGCTGACTATGACAGAGCCCAAGTCATCCGGCATCACTCAGAACATTGAGGATGACAATACGCTCCTGCCTTATGCCCCTTCTCAACCCCTAGTTCACTCTCATCCTGAGATCTGGCATGATGAGCCAGCTGCTGATGGTGTGACCATAGAGGTCTTGCTTCCCACCCCACCCCTCTTCCCTCACCCAAACTTTGCCTACTGATTTTCTGTTTTCAGATACCCAAGAACTGCAACCCACCCAGGCACAGCAGCCCAAATAGGAAAAGAGAGAGCAACAGCACAGAATTATTAAAGAGGCCCCGTCACTTGATCTGACACTCGTGGGGACCAGCTCAGATACTGTCACTGCACGTACCTTGGAGGCTAGTATAGAGTTGGGATCTGCACATGGTGATTCATCTGGGCATGAGTGGGCTGCAGCCATACTGTGGGTAAAGGATGATTCATTTGCTAGTTCACTGAATGGCAAGGTTGCAGACAAGTTCTGCTGCAGAGGACTCAGATAAGTACCTCGATGGTGTGGAATACAGGAGAACGCTGATGGACATGCACACCGAGATGCTGGGTGCATTGGCTGGCCTGCTAAGCAGCTCCTTTAATGTCAAGCAGCATTGAGGAGTCTGGCACCAACTTGGTAGAGGGCATCGGGCAGAGCTTGCCCTCTTCACAGCCTCTGTTCCAACTTCCTGTCACGCTGCAGACCCGGAGACCCTCATACATGTTGCAGCCTTTGTGTGGACACAGTTCTTCTACTCCTCTGCTATCCCTGTGAGGATGCAGCAACATTCCCTGCCAAGTCCAGGAGCTCATCACAACACCTCCAGAAACACTCCACAGTACCTCCAGGTACTATGCAATAGCAGATGTTCTTCAAACTGGCGTTAACTGCAAATTGGGTGCTTGGCCCTTTAAATAACACACTGATGGAGGATCTATCTTGCAGTTTTTTTTTATTCATTCATGGGATGTGGACGTCACTGGCTATGCCAGCATTTATTGCCCATCCCTAATTGCCCTTTAGAAGGTGGTGGTGAGCTGCCTTCTTGAACCGCTGCAGTCCATGTGAGGTAGGTACACCCACAGTGCTGTTAGGAAGAGAGTTCCAGGATTTTGACCCAGCGACAGTGAAGGAACGGCGATATAGCTCCAAGTCAGGATGGTGTGTGACTTGGACGGGAACTTGCAGGTGGTGATGTTCCCATGCATCGGCTGCTCTTGTCCTTCGAGGTGGTAGAGGGCGTGGGTTTGGAAGGTGCTGTCTAAGCAGCCTTGGTGCATTGCTGCAGTGCATCTTATAGATGGTACACACTGCTGCCACTGTGCGTCGGTGGTGGAGGGAGTGAATGTTTGTGCATGGTGTGCCAATCAAGCGGGCTGCTTTGTTCTGGATAGTGTCGAGCGTCTTGAGTGTTGTTGGAGCTGCACCCATCCAGGCAAGTGGAGAGTATTCCATCACACTCCTGACTTGTGCCTTGTAGATGGTGGACAGGCTTTTGGGAGTTAGGAGGTGAGTTACTCAAAGAACAAAGAACAGTACAGCACAGGAACATGCCATTCGGCCCTCCAAGCCTGCGCTGATCTTGATGCCTGCCTAAACTAACACCTTCTGCACTTCCGGGGCCCATATCCCCCTATTCCCTTCCTATTCATATATTTGTCAAGATGTCTCTTAAACGTCGCTATCGTATCTGCTTCCACCACCTCCCCTGGCAGCAAGTTCCAGGCACTCACCACCCTCTGTGTAAAAAACTTGCCTCGCACATCCCCTCTAAACTTTGCCCCTCGCACCTTAAACCTATGTCCCCTAGTAACTGACTCTTCCACCCTGGGAAAAAGCTTCTGACTATCCACTCTGTCCATGCCGCTCATAACTTTGTAAACCTCTATCATGTCGCCCCTCCACCTCCGTCGTTCCAGTGAAAACAATCCGAGTTTTTCCAACCTCTCCTCATAGCTAATGCCCTCCAGACCAGGCAACATCCTGGTAAACCTCCTCTGTACCCTCTCCAAAGCCTCCACGTCCTTCTGGTAGTGTGGCAACCAGAATTGCACGCAATATTCTAAGTGTGGCCTAACTAAGGTTCTGTACAGCTGCAACATGACTTGCCAATTTTTATACTCTATGCCCCGACCGATGAAGGCAAGCATGCCGTATGCCTTCTTGACTACCTTATCCACCTGCGTTGCCACTTTCAGTGACCTGTGGACCTGTATGCCCAGATCTCTCTGCCTGTCAATACTCCTAAGGGTTCTGCCATTTACTGCATACCTCCCACCTGCATGAGACCTTCCAAAATGCATTACCTCACATTTGTCCGGATTAAACTCCATCTGCCATTTCTCCACCCAAGTCTCCAACCGATCTATATCCTGCTGTATCCTCTGACAATCCTCATCATTATCCGCAACTCCACCAACCTTTGTGTCGTCCGCAAACTTACTAATCAGACCAGCTACATTTTACTCCAAATAATTTATATATACTACAGCCTCTGACCTGTTCTTGTAACCACGTTATTTATATGGCTATTCCAGTTCAGTTTCTGGTCAATGATAGCCCCTGGGATGTTGATAGTTGGGGATTCAGCGATGGTAATGCCATTGAATGTCAAGGGGAGATGGTTAGATTCTCTCTTGTTGGAGACGGTCATTGCCTGACACTTATGTGGCGCAAATGTTACTTGCCACTTATCAGCCCAAGCCTAGATATTGTCCAGGTCTTGCTGCATTTCTACACGGACTGCTTCAGTATTTGAGGAGTCGCGAATGGTGCTGAACATTGTGCAATCATCAGCGAACATCTCTACTTCTGACCTTATGATTGAAGGAAGGTCATTGATGAAGCAGCTGAAGATGGTTGGGCCTAGGACACTACTCTGAGGAACTCCTGCAGTGATGTCCTGGAGCTCAGATGTTTGACCTCCAACAACCACAGCCATCTTCCTTTGCGCTAGGTATGACTCCAACCAGTTCAATGCTTGTTCTTTACCGAGTGATGCATAAATTTGTTAAATCGATATGTGCAGTACAAATTAGGAAATTCACGTCACATCAGCCAATAAGGCGGTGTAACATCAAGGTAGCACCAATTCAGTTACTTCTTGTGCCTGCAGGGCAACCGCACGGGATATGACAGAAGCAGCTGGTGGCTCAGTGTGCACCTCCAGGAGGGCACAAGGCTTATGTAACACAAGTAAATCAACTCCTAACTCCCCAAAGCCTGTCCACCATTTACAAGTGTGATGGAATACTCTCCACTTGCCTGGATGGGTGCAGCTCCAGCAACACTCAGGAAGCTCAACACCATCCAGGACAAAGCAGCCCACTTGATTGGCACCCCATCCACCACCTTAAACATTCACTCCCTCCACCACCGACGCACAGTGGCAGCAGTGTGTACCATCTACAAGATGCATTTGCAGCAACTCACCATGCCTCGTTCGACAGAACCTTCCAAACCCGCAACCTCTTCCACCTAGAAGGTCAAGGGCAGCAAATGCATGGGAACACCACCACCTGCAAGTTTCCCTCCAAGCCACACACCATCCTGACTTGGAACTATATCGCCGTTCCTTCACTGTCGCTGGGTCAAACTCCTGGAACTCCCTCCCAAACAGCTCTGTTGGTGTACCCATACCCGATGGACTGCAGCGGTGCAGCTCACCATCACCTTCTCAAGGGAAATTAGGAATGAGCAACAAATGCTGGCCTTGCCAGTGATGTCCACATCCCATGAAATGAATAAATTAAAAAAAAAATGCCACTGAAAACCAAATTCAGGACTTGATTCTTTGACAGAGTGTTAGAGAGGCAACTGAAATCATGGAAAAGAGGCAGCAAGACATAACCATTTAGGCAAGGAGTTACAGAAAGTAAGGATAAATCAGCTGAATGCTGTGCCACCAGTACAAAATCAAAATACTACAGATGCTGGAAATCTGAAATAAAAACAGAAAATGCTGGAAATACTCAGCAAGTCAGGCAGTTCTGGCACCAGTGAAGGGGTGGGAGGATGCATGGAAGACAAGAGGCCAGTTTACATATGTGGCTTGGCAAATTCATTTGCATTAATTTAGAACTCCCGTTCGTAAACAGGAGAAGCTGCACTGAGCCTCTCACTGAAAGTTTAACTAGAGCATCTGATCCTCAAAAGTACTACTTTTTTGTCGTTCTTTGTACTTTCAGATTATTTAATGTTATTTTATGGCACATCTAAAACAGTGATTGGTTCTCAAAGCCAAGAGCCCTTGTTCTGCAATGCCAGAAATATCTGTGCTGGGATCACTGATAGTGTTGGCTGGCTTGGCTTAGGACTATAAAAGGATGACCACGTCTGATTTTGTGAAGGCAGTGGCTCCTACTAATTTTAATAGGCCCTTTGCAAGTAAAATTGCAGCTATGTGCAAAAGTACTGCATTAATAAAAGAAGCAACTGAAAGTCTTCCAATGCAAAAAAGGCCTACCATAGCAAGAAGATTTATGCATAAACTAAAAGGCAGAACAAACCAAACTTTGTAACCAACGTTCAAAATTACAGTGCAATTAAAAAAAAACAGATTTATACAAGCTCAGATAGCAAAATATGAACTCTTGCCATTTTTGTTTACATCTCCAATGAAGCTTCACAAAATTGTGAGGAACTTAATATTAAATAATAAAGAACCTACAAATATATAGTGCTTTTTACGACCACAGGATGTCGCAAAGTGCTTCACAGCCAATGAAGCTAATACCTTCGGCAGCCAACTTTGCACAGCAAGAACCCACCAACAACAATGAGGTAAAATGTGCAGAGAATATGCTTATGGCGATATTGGTTGAGAGATAAATATTGGCTAGGACATCAGGAGAATTCTCCTGTTCTTCTTGAAAAGCGCCATTTTACATCAACTTGAGAGGGCAGATGGGGCCTCGTTTAACACCTCATCCAAAAGGCATCACCTCCAACAGTACAGCACCACCCTGGTCTGCACTGATATATCAGTCTAGTTTATATGCTCCAATTTCTGGAGTGGGGCTTGAATCCCCAAACTATTAACTGAGAAGCAAAAACACTACCACTGAGCCAAGACTGACACTTTATAATCAATCTACTACAAATATGGGCTGAATTTTATTGGGGCGCCGCCATCTGTGGCGGTGCCCTTTGAACTCAGCAACATACCCGCATTCATTGGCCGTTGCTGAGCCCCGCGATTAATATCGCGGGGGCTCATTAGAATCACAGCATCGAGCTGCCCTCCCCATATTACATGGGGAGAGGCGGTACATTCAGCACAGTGAGAGAGTCTTTTACAGCTGTGCAGCAGATGCTGGGGCCCTATTTAAAGCGTCCCAGCACCTACTTCCTGACAGCTGTCAAAGAATACTTACCTGACTGCTGAAGAGTGGGGCTGCTGTCAATCTGGCAGCAAAACAGAAGGTGCTGCAGAAACCCAACAGGTCAGGCAGCATCTGTGGAGAGAGAAGCAAAGTTAATTTGTCCAAAGTTAACTCTGCTGCTCTCTCCACAGATGCTGCCTGACCCGCTGAGTGACCCCTGCACTTTCCGCATTGCTGTCAGATACTTAACCTGCTGTGTCCCAGTGTCCTGTGAAGTTGCGATCCTCTTCTCCCACTCATGTGTAACATTCCTTCTTGTAGGTGTGCCGCACCTGGGTGAATAATCTTAAATTTGCACATTCCAGGACGTGAGACTTAAATAGACCATAAAAGGTATTACAGAGGTTTACACAGAACACACTGACACAAATGGGAATGCACAGGTGTCACAGCAATGTTAATACGTCTTTCACTAAATGTTCCTCACCAACATGTGTGTCCTTTTCTCTGTGTGAATGATGTATGCCAGTATGTAGCGCCAATGTCACATCCCTTTGCACCGTTGGCCCTTCAGAAGAGCCAACGTATGCAATAACATCATTGCCATGCCACCATTACTCATGAGTGTTTCCATGGATTCAGTGACATGGACATTGGCTCAGTCAACTACTGCCTCTAATGGTTTACACAGGGATGCTGCAGATGTAGACTGGTGCACAGCAGATGAGCGAGGGTGATGTGTGGCTTGCAGAGCTCATGTCGGTTCCTATGGAGCAGAGGGCCTTTGTCTGATAAGCCACTGCTGTACATCCCGACCTCACTGCTAGCCCTGCATGCAGAGCCTGGGTGCCATCTGTCCTCCCACGCATCTTTCATATTGTAGGTCCTCAGCGTCCTCATAGTCCGAGGTGGAATCTTGTTGACGTCTCTCCTCCTCATGCCAGGCCTGCCCCTTATTGGGTGCATAGTTGTGCAGAACAGCAAAGAAAGGAGCTGGCCTTTTCGGCCGGTAGTACAGGGCATCACCCTATCCACACAGGCATTGGAGACGCTCTTTCAGCATGCCGATCTCCTGCGCAATGGTGGATCTTGTAGCTCAGTGGCTGGCATTGTATCTCTCCTCTGCAGCAGTGGTGGGGTCTCTCACTGGTGTCAGGAGCCATGTCTGCAAAGGATAGCCCTTATCTCCAAGAAGCCACCCCTCCATCTGAGCCAGTTCAGTGAACATGGGTGGCAGCCGGGACTGGCGCAAGACCCAGGTGTCATGGCAGCTGCCTGAGAAGCGGTGACACATTCGCTGCAAATATCTGTGGTGTTCACATACCAGCTTCACCCAGATTGAGAGGGCTCCTTTAATGGTGACGTCTGCAGGTGGTAGCCTGGCAGTAGGCCTGATGGCCACATGAGTGCAGTCTATGAACATTACAACCTATGGTTCTCCGGCAATGGTGCCAGAACCAATGATCCTCTGGGCCTGGCTGTGAGAGTCCGTCCTGAAGCAGACATACTCACTGGCCCTCCGGTGCAGGGCATTGGTGACCTCCCTGATGCAGTGGTGCACTGCTGACTATGTGACCCCACAAAGGTCTCTGGTGGGCTCCTAAAAGGCTGCAGAGGCATCAGGTTTGAGAACCGCTGCCACTATGAGGATCAAAGGCATGGGATGTCCACCGGAGCCAATGGGCTGCAGGTCATCCTTGAGCAGGGCACAGTCGTGTCATCACCCTCTCTAAATGCGCAATCTCCTCTGGCACTGGTGCTCTGACATCCGATGGCATGTTATGTGGGGCTGTAGATGCATGGCAACCGTAATGGCGAGATCCCCTTGGGGGCTGCTGCTCACGACCAGGGGCCTCTACGTGGATCACACCTGCCAGTTGATATTACCTCTAGTGCATACAGATCTTCACATGCAGAGGATCACACAGTGTAGGATAAGCCATACCTATTTCCATGTGATAAATAAAGTTGAACCCTGCATGTATTCGAAGGTTCCTAACAGGGCATGGATTGGTGTTGACGGGTACATCAGCTGCTTTCCTGGATCAACTATGTGGCATGCCATGGCATTGCCCATCTTGGCCGACACTCAGAGTGGCACAACATGACCACATCAAGAACCTATCAGCTGATTCGATTACCCCCACCACCCATAAAACCTTAATGCTCCTGCCCTTTCTGGCACCCTCCCCACACAAAGGGTGCCTAATGTGCCATTGTCCCCTCACAAAACAGGGCGTACACTGTTAACGGAGGGATGGTACATGGTACCTCCCTTCATGCCAGCACAGTTTTCCCTCCAGTAATCTCCCTTCCTTTCAGAATGCAGGGTAGACCCCTGTATATCCCCCCTTTAAGAAAGCAGAGTTAGATCCCTGTGTATGCCCCCTCCCTCCTCCCTTCGGCAATGCAGAGTGAGGACCCGCCGGCTTTTCAGATAGTGAACGGGACGGCATGTGACGGCCTGTTCAACGAAAAATCCGGCAGTGTCGGTGGAGAGGCGGCGGGCTACATAATCAGCATAGTTAAGTAAACATTACCATATGCTAATTGTGGTGCGGCCACCGTGCGGCGGGGGTGGGGTGGGGGCTGCACCGAGTCCCGCTGCCACCGGCAAAATGCGGCGAGCCCATCTCAATGTCGCAGGTCGAAGCAGGCCTCTCCCTGCAGCATTTTACCGGGTCCTGCACCGTGACCCGCGGTGTCAAGGCGCTGGTAAAATTCAGCCCTATATCTAAATGAGAAGGTGAACAAAATAGATGTTTTATTGATTCAACTTACCTGTGTAATAAAAAAAAGTATCTCAATGTTTCTTGCATAATTTAGCAAGGGGAATTGCCATTAAATCTACCATTGGCATCCTCTGCTGGAAAATGCAAACCAAACGAACAAAGTCTATTCAGCATGTTATTGTTCACTGCACATTTAACCAGTACATCCTACCATCTTTATTATCACACCATTAATAAGTGAAAATATTAAATTAATGTTCAGTCCATTGAAAATATAAAATCTATTTAGATTCCTAGCAAAAACCCATATTTAGTATGTTTAATCATTTCAGCAATTAAACACAACTTTTACTGCATTTGGGTGGCACAGTGGCGCAGTGGTTAGCACCGCAGCCTCACAGCTCCAGCGACCTGGGTTTGGTTCTGGGTACTACCTGTGTGAAGTTTGCAAGTTCTCCCCGTGACTATGTGGGTTTCTGCTGGATGCTCCGGTTTCCTCCCACAGCCAAAGACTTGCAGGTTGTTAGGTAAATTGGCCATGGTAAATTGCTCCTAGTGTAGGTAGATGATAGGAGAATGGTGGGGATGTGGTAGGGAATATGGAGTTAATGTAGGATTAGTATAAATGGGTGGTTGTTGGTTGGCACAGACTCGGTGGGCCAAAGGGCCTGTTTCAGTGCTGTATCTCTAAATAAATTATAAAAAAAGAAAGACTTGCATTTATATAGAGCCTTTCATGACCTCAGGACATGCCGACCGCTTTACAGCCACTGAGGTACTTTTGAACTTTAGTCACTGTTGTCATAGAGTCGGACAGCATAGAAACAGGCCCTTCGCTCCACTGTGTCCATGATGACCATAATGCCTATCTATACTAATCCTACCTGCCTGCATTAATTGCACATCCCTCTATGCCTTGCTCATTCAAGTACCTGTCCAGATGCCTCTTAAATGTTGCTACTGTTCCTGCCTCCACCACCTCCACTAGCTCATTCCAGATAACCGCTATTCTTTGTGTGAAAAATTTACCCCTTTGATCCCTTTTAAATCTTCTTCCTCTCACCTCAAATCTATGCCCTCTAGTTTTAGTCACCCCTCCCATGGGAAACAGCCTCTGGCTATCTACCCTGTCTATGTCTCTCATAATTTTATATACCTCTATCATGTCCCCTCTCAGCCTCCTTCGCTCCAGGGAAAACACACCCAGCCTATCCAATCTCTCTTTATAACTCAAGCCCTCCAAACCAGGCAACATCCTTGTGACTCCTTACTGCAAACTCTCTAGCTAATCACATCTTTCCTGTAGTGCGGTGACCAGAACTGCACACAGTACTCCAAATGCGGCCTAACCAACGTTATGTACAACTGTAACATGACGTCCCAACTCTTGTACTCAATGCCTCGGCCGATGAAGGCAAGCATGCCATACGCCTTCTTCACCACCCTGTCTACCTGTGTTGCCACTTTCAGGGAACTATGTACTTGCACCCCAAGGTCTCTCTGCTCAACAACACTCCCCAGGACCCTGCCATTCACTGTATATGTCCTGCCCAGGTTTAACTTCCCAAAATGCATCACTTCGCACTTGGCTGCGTTAAATTCCATTTGCCAATCCCTTGCCCACTTTCCCAGTTGATCTATATCCTGTTGTAACCTTAGACAACCTTCTTCACTGTCCACTTTACCACCAATTTTGGTGTCATCTGCAAACTTACTAATCATGCCCCCTATATTCGCATCCAAGTCATTAATATATATGACAAACAACAGAGAGCCCAGCACCGATCCCTGCGGCACACCACTGGTCACCGGCCTCCAATCTGAAAAACAACCCTCCACTACCACCCTCTGCTTCCTATCACCAAGCCAATTTTGTATCCAATTGGCTAGCTCACCCTGGAATTTTCTGGACTAGCCTACCATGCGGGACCTTGTCAAAGGCCTTGCTAAAGTCCATGTAGACAACGTCCATTGCCCTGCTCTCGTCAATCCTCTCGGTCACCTCCTCAAAAAACTCAATCAAATTCATGAGGCATGATTTCCCACGCACAAAGCCATGCTGACTATCCCTAATCAGACCATGCCTTTCCAAATGCATATAAATCCTGTCTCTCAGAATCCCTTCCAATAACTTTCCCACCACTGATGTAAGGCTCACTGGCCTGTAGTTCCCTGGCTTATCTCTGCTGCCCTTCTTAAATAAAGGCACAACATTAGCTATCCTCCAGTCTTCCGGTACCTCACCCGTGGCTAACGATGATACAAAAATCTCTGCCAGGGCCCCAGCAATCTCCTCCCTTGCTTCCCATAGCATCCTAGGATACACCTGGTCAGGCCCTGGCGATTTATCCACCTTAATGCGCTTCAAAACCTCCAACACCTCCTCCTTTGTAATGTTGATATGCTCCAGGATATCGCTGTTCCCTCCCTTGAACTCACTAGCTTCCATGACCTTCTCCATGGTAAATACAGACAAGAAGTATTATTTTAAGACCTCGCCCATTTCCCGTGTCTCCACACATAGATTACCACACTGATCCTTAAGGGGACCTGCTCTCTCCCTAGCGACCCTTTCAGTCTTAATATACTTACAGAATCTTTTAGGATTCTCCTTTATCTTATCTGCCCGGGAAATCTCATGGCTCCTTTACGCCCTCCTAATTTCCTTCTTAAGTGTACTCCTACATCCCCTATACTCCTCGAGGGACTTGCTTGATCCCAGCTGCCTATACCTGATATATGCCTCCTTCTTTGTCCTGACCAGACCCTCAATATCCCTCGTCAACCAAGGTTCCCTCAACTTGCCAGCCTTGCCCTTCCATCTAACAGGAACATGCCGGCCCTGAACTCTTCCTATCTCACTTTTAAAAGCCTCCCACTTGCCAGAGGTCCCTTTACCTGTAAACAGCCTCCCCCATTCAACGTTTGAGAGTTCCTGTCTGATGCCATCGAAATTAGCCTTCCCCCACTTTAGGACTTCAACCTGAGAACCAATCCTATCCTTTTCTGCAACTATCTTGAAGCTAATAGCGTTATGGTCACTAGTCCCAAAGTGCTCCCCCACTGACACATCAACCACCTGCCCAGCCTCATTTCCTAAGAGGAGGTCGAGTGTAGCCCCTTCTCTAGTCGGGCCATCCACATACTGCTTCAGAAAACTATCCTGGACACACTTAACAACTTCTTCCCCATCTGATCCCTTAGCACTAAGGCAGTCCCAGTCAATATTAGGGAAGTTAAAATCACCTACTATTACAACCCTATAATTCCTACACCTATCGGTGATTTTCCTACATATATGGTCCTCCACTTCCCTCTGACTATTGGGGGACCTATTGTATAATCCCATCAAAGTGATCACCCCTTTCTTATTTCTAAGTTCTACCCATATGGCCTCGCTGGACGTTCCCCCTGGGATATCCTCTCTAAGTACTGCCGTGATGTCCTCCCTAATCAATAGTGCAAATCCCCCTCCTGTATTACCTCCACCTCTATCACGCCAGAAGCATCGGTACATTGAGCTGCCAGTCCTGCCCATCCCTCAACCACGTTTCCGTAATATCTATAATATCACAATCCCATGTACCGATCCATGCTCTGAGTTCATCTGCCTTACCTGTAAGGCTTCTTGCATTAAAATAAATGCAGTTTAGCCTACAAGACCTTCCACACTCCCTGTCCTGCCCCTACCCGGCCTGCCTACTGGACTTGCTTGCTTTAACCTCTACATTTGCCTCAACTATCTCATCGGACAGACTGCTACTTTGGGTCCTACCCCACTGCCAGACTAGTTTAAACCCTCCCGAGTAGTAACTGCAAACGTCCCCGCAAGGATATTGGTCCCCTTCCAGTTCAGATGCAACCCATGTTGTAATGTAGAAAACGCAGTAGCCAATGCAAGTACAGCAAACCTCCGCAAAAAGCAATGTGACAATGACCAGATAATTTGTTTTTTTTGTATGATGTTGATGGATGGTTAAATATTGGCCAGGACACCAGGGATAACTCCCCTGCTCGCCTTCGAAATAGTACCATGGAATCTTTTGCATCTACTACAGGGGACAGAAGGGGCCTCAGTCTCATGTCTCATCTGACAGACAATACCTCTGACAGCACAGCATTTCCTGGAATGCCAAACTTTGATTTTTGTCCTCAAGTCCTGGAGAAGGACTTGAACTCACAACCTTCTGAAATAGAGGTGAGAATACTACCAACTGAGCCATGGCTAACATTATGCAAGTTTATTATATTATTATTATGCTATTTATTATTTACGTTTGCTGTCTTAAAGCTATATTTCTAATGAGCTGAAGCACACTTGAATAATTGTGATGAAATTACCTTATTGTCTTGATCATGTTAAGACCCATTTCAACACAGCAGTGTGCGTGGTCTTGACGTGGCTCAGGGAGTCCAGATACGCAGTAATAGCAATCCCCCAGGATCTTAATTCTAAGACAGTGATGTTCCTAAAATGTTATTAAAAAAGCATTATTTTAATTAATATACTGTACTGCATAATTGGGTTAAGTGGAACTTTTTGCATGCACAGCAGAACAACAAATATTCATTGTCTTCAGTACACTTGTCAAAGCTGCTATTTGATACACATTTACAGTGAAGAGAATATTGTTGCATATTTTCATACTTTTGCATTTATACAGCCTTCTGGCAATTATATTTGCTGAGGGAATAAACAGAAAACAGTCATTTCTCTTCAGTGATTACACATATCAGGAGATTAGGAGTCTAGGAAAAGCACTCCAGGCACTTTAAAAAGACAATCTCAAGCATCCTTTAAATATGACCTTATTTAGAATTACCAGGCTACACGTGAAGTTCTGAAATAGGTATTTAGCTTCAAATTTAAATAAGTAAATTGTTTCCTTTTACTAAACACTGTGACACAATACCACATATTACATAACAATAATGTATTATTCTGCCTAAAAAATACCAATGCAAAATCACAGGTAATATGCAATGTGAATGACTCTTTAAGCTAATTGTTGATTTCCAAGGGGTATAACCTATTCTAATTAGCAGTACCGCGCCCAAGGTGCAATATTTCTGTGTCAATTTCATTATAAAACACAATGGGGGTGAAATTAGTCTTTGCCAGTAACATAAAATAGGCGTAAAGCAAATTGGCATCAAAGGAAAATAAAAGTGATTTGCAATGTGCCCATCAGCTGAAAGACTTATAGATATTATAAACAATTGTGTTTCCGTAAACAACATGTTAGGAGAAAACTAGAGGTAAAAAGGCACTTGGGCACTAGTGATCATAATATTATTAGAATTGATTTGATCACCAAACCAAGAAAATGCATCAGATGGCAAACAACATGAGTAAATTCATTGAGAAGTCCTACTGAAGAAACTCTGAAGAGAAATGGAATACTTTTACAACCATCCTTATGCTGAAGGAAGCATGCAGATCTCCATGATTAAAAGAGAGACCTATGGTAAAATAAAACTAAATTGGTTAACTGGTTATGTCCAAAGATGAATTCTAGGTTTAAGGAAAATAATTCTCAAGGGAACAGGAATATATATCAAACTCACTGAGGTCAATAGACGCTGCTATCAGACCAGCCGGAAGGATGTTGGCGAAGAGGATAGTATATAGTAATGGTAGAAATGGCAAGGTTTTTTTCAATTATGTTGGCCAGAGAGCCATTAAGGACTGTATAGGGCCATTGAAGGATTCCTCAGGGCAAATTCAGGTGGCCTCCTGAACTTTGGCAGAGATTTTAAATGGTTACTTTCTATCAGTCTACATTATTGAAGATACTGCTGTGTTATCATTAACATAGGACAGGGTGATGTAATTGAATGTATTAAAGTAGATGCAGATGTAGCCCTGGCTAGAATTAGATTTTTCAAAATAGATTGGGGCTGCTGGCCCTGACAGCATTCACTCGAAGAAATGCGAACTGTGCTTTGTGAGCCCCTTGCTTATATGTCTAATAGTTCGCTGGGGTCTAGGATTGTTCCCAAGGACTGGAAAAAGGCCCATATGTGCCATTGTTTCAAAGGGGCAATAAGTCATAACTGGGAAACTTTGGCCCATTAGTTTGACTTTGTTCTAAGGCAGGTTGCTAGAACTGCTGAAAATACACTGTGGGCTGAATTTTACCAGCCCCCCAATGTCGGGGGTTGTGGCGGGGGTGGGGGGGGGGGCCCAGTCACGGGCCTCACTGCCGGGAAGCCCCCACTCCATTTTACCGGTGGCGGCAAGGCCCTCCCCGCTGCAAGATGATGGAGACTTTATTTAAATATTAAAATCAATGGAAATTAATGAATAATGACTTACCTTGTAGCGACGGCCATCCAGCTCTGATATTCCAGCCGGTTGCCAGAACTCCCGCGCCTTCGGATCTCCATTCAGAGATCCAAGGTAGACCACTGGTGGGGAAGGGGGAGGAGTGAAATTTTCAGGGGAGGGGCGGGGGGAGTGGGGAAAACTCTTCTGATTGGTGGGGGGGATGGTGGGAAGGGGTTGAGGGATAAAGTTAATAATGTTTGGGGGGAAAGGTCGGGATCAGAATAAAAGTTTTTGAGGGGAAAGGGAAATTAATGAATTGATTAGGCAATGATGGTGTGGGAGAGGGGATTGAAAATGTTAATAAATGTGTATCTTTATTTTTGAACATTCTGTGACTTTAAAAATGTAAATGTTACTTAAGGGCTTAACGCCCTTTAAAAATAGTGCTGGCCTCTGCACTGTGGATGGTGCGCTTGCCCCCTCTATGTCATTGGGGGGGGGGGGGGACGGGCGCTCCACCGCCCCTCTGTGCTAATGAGCCGCTGGCAAAATATGGCGGGTCCGTGGCGCACGTCTCGTGTGTGCGCCACGCACTTTTTGAAGCTGAGAACGGCGGCGAGCTATTAAAATTCAGCCCTGTATCTCTTGTCAGAGATGCCTTGACAAAGGCAGACTTATTAGAGAGTCTCAATATGGCTTCTGGAAAAGAAGATCCTGTCTCACAAACCTGGTTGAATTTTTTGAGGAATTCACAAAGCTGGTGGAGCGAAATTCAGCTTCATAACACCAGCGGTTTCAGCATTATGGGAGTCAGTTGAGTTTAAAGGTGACAGAGGGGCTTCTCCTGACCACTTCTGGCATGGTCTGTACTGATTACGATGCTGTAGAGGGCGATAGCATGGGTGTTCATACGTGCTGCAGAAGCATGCAAGTGAGCAGATTGTGACGTCAGTCAGCGTCCAATGCTTATTTGACGCCCACTGGTAATTTTGGACCGCTCGCTGCTCTAGTTAACACCGTCTCTTAACAATGCTGAATTATTAGAGAGTCAAGCTGAATGAAGGAACCCCAACTAGAGCTATTTAAAAGCAGGACCATCCAACTTGCAGCAGGTGAATTGCCGTTGACAATCTATTTGCTGTTTTGCTGTTGCAGAGTTAGTAGAAGTACTGGGTTGTTGGAAGAGTTTTGAAGGGTTGGTTAAGTCAGCAGAGAGTGGTGCTGGATGTTTGGAAGGAGTTGTGTGCTTCTGAAAAGTCTCTGGGTACAGCACTTGCTCCCAGTCATTGGGGCTATAGTTGCAGTTTCCATTAGGCTGCAGCATAAGAGAGAGATGGAGCAGAAGCAGCAGAGAAGACAAGCTGCTTGCAGAGGGAGGAGGGCTCTCAGAAGGAGGCCTTATCCACTTAGTGTTTTCAGGAGCAATTCCCCTACTTGCACTAAGCCAAGAGCAGTGTGTGAGGCGAGTAGTGCAGTTGATAGGATTTGGTATGTAAGGATGCATTCGCTGACGTTGACCACTCATGTGAGGTCATTAAATATTTTTCAGCACTGCATCCAATGCTGGCATTGACTGCCATGGTCACCTGCTTCCACTGCGTTCTGAGCACTTGTCTGGAGAACCTCCTAGTCCCCGAAGGGAAGGGGGCCTCTCTCCTCCAGTCCACCTCCTGTACCGGTGACTCCAGTGCAGCACCTGAAAATCTGAGGGCACGCTCTGTCACCTGTCAAGCCATTTTGGGTCCTTCCTGAAGTTCTTCCAAGGTTGCCTAAGTAGTTTCAGCCCCTGCTGCAGCCAGAAAGTATCTCGCCTTTAAGAGGTGCTGTCTGACTTCAAGTACTTCAAGGTTAGCTTAATGTGGTCCTTGCCTCACACAAGCTTGGGCCCCCTGCTGAGTCATGCAGCCACTCAGCAGTGTGTTCAGCACTGGGCTGCACCCCACGATCATGGAAATGAGAAGGCAGCATGAAGTTTTTGTGCATCGTGATCTCTGTGCCCGAATTCAGGGGCTATCCAATCTATAATTCCAAAAATCCTTTGACCACTTGCCACGCAAAAGCTATTAATTCGTTTGAGTTCTGTCGGATTGGCAGGCAAATTTTGAATTTGGCAAGGAGCTGTGCACGCTCATAAATAGTAAGTAATTGTTAATGGTAGTTGTGCCATGTGGGGACCAGTGCTAGCATCCTTCACTGTCTTCATTAATGATTTGGTTGGGGAACTATCAACAATTTAATAGATGACAGAAAGCTATTTGTGGGTGTAAGAACCTTAGATGATGAAGATGGATTACAGACAAATCTGGGTGCAATGGGAGAAATAGATTCATGTCTATCAGATGTCTTTTAATGGACGAAATTTTATTTAAACAGACCTGCATGGGGAAAGATGGTAGCAAGTCAGGAACTCATTTATTCCATCAGTGGGCTTTGCCGTGGCTCATTAACTCAGCCACGGCATTAGCATCTCACTTCTGGGTTTCCCGGCCAGTCAGAGAGGGCAGATGGGACGTCACGCCGAATCTGTCAAAGGAAGGATTTCTAATCAAAAGGACCAGCAGGGGTCAGAATGGCTGAACTGTGCATTGATTCCTGAGGCTCCAGCTACCACTAGAATGGAAAGGAAACCTGGGAAGGCTTGTGATCCGTGGGTCTCTCACTCTTATCTGGAGGTCCTGCTGTGGAATCTGAGGGACTGAAATGAGGGGATGTTTGCCAAGGACAGGAGGAAGAGGTTGGCCTCCCAAACCAAGCAGGCTGAAGGAGTGAACAGCAGGAGTGTGGTCCCTTGAACCAGGAGACAGTGCACCAAGATGTTCGAGGACCTCATGAGGGCTGGAAGGGTGAGTGGCATAACACTTTCAAGTGCCAACACCCACACTGTGACTTTCCCAGCAGTCTCCTGCACAGCACTCCTCAGACCAACACACCTTGCAGCTTCACTCATTCCTCTCTCTCCAGGGACCTCCTCACCTCCAAATCTGAACAGCCAATACTCACACTCACTCTCATCTTTGTGCCATCTCACATCCATGTCTCATAGTCATCTTCCCAAATGTTGTCATATGACATACAGACATACGCATTAGGAGCAGGAGTAGGCCACTCGGCCTCTCAACCCTGCTCCGCCATTCAATAAGTTCATGGCTGAACTGATTACTCTACATTCCCGCCCAACCCTGATAACCTTTCACCCCCTTGCTTATCAAGAATATCTACCACTGCCTTAAAAATATTCAGACTCTGCTTCACTGTCTTTTGAGGAAGAGAGTTTTTCTCCACACAATCCATTTCTCACACTCACACCTCTCTGTTTTCTCTCCTTGCAGGAGAACAGATTGCACAATTCCAGGGAGAAACAGAGAACCGGGTGGTGGGATGGGTGGGGGTGTACCTCCAGTGATAGGCACCTTAATAGCCATTGGCAATGTATGCCCACCTGCTCCAAAGGACAGGAGATCTTGTTCCAGGAGGCTGCAGATATCAGCAATGAGTTGCTGAGAGAACCTGAGGCACTGGTGCTCACACATGTTGAGGGAGCTGATTCTCTGCCTGTAGATCCTTTGTTGGGGGTCTCGCCTCCTTTGAACTGGATCTCTGTGTCCAACCCCTCTGTCCAGTGCAGCGGGATGTGGCTGAGGAGAAGGCAGCTGATGCTGCTGTTGGTGTTACGCCTGCTGCTCCTGCTGCTGTTCACGTTGGTGCTGCTCCTCTTGTTCCTGATTAGAGTTCAAGGTAGAGCTGCATAAGCTGCTCCCATGCCGCGGTGAAGGCTGGCACCAGCGAAGTGCAGATCAAACTGAGTGAAGCCTAAGACAGGTGAATTGACTTCCAAGAAGTTGGAAATCACCTGTCAAGCAGTAAGAGCATACTCTCAGAAGAAGTGCTGTGAGCAGCAGCCTCTCACCTAGGCATTGCTGTAACTATTCAGTTTCACTGTTTGAAGGCTTCCCAGCCTGTCAGTTTCACTGAAGTAGCACTCTCCGCTGTGCCCTGAACTTGACCTGGGAGGAATAAAAAAACAGAAAGTGCTGGAAATATTCAGCAGGACTGGCAGCATCTGTGGAGAGAGAAACAGAGTTAATGTTTCAGGTCTGTGGAAAGCTCACAGCCCTGAAACATTAACTCCGTTTCTTTCTTCATGTATGCTGCCAGACCTGCTGAATGTTTCCAGCACTTTGTTTTTATTTCAGATTTCCAGCATCTGCAGTATTTTGCTTTTATTTGACCCTGGAGGACTCTACAAAGCTTGAGAAAGCACTGCTTGGCTGTTAAAGCCAGAATGATGGATTAAATCCTGAGTTAATTGCCTCTTTGAATATTTTAATGACATGCAAGTACCCTGCTGACCTGCAAACCCATCTGGGTCATGTTGGGCTGCCAACCCAGAGCTACTTTTTTACATTCCACCTTCACCCGAACTTGACTCCCCTTGACAGTTAAATTTCCCCCAATAGAGATAAATACAGTGTGATGAACTTGGGCAGGTGCAATATCAAGCATATATACACCCTGCAGGATGGAGTGTTCAAGGTTGCTGAACAGGAGAAGGACCAGAGTTTAGGTAGCATGAGCCACCGGAGGTCCATGACTAGTGCCAAAAGCTATTATAAAAGTAACTAGGGTGCTAAGATGTCTTGCCGGGACAAATAAATACAAAGCATGAAATATTATCCTTTCTCTGTGTAAGGCCTTGGTCAGGTCACATTTAGACTACTGTGTCCAATTTTGGTTTTCTTACATGGGTGAGATAGAGGCAATGGAAAGGGTTCAGAGGTGGGTCGCTAGATTGATACCTAGTTTAAGTCTCGTCAGTGAATTGAAAATATCAAAAGAATAGACTAGTTGAGCTAGACAAGTTTGGGAGGGGATATGCATAAGTTAGGTAAGCATCGAAATAGGTTAGAGGTTTGGAGGTATTTCTTTTGGCAGCAACATTAACCTTTGGAATAATTTGACTGCACATTTGGAATAATTTGACTGCACAGTGTTCAAAAGGGGGCTGGGCGAATTCCCAAGAGTGACTAATGTGTCTAGACATAGAAAGCAGGTGGGCCTTTGGGGGTTGTATCATATATATACTGTAGTCCCCAGGAATTTGTTGAACAGCTTGTCAGAACCAAATTTCACAGAAAGTTTTCCTGGATCAGCCTAAGGTTTGTTTTTGCCTTTCCAGAAGATTGCATGGCTATGGGGTTGGGTGTTGAGGTTGTGGGGGGAAATAGGGTGGGAGATGGGGATGGTTTTCAGAAATTGCGCCATGCCTAGAAAGGACTAGTTTGGTAGACTGGCTGGCCTAATGTCTTATGTCATATATTGTTATATAAGATTTTGGTCATTTTCTTTAATATCTCCTTAAGTGACTCAGAGTCAAACTTTGTTTGTGAAGCACCTTGTGACATCTTACTACATTAAAGGCGCTTAATAAATGCAAGTTGTTGTTGTTTGCAAATTTCCAGCAGCCTATTTTCTTTTGTAATGTTTTAATTTCCACTGATTACTATGCACTTTCTAGTGTTTAACTTTAAGTGGTAATTGCAAATAAATACTTAAAATTAACTTCGCTTTCATCATCTTTCAAAGCATTTGTTACACTACAGTCACATTCTTCGGCGTTTAAGTCATCCATCTGGCTGTTCTGATTATCAATTCAGATTTTTAGAGGACCCTGACTGAAATTGTGAGGAGCCGCTTAAACCATAGAACCATAGAAAAGTTACGGCAGAGAAAGAGGCCATTCAGCCCATCATGTCTGCGCTGGCTGAAAAAAACTAGCTGCCCAATCTAATCCCAGCTTCCAGCACCTGGTCTGTAGCCTTGCAGGTTACAACACTTCAGGTGCAGGTCCAGGTACCCATTAAATGAGTTGAGGGTTTCTGCCTCCACCACTGATCCGGGCAGTGAATTCCAGACACCCACCACCCTCTTGTTCCCTCCAATCCTTCTACCTTAAATTTGTGCCCCCTGTAATTGACCTCTCTGCTAGGGGAAACAGGTCTTTCCTGTTTACTCTATCTAAGCTCCTCATAATTTTGTATACCTCAATTTTGTATACCATCAACCTCCTCTGTTCTAAGGAAAACAACCCTAGCCTATCCAATCTTTCCTCATAGTTGTAATTTTCAAGCCCTGGCAACATTCTTGTAAATCTCCTCTGTACTCTCTCCAGAGCAATTATGTCCTTCCTGGAATGTGGTGACACAAACTGTAAGCAATACTCCAGCTGTGGCCTAACCAGCATTTTATACAGTTCTAGCATTACATCCCTGCTTGTGTATTCTATACCTTGGCCAATAAAGGAAAGCATTTCATATGCCTTTTTCACCACTTTAACTACCTGTCCTGCCACCTTCAAGGACCTGCACTCTAAGGTCTCTCACTTCCTCTACCCCTATATCCTCCCATTTATTGTGTATTCCCTTGCTTTGTTTGCCCTCCCGAAATACATTCCCTCACACTTCTCCAGATTGAATTCCATTTGCCACTTTTCTGCCCACTCAACCAAACCATTGATATAATTCTGCAGTCTACAGCTATCCTCTTCACTATCAACTACACGGCCAATTTTTGTGTCATCGGCAAATTTCCCAATCATGCCTCCCACATTTAAGTCCAAATCATTAATATATACCACAAACAGCAAGGGACCCAACACTGAGCCCTGTGGAACTGGAAACCGCTTTCCATTTGCAAAAACATCCATCGACCATTACCCTTTGTTTCCTGTCACTGAGCCAATTTTAGATGCAACTCACCATATTTATTCCCCTGTATCCCAGGGGCTTTTACTTTTCTGACCAGTCTGCCATGTGGGACCTTTTCAAATGCCTTACTAAAATCCATGTAGACCATATCCACTGCACTACCATCATCAATCCTCCTTGTTACTTCTTCAAAAAATTCAATTAAGTTAGTAAGACACGACCTTCCCTTAACACATCCCTGCTGACTATCCCTAATTAATCCATGCCTTTCTAAGTGACAGTTTATCCTATCTCTCAGAATTGATTCTAATAATTGCCCACCACTGAGGTCAGACTATAATTATTTGGCCTATCCCTCACACCCTTTTTCAACAATGGTACAACAGATCCTTCCAGATTATTAAGAGGCCATGATCAACAGGTATATGGATATCATTTAACCCTTTAAGTACTGACATCGAAGTGCTGGTGTTAATCTTGTGGCCCTCTGCTGAACCCTTTCCAATGACATGATATCACTTTGAAAGTAGGGGCCCTGTCAAGAAAATCCCATATGCCAAATAAGAATATTAATTTCATTGGTTGGAAACTTACATTAGACTTTAAATGGAAATAAATCCTATAGTAACTTTTAGAAAACTAGCAGCTAAGATGGCCACTGCAATTTGCATTTGAAATACCAGGAGATAGAACTGCAGACAGGAGTCTGAGAAGCCCTGGACCAAGTACAATGGCTTGCTCTAAGTAATTGAATTACCTAGGATTGCTTCATTAGCACAACAGGCAAGGCTGTCCAGATGCTTTGACTTTGAAAGAGCAAACCCCTCTGAGGGTAAATATTGGCATTCTGGAACCCATGGAACCAATTCTGAACCTTGTATCTCATGGGTGACTTCAATCTGCATATAGACTGGGTAAACCTAATGAGCACTAATGATGTGGAGGACGGGTTTCTGGAGTGTGTTAAGGATAGTGTTCTCGAGCAGTATGTTGAGGAACCGATTAGCGAACAGTCTATTTTAGATCCAGTATTATTATGTAATGAGAAAGGGTTAATTAATAATCTTGGTGTAAAAGAACCTTTAGGAATGAGTGACCATAATACATTTTACATTATGCTTGAAAGTGAGGTAGTTCAATCTGAAGCCAGGGTGTTAAATTTGAACAAAGGAAATTGTGAAGGCATGAAGGCAAATTGGCTGAGGTAGATTGGGAAAATACATTAAAAGCTATGACAGTACATAGGCAATGGATAGTCTTTAACGAATTATTACATAGTTTACAACAACTATACATTCCTTCAATCACAAAAACTCCAAAAGAAAAGGCAGTCAACTGTGGATAGCAAAGGAAGTTAAGGATTGTATAAGATTAAAAGAAAAAGCCTATAAAGTTGCCAGAAATAGTAGTAAACCTGAGGATTGGGAGGATTTTAGAATAGATTTTTTTTTTAGATTTAGAGATACAGCACTGAAACAGGCCTTTCGGCCCACCGAGTCTGTGCCGACCATTAACCACCCATTTATACTAATCCTACACAAATCCCATATTCCTATCACATCCTCACCTGTCCCTATATTCCCCTACCACCTACCTATACTAGGGGCAATTTATAATGGCCTATTTACCTATCAACCTGCAAGTCTTTTGGCTGTGGGAGGAAACCGGAGCACCCGGATGAAACCCATGCAGACACAGGGAGAACTTGCAAACTCCACACAGACAGTACCCAGAATTGAACCCGGGTCGCTGGAGCTGTGAGGCTGCGGTGCTAACCACTGCGCCACTGGGAAATCTTGTTTGACGAACCTGTTGGAGTTTTTTGAAGATGTTAGTAACAAAATTGATAAAGGAGAGTCAGTGGACATAGTATACTTGGATTTTCAGAAGGCTTTTGATAAAGTCCCTCACAGGAGGTTGGTTAGCAAAATAAAAGCACATGGGATAGGAGGTAATATACTGGCATGGATTAAGGATTGGTTAACAGGCAGAAAACAGAGTAGGAATAAACAGGTCATTCTCGTGTTGGCAGGCTGTGACTCGTGGGGTACCACAAGGATCAGTACTTGGGCCCCAGCTGTTCACAATATATATCAATGATTTGAATGTGGGGACCAAATATAATATTTCCAGTTCATAGATGACACAAAATTAGGTGGGAATGTGTGTTGTGAGGAAGATGCAAAGCGGTTTCAAGGGGATTTTGACAGACTTAGTGAGTGGTCAAGAACATGGCAGATGGAATATAATGTGGAAAAATGTGATGCTTTCCATTTTTGTAGGAGGAATAGATGTACAAACTAGTTCTTAAATGGTAAGAGATTGGAAAGTGTAGATGTACAACGGGACCTCGCCAAAAGTCATTGAAAGCTAGCAGCAAGCAATTAGGAAGGCTAATGGTATGTTAGCCTTTATTGCAAGAGGATTTGAGTACAGGAATAGTGAAGTGTTGCTTCAATTGTATAGAACCTTAGTTAGACCACACCTGGAGTACTGTGTGCAGTTTTGCTTCCTTTACCTTTGGAAGGATATTATTGCCATAGAGGGAGTGCAACGAAGGTTCACCAGACTTGTTCCCAGGATGGCGGGACTGTTCTATGAAGAGATATTGGGGAAACTGGGCCTGTATTCTCTCGAGTTTCGAAGAATGAGAAGTGATCTCATTGAAACCTACAAAATACTTAAAGGGATAGACAGGGTAGATGCAGGTAAGATGTTTCCCCTGGTTGGGGAGTCTAGAACCAGGAGACACAAATTCAAAATAAGGGGGAAGCCACTTAGGACAGAGATGAGGAGAAATTTCTTTACTCAGAGGGTTGTGAATCTTTGGAATTCTCTATCCCAGAGGACTCTGGCTGCTCAATCATTGAGTGTGTTTAAAGCAGAGATTGACAGATTTCTAAATACCAATGACATATGGGGATAGTGTGGGAAAAAGGCATTGAAGTGGATGATCAGCCATGATCATATTGAATGGCGGAGCAGGCTCGATGGGCTGAATGGCCTACTCCTATTCCTATGTTCCTAAAAACAAATGGGATTGAGAGAACCATGTGACCGTCTGTCCATTTCTGAAAAAAACAGAAGTTTTGCTACACTCAGGGAAGCCAAGCAGTAACTGAGTGTGCAGCAGCAGAAGAGGCTGCTGTTTCCCTTTCTCTCTCTCTCTTTCTCTCTCCCCAGAAAACATCAGGCTGGATTCTATAGCGCTTTCGAATTCAGGATCCATGGCGGGGGGGTGGGGTGGGGGGTGGGCGGCCTGACGATCGCCTCGGATGAGGCTTGCCACGGACCTCAAGCCGGCAGGGCCCGGCCCGGCCCAATATTGACGGTTGCGGCGAGGACTCATGGCGGCCCCCCCCACCCCTCCGCCACCTGGTAATGGGACTGTAAATTAAATATTTGAATAAATTAAATTACCTGCATTAATAACTTTCCCGTCGCCTCCTGAAGTCCCGCCGTGATCTTCACCCCGGCGGCTGGCATTGCCGCCTATTTGGATCCCGGTCTGGGGAAATGAGGCGCAACACTGGTGGGGAGGGGGGAGGAGGTAAGTTTCTCAGTGTGAGGGGCGGGGAGGAGACGGGGTCAAATGAACGCCATGGATGTAGGGGACAGTGGAAGGGTTATAGTTTATAGTTTAAAGTTTGTGCAGTTGTGGGGGAGGTTAGATAGTAAAGGTAAGTGTTTTGTGGGGGAAGGACAAATAATTGATTTAATTGTTATTGGGAGGTGGGAGAGGGGCAAAAGAGAGTTAAAAAAAAAATGCCATTTAACTTTAAATATTCAAATTTACCGGTAGGGCTGATAGCCCTTTAAAAATGGCATCATGCTTGTGTACAGGCAGCTGACACCATTGCTGGGGACAGATACCCCGCCCCCTCTACATGATCGGGGGCAGGGTGGGGGCAACCCTCCTGGCTATATAACTGAGTTGCTGAGATTGAAATCATGGCGGCTCTTTTGTTTGCGGCCCGCATGTGTGGCCCGCCATTTTTTTCGCTCGCTGCCGATTTCAGTGGCAGGCCTATAGAATTCAGCCCATCAAGTTTGAAAACCATCTGCGACCGTGGACTCTCCAAGCCTGCAAACTGCTACAGCCAGTGACCAGGAGAAGAGAGCCAACTACAATTCTGCTTTCAAGAAAACCTCGAGCAAAGCATTGCAACCAAAATGCACTTTGACTAGTGAGGGCTTCAAGAATACAGCTTCAGCCGAGGTCTACCGGATCCTCCATTTCACAGACCGTGTATTTAAGTTCCATTCTGGAACTTTAATCCAACCACCAAATCTATTTTTCCCTCTGTAATCTATTTGTATGCATATTTCTTTTAGGATTCTTTAAATCGGGGTTGGAATGTTAAGTGTAATAAACTTACCTCTTTCTTGTTTAAACTCAAGAAAACCTGTTCGATTGGTTCTTTTACGATCACAGTAAAGGTAAAACACTCACAAAGGTGGTCAGCACAATCATTGTTTAAAAGGAATAAACCCTGTTGTGGTCAAATAAGAGGAAGGGCAAGAGGGGAGCCTGAGACCCCCTCCTCACCTAGTCGTAACAGGCCCAAAAGGGGACACCATTGATGAAACTTTCCACTTTGGTGGGTGTAAATGGGTGATATCAGATCAGCCATCCCACCCCACCAATTTTCCTTTCCATTGAAGTCAATGAAGAAAATTGGGCATGGAACACAAATCGGTGGTTGTTGGTTGGCGCAGACTCGGTGGGCCGAAGGGCCTGTTTCAGTGCTGTATCTCTAAATAAATAAATAAATGGATAGCCTGTCTGATATCACCCATTTTACACCCTGTCAAAGTTAAAAGTTCTGCCCAATACTCTAGATGCAGTGTGATCAAGGAAACAGAACATTTTAAAATAAGCTGCTGCAATTTTTATATGATATCCTTTTCTATACAGTCAAACATTTTGTCTATTTTCTTTGCAACCTGGGAGTACTAGGTTAATGGTGTTGGTGAGCTGTTCACCAATATTCTGCAATGCCCATCTGGCTCTTATTCCTCCACTATGTTCCCATTGAGTATATACCCACATCACCTTTTTTGGCCAGATATTACCACTTTGCATTTACCAGAATTAAATGCATTTGCCACTTTTCTGCTCATAAAGCAAACACCTTTCTGAGTTTATGGATGGTGATTTTTAATACTTGCCACTGTCCCTGCTTTGGTGCCATTCTCAAACTTAGACAAACTTGACCTGCTTCCAGCCCCTAAGTCATCTATGAAAATGATAAGCAGCAGTGTTGAAGCAATATCAAAAATATATTTGAGTAATATACTGAAAGCCAAGAAACTCTTCCTCTTGAAGGGTCGGTTGCCCTTTGGTTACTGACCGTTCTGCACGGAAACCAGTTTCTCTTTATTTACTCTCTCAAACCTCTTTGAACACCTTTATCAAATCTCCTCTTGACCTTCACTGCTTTCAGGAGAACACCAGTTTCTCCAGTCTCTCTGTGTAATTGAGTCTATCTTCCTTGATACCATAATAATATAAAAGCAAAATACTGCGGATGCTGGAAATCTGAAATAAAAACAAGAAATGGTGGAACCACTTAGCAGGTCTGGCAGCATCTGTGGAAAGAGAAGCAGAGTTAACGTTTCGGGTCAGTGACCCTTCATCGGAACATCAGTTCCGATGAAGGGTCACTGACCCGAAACATTATCTCTGCTTCTCTTTCCACAGATGCTGCCAGACCTGCTGAGTGGTTCCAGCATTTCTTGTTTTCATTCCTTGATACCATTCTCCTTTGCAACCTCTCTAAGGCCTTGACATCCTTCCCAAAGTCTGGTGCCCAGAATTGGCTGTAATACTCCAGCTAGGGCCTGACCAATGGTTTTATAAAGGTTTAGCAGAACTTCCTTGTTTTTGTACCCTATTCTTCTTTTATAAAGCCAAGGATCCAATATGCTTTTTAAACAGACTTCTCAATTTGTCCTGCCAGCTTCAAAGACCTGTGTACGTACACACCAAGGTTCTGCTGTTCATGCTTTCCCTTTGAAATTCTACTGTTTAGTTTATATTGCCACTCCTCATTCTTCTGACCAAAATTAATCACTTCACACTTCTCTGCATTACATTTCTTCTGCCATGTGTCTACCCATTTTACCAATCTTTTTATGTCCTCCTCCTCCTCCTTCTCACATTTCTGAGTTTTGTGTCAACTGCAAACTTTGAAAATATGCCCCGACATTAATATGTATCAAAACAGCAATGGTCCCAAGTACATTTCCCTCCTTTCTGAAAAAGAACTGTTCAGCACTACTCTCTGTTTTCTGTCCCTTAGCCAATTTCATATCCACGCAGCCTTTAATCCTATGTCTTCAATGCTGCTAACAAGTCTATTATTTGGTACTTTATTAAATGCCTTTTGAATGTCAATATGCACAACATAACTCTCATCCACCCTCTCCATTACTTCATCAAAGAACCAGTACAGCAAAACATAGCTGCAAGTGTTATATTGTGGGCTGTGTATTACATTCTACCCACCATAAGAGCATACACTTGATAACATACAGGTGCAAAGCTCCTTGGCATATTTTGAGAATGCAGACAGAAGCAGTTGCTTCTGATAACAATCTTTGATAACAATCAAAAGACTCTGCAGTTGGTTTAGAAAGTGCCCAAGAAGTCCAATGGATTGCCAGAACAGTTTTTGAATGCAATTTCGCATCACATTATGCCAAGCCCAAATGAAAAGCGATGGCTTCCCTGAGGTAGTTTCACCCCATTTCATTTTAATGTATTCTGGAGTGGATTATTGAGTTATGCTGCCATTTTTACATCAATGAGCATTTAAAACCATTTAGCATCAATGTGAAAGTGGCAGTACACTGAACCTGAAGACACACATACTTCATTAGCTCAACTATCAATGCCCACAACATAAAATCAACAACAATTTGCATTTATATAGCACCTTTATTGAAGAAAAATGTCCCAAGGCGCATAACAGGAGCATTATCAAACAAAAATTGACGTCAAGCCACATAAAGAGATATTAGGACAGGTTGGTCACAGAGGTAGGTTTTAGGGAGCATCTTAAAGGAAGAGAGAGAAGTGGAAAAGTTTTTGGGGGATTTCCAGAACTAAGGGCCCAGGCAGATGAAAGGGTGGCAACCAATGATTGTGCAACCGAAATTGGAGATGTGCAAGATGACAGAATTGGAGAAACATAGAAATTTCGGAATGTTGTAGTGCTGGAGTAGGTTACAGAGATAGCGAAGGGTGAGGTTATGAAGGAATTTGAACATAAGGATAAGAATTTTAAATTTGTTGCGCTTTTTGGACCAATGTAGGTTGGCGAGCACAGGGGTGATGGATGAATGGGACATTAAGCAGGTTAGGATACAGGCAGCAGAGTTTTGGATGAGCTCAAGTTTATGGAGGGTGGAAGGTGGGAGGCTGTCTGAGACTTCACAAACACCTCACCTACTCAGGTATTGATGCTCAAAAGTACACAGATGTCACATAGAAAGAAAGAAGTTGCATCTTCGCTGTGTTTTTCCTGCCATTAGGATGTTCCAAAGCACTTCTCAGCTAATTAATTGCTTTTGAAGTGTAGTCACTGTTGTTAAGTAGGCAAACATGTTAGCAATTTGCTCACAGCAAGCACCCACAAAACAGCAATGAGATAAATAACAGATACTCTCCTTTTGGTGGTGTCAATTTGTCAATAATTTTGGCCAGGCCACCAGGAGAACTCCCCCGCTCGTCTTTGATTAGTACCATGGGATATTTTATGTCTAAGCAGCCAGATGGGTTTTTAGTCTCATCTGAATGACAGCATCTCTGAAAATACAGTATATCCTCTGTACTGCATTGGAGTGTCAGCCTAGATTACATGCTCAGGTCTTGTAGTGAGACTTGAACTGAGAGACAAAAGTGCTATCACTGAGCCAAGCATACTTGATATTCAACTATTTATATCCTAAAATACATATACACTTGATGAAGTCAGATATTGAAGTTCAGATTTCACCTCCTGCAAAAGTAATTTCCATTGCACTTCATTAAGAATTTGGGATCCATACATACCCAAAATACTAAAATGTGAGAATTTACAAAGGCGTTAATAGTGCACATTCAAAAGATACAAAAACAGAAAATGCTGGAAATACACATCAGCATAGTCACCATAAACGTTATGCACAAACTTTTTGTCTGCCTTCTCCTTTCAGGTGTTGACTACCTATTGTGTTTTTTCAGCATTTTCTATTTTTGTTTCATATTTCTGGCATTCCTTATTTTTCTTTTTATACGTACAATATAATGTATATTAAATATCTGGACATACGGAGGGTAGGGGAATTAGACCCACTCAAAACTGGCATGAAATTGGGAAGCCAGAACCATATTAGGAGAGGATGGCCAATCGATCAGCTCCCGCAATGAGGCAGCCAACAGGTTGGGTCTGGGGATGGCGGTGTGGGTGGATGGGGTGGGGGACGGCATCTGGAGTGGGGAGTACGGCCGTTTGGAGCTCACACTACAACCATTTAAACCTGAAAATTGCAATCGGTGTAGGGCTCTAATTTACATATTTAAGCAGACTAACATGTGTTTCAGGTGGGCATGTAGGTTGCTCGCCCATTTATTGACGCAGCAGAAAATTGCACCAGACAGAACTTGCACATTATTGCAGCAGTCTAGGTAGCAACCCCACCCCCCAATTTTCAACAGCCACTCATTTCTTTTGTAGGCGAGGAATGGGCAGCTGGTAGTTGAAAATTGCCCCCATATTCTTTATTCTCAGACTCTGAAATGACGAATAAGAGCTCTTGATTATTTTGGTAATTTTATTAGTAAATTGAACTTTTTCATTTCTATCAAATGTGTGCAATAAATCCAAGCACATTGTAAGCAAGATCACCTTGTTATATTTAATTATTACATTGAGTTGTGCATTATTATAAAGCAATAGAGGCATGTAAGCATGCTCAATGAATTTTCAAAGCAGCGCAATTTATGGAAATGTTACAGCATTTTTATTTTAAATTATCTATCAATTAAGAGAAAATTGGAACAAATTGAAGACAAAAAAAAAATGAAAGAAATTAAAGTATTTGAAACGATAATCAGAATTTAGTTTATTGCATCTGGCAAAACACGATGGGCTGGATTTTATTCGCGCGCTGCGCTCTGCAGCAGCCGCGATCAATTTGGCGGCCTACCAACATGGAAGGGCCGTCGCACAGTCCCCGCAATATTACACGCGGGGGCTGACGTAGCGGGAGCGGCTGCCGCATTCCCTGCAACGACGTCCATGCCATCGCACAGGTGCTGGTGCCATTTTTAAAGGGCTTTAAGCCCTTAGCAAAAATTACAATTTTAAAAACTTTATCCATATTAATTTTTATTAAATAAAAAGTTATGTGATGGAGGCCCTTCCCCAACCCCCCCCAATGGACATTTCATTGCCTGAAATAACCAAAACATGCCTTTTTCCCGACCTGAACTTTACCCCCCAACCTTCAAACTTTTGCCCTTCAACCCCTTCCCACCATCCCCACATCCAATCAGAATTGTTTTCCCCGTCCTCCACCCCTCCCATTCTGAAAATTTTATTCTTCCTCCTCACAACCAGGTTCCCGCCCCAGAACTCCATACGGAGTTCCGAAGGCGCGCGAGGGACGAACGGCGGCCGTAAAATCGGTGTGGGGCGACCGCCGCCAGCAGGTAAGTGAATTTGCATCTAATTTAGTATAATTTAAATATGTATATGAAGGCCCCCTGCCGGTAATATCCGGTGGGACCTTCTTGATGTTGCAGGTCATAGCCGGCCTCTCCCTGCAGAATTTTACGGGATCCCCCCTCCCGCCCGCCGTGACCCATAGCATCGAGGAGCTCGTAAAATTCAGCCCAATGATTGACTTAACCCCTCAAGATTTCTTCTGAGCTCATTGCAGCACCAGATTTTACTTATCAAATTCAGTTATAAAGTCTATCCACTGCATTTATGCTTAATTGAACTTACATGTGCAAGTCGATCAAATCTCGCAAACAGTTCATTCAGCATCCTCACTAGTTCCTGTGCAGACAGGGTTGTCGAGAGGTTGGTAAAACCTTTCACATCTGCAAAGAGAATGCTAAATAAAACATGGAAAATATTGTATTAATATTTCTTTGTTCAGTAAATAGGATAGCTACATTTCAACACTTAATACGGTCAGTTTAAGTTATTTTATTCTCACTTTGTTACCACCAGGCAGCTTTTCAGTTCTAGTAGAGGTCCATTTCAAAATTTGCATCCATTTCAAAATGTGTTGCTTCCTTATTTCTGGAGCTTTCTATCCTTAGTGCTGTGAAAATGCAGCTGGGAGAGCAGGTAATTGGATCTGTGCTCTTTATGATAGATTGCATAATTAAAATGTTGAGGACAAAGGCCAACCATTTCCATTCCTCACAGCCAGCCATCAATGGTGACAGGCCTCTTTCACTAAGTATTTAAGCAAGTATAGAATCTAAAGGACCGTGCAAGTCATGCAAGCCTCACTAACGTGATAGTCAGATATTAAAAAAAGGCTGACCCTTTTCAATGCATTTTAATTCCTTTGTAACTAATAAGCTGGGTCATTAAAAAAAGAAAATAAATAAAAAGCTGTTGGTTATAATCCTGGATGGAAGACTTGACTTCTCTTGGCAAGTTTTTTTTTTAATCAAACAAAGCTACTAATAGCAAATAGATTTCTTACCTCACATTTTCATAGCGATGTATGTAGATTTTATGAAACTGGTGCTGTAAATGTTCATCTTCCACATTTGACATGTCATTAATCATCTCCAACACAACAAACCGTGGCAAAACTGAAAGAACCAGCCTCTCCTTAATTATGTAAAAAAACACACACACACATGGATATCATTAGCAATTATAGGCAATATATTCACAGCAGATTCTTTAGATTTGGAAGAAATGTAGTTAATACATTCACAGCTATCCTTCTCCACCCTTCTCAATTCTGGCTGTAAAGGTTAACATACCTTTTCTTCAACTTTCACACAATGGTTTAAATTTTGCTTTTCTTTGACGCAATATACTCATAAAAATAATCAATGTGATGACTGACCCCCATTTTAATCTTCCCATATTTTTAAAATATATTTTTTTCTCTTGCTTTCTTTTAGCATCCAGGCCCTATGTATTTCCCAGCAGACAGATCAGAGATGCTCTTATAATTGTGATTGAGGGTCATTTGTTCTCCCTCTTTATGGGGAAGCCCTTGACATTAACTTCCACGTGTAATGTTGGACAATGGTGTAAAATGAGGAGGGGACACCCATTATACACCACACCTGATCGTTCTTTCCAATGAAGTCAATTGAAAATCGGGTGCGGCATATAATGGACAACATTTTGATATCGTCCAATATACATCGTTATTCATAGTTAAAATTACCCCAGTGTTTTCTTCTGACAATATGGCCAAGATTAGAAACTCACAGGCCTGTGGGGGGTGGTGGTGGTGGGGAGAGGAATTTTGACTTTGGGACAATTGTGTAAAATGGGCAATATTGACTCAGCCATCCTTGAGACAGCTCTTGTCGATTTGCATTCAATGGAAATGAAAATCGGAAGAGATAGATAAGTGGGCTTAATCAATATTTATTTTCTTAAAAAGCTGTTATATTTCTATCCAGTCCCATTGAGATTGGGCTGGAGGCAGGGGACTGGAAAATAGAGGGAAGGTGCATTGGGACAGCTCCCCAATGCTTTTTCACCTCCAGGAGAGTTTCCCAGGGTGGGCTGGGAACAGGGTCAGTTGCCCACTCCACAAAGGTAGAAAGCCAATTAGTCCAATTAAGGTACTACTTAGCAGTGATTTTTGTGCCCTCACCAGTATTTTACCAAAGTGGAGTGGCCCCTCTTACACCGTGTGCTGAGGCTGCCAGATCAATCATGCCCCAGCAATGGGGCCACGGGGCTGAAAGGCCCAGTCTGTCACTATTCCTGCGGAGGGGTTTCCCCTACCAACTTTGGGCCTCTTTATTTCATGAATTCCATGTTGAGGCGCCCTGCCTGCCTCAGCAGTGCCCACCTCTTCCAGTGAGGTTGGTGGCCTGACTTCGCTGTGGTGCCTCTGATTGGGCATGCAGCCTCTGGAGCTCGCTTGGCATCCTTAATAGAATGGTGAGTGCAGAGGCGGCTAATTAGGAAGATGTCTCCCAGATGGTTGCTCCCAGTGTGCTAACTTGATGGGCAGCCTCGGGACCCCCATATGGGCCTGATGTAGGGCTCTCGACGCTTACCAGAAAATCCAGCCCATTAACTCTGTTTCTCTCCACGGATACTGCCAAACCTGCTGAGTATTTCCCTCATTTTCTGCTTTTATTTCAGATTTCCTGCAATTGCATTATTTTGCTTTTGGCTGAGTCGATATTGCTTGTTATACACTATAGCCCAAAGCCAAAATTCCCCCCTCTGTATGAAAAGCAAAATCATGAATGTGCATCCTAGTTCTCACAGAGCACTTAACCTGGTGGCAAGGTTAAGCCTCACTGTTATGACCAGGGGAGAAGGGGTCTAGGGGGTCCCTCTCAGCCTTTGCCTGGTTTAACCAGAACAAGATTTAATTTTTAGAAAAATACCATGTTTTAGCTCCCCCTTAGTGAATCCTTTTTCCAATTGTAAGACAAAGAAATCAATTCAGACAGGTTTTCTTAACTTTTAAACAAGAAAGGTAGAAGTTTATTAATCTTAAACTCTAATCCAACTACGAATGTGCAATGTGACCATGCTAGTATGCATACGCAATAAACACACACGCAGATAGAGACAGAAAGGTAGAAAAGTATAAAGGAGAAAAGTTTGAGGCAATAGATGGGGTTCTATTTTACTGTCCTTTGAGTTTGCTGTGAAGTCTTTGCTTGCCAGTCAGACTTGCAATTTGTTGGGGTCCAGTGCACGCTTCAACTTGTTTCGAGGTTGGAGTCTTTTCTCTCTTGAGGTTTATGTGTCTTCCATGAGTCTGGTGGCTTGGGAGAAAGTGAGAGAGAGAGAGAGAGAGCGAGAGACACATAGACAGAGAGAGAGGCTTCCTTGCTCCAGCTTCAGTTTCAACAGCCTTCTCTGTGGCACAATTCAAAAAAACCTAGGTTGCCCAGCAGGTTAGACATGTGACTAGTGGTTTGGCCACTTCTGTTGTGGATTCTGCCATCCTAGTAGTCATTCTGGAATGTGAGCATCCTCACCTTCAATGTATGATGATCATCCCCCATTTTGGGTTAAGTGGACCAGGGAATTGCCTTTTGTCTCTCCAAGCACTGTCTGTTAGTATGCAAATGTTTTTCTAGCCAAGTGTCTGGTGATTTTCTTTTAACAAGTCCTTTTTTCACTCCAGCAACAGTTTAAAATCAATGTCAAAATTAATATGCCGCATTGTTGGCAGGCGGGGGTCTGCATGACACCTTCACACCAGCGGAATGAAATGCGAATTTTTAAAAGAGCGTTTCATTAAAAGGGACGAAAGAAAAGATAAGGACAGGAAAACACACATGCATCACTCTCATTCATTCGGACCCCTAAGAATTGTGACAGCCTGTCTTTTCTTGTAGCGGTGCTGCTTTAAATGGCCCTTTCTGCTATCCCAATAAACATGTGGTTTTTGGGGAAGTTGTTTTTGTTTTAGTTTGCACATTTCCATGACTGCCTCAGGTCTTTGTTCTTGTTGAGGTCTGCAGGGGGAGGGTTAGATTTAATTAGCCCGAGGTGGGAGTTCTGTTCAGGGGCGGCGGTAGTGGGCAGTTCCACTCTGAACTCTCTTTCAGTGCTTTGATGAGTCGTGCAAGGGCTTTTCACCTCAGTGGATGGCTGGTTCCCTTTTTTCCTGACTGTGGGGGTGGATTCTTTGCTAATCTTCCCTTTGTCCTCTGGGACACTCCTACTTGCAGGGATTTGTCCACATTCTACTGCACTCCCCTGTGGCACTTCGACTAGGTGAGGCATCACCCTCACAGTGTCGCTGCCCTCTTGAGGACTTTCGTTGTCTGTGCAGTTGCCTGTAAATGCTGTTAGCAACTCTGGTGGGGTGCTTCTAGTGTCTGCATTTACATAGGAGAATGTGGGGTCTAGTTTTTCAAACATTTCGGCGTTGGTTGACCGGACAGTAGGGGTTTTCATCCAGGATTCCTTCAGGACTTCATTTAACCTGCCCTCCTAACACCGGTACAGGACTTAGGGGCGCATATTTCACTGTAGGTTAGGGTTTCCCCTCAACCTGGCACATGTGGCAACTCCTACAGTACTCCACCACATCTTTATGGAGTTTTGTCCAGTCAAACTGCTGTCTTATGCAGGCTTTGGTTTTGCATATATCGACATGTACAGCCACTGCAATCTCATGGGCCATTTTTCCTATTTCTCTCCAGTACCTCTGCGGCACCACTAACTGGTGAACCACTGTCCACTCCTTGCTCTCAGGTCTGTGAGGAGAACTCACAGGAGAACAGGGCGGCACAGTGGCGCAGTGGTTAGCACCGCAGCCTCACTGCTCCAGCGACCCGGGTTCAATTCTGGGTACTGCCTGTGTGGAGTTTGCAAGTTCTCCCTGTGTCTGCGTGGGTTTCCTCCGGGTGCTCCGGTTTCCTCCCACAGCCAAAAAGACTGGCAGGTTGGTAGGTAAATTGGCCATTATAAATTGCCCCTAGTATAGGTAGGTGGTAGGGGAAATATAGGGACAGGCGAGGATGTGGTAGGAATATGGGATTAGTGTAGGATTAGTATAAATGGGTGTTTAATGGTCGGCACAGACTTGTTGGGCCGAAGGGCCTGTTTCAGTGCTGTATATCTGAATCTGAATCAGAAACTCCATTTTTTCATCAGTACCTCATTCTTTAAATAGTAGCAATCAGGGACTCCCTTTGCTTCAATTTCAGACTGGCCAGCCTGTGCTAACTCTCTCAATACTGGGTCAGCTCGCTGAATCTCAGCTAGGGAAGATCCATTTAACTCATTCTCTGGGTCTTCTAACTTTCCAAAGAAAGCCTCAGACAGGCAGACCTCATGGTCATCTGCCTGCAGTGCCAATTCAGTCTCCTCTGGGGGAGCTGATTTGATCATGGCCTCACTCATTACACATTCAGTGAAACTGCAGGGGACCGTCTCCTGCCACTGCCCTGTCTCTTGGACCTCCTGCGGTCTCTCTTTCACTGCTGGGGAAGTTACCACCTTCATTACCTAAGAGCAGGTCAATTTATCCACAGGCAAACTAGGGACAATCCCTACAGTCACAGGTCCCGAAACTAGGTCACACTCCAAGTGCACCCGGTGTAAAGGTACAGACATACGCTGCCCTCCAATACCATTCACCACCATTCTGGAGTTTACTGCACTCTTTGGGGGTCAGGCCTTTTCCCAATAAAAGGGATCTAATGGCCCCTGTGTCCCTGAGGATTACTATGGGCTTGCTTACCCCACTTGAGGGATATGGGGTTACTCTCCCTTCACACACAAAACCCTGATAACCTTCAGGAATCCTATTAAATTTTCCTGCACTTACAACCGTAAGCTTCCTGGGTCTCACTCTTACTGCAATTAAAGCCATAGCTTGTTCTGCTGTGCTTTCCATCGGGGTCTTTTCTTCACTGAGTGGGTGTGTCCTGATTAACTCTACAGGATTTCCCTTTAGTTTCCAGCAGTCAGCTCTTAAATGCCCTGCTTTATTACAATGGAAACACACTGGTCTCCAGGTTTCACTCCTGCTTACAGCACCTTCCTTTTTGGCTGGAGGAGGGTCAACTGTGTCTCCTGCTTTTCTTTCCCTCCCAGGACTGCTTGGGCTTCTATCATCTTCCCACCCTTTGTCCTTTTCAGATTTGTGGGAGTGATTAGGAAAGGTTTTCCCCTGGGAAACCGACTTATAAATGAGAGGAAACTCATCGGCCAGAACTGCAGCTTGCTGGGCTCTATGAGCCTTCTGTTCCTCTACATGGGTATTTATGGAGAGTGGGAGAGAGTTTTTAAATTCCTCTAGCAAAATTACTTCTCTCAGAATTTCATAGCTGAGCTGTACTTTAAGAGCTCTCAGCCACTGGTCAAAAGCCAGCTGCTTATTTCTCTCAAATTCCAGGTAAGTTTGATCAGCTTGCTTCTTGAGGGTTTAAACTTTTGGCGATAGGCTTCCGGTACTAACTCATATGCCCGGAAGATAGCATGTTTTGCCAGTTCATAATCTGATGAACTCTCATCTGGCAACATGGAATAAACCTCCTGGGCTTTTTCCAGTTAATTTATTCTGTAACAGCAGAGTCCAAGCCTCAGCTGGTCACTTTAACTGCCTTGCCAGTTTTTCACAAGATACAAAAAATGCTTCCACATCTCCCTCACTGAACTTTGGGATCAGTTGGGAAAGTTTTAACAATTCTGTACCCAGCCCTGAATTACACTCCTCCGTATTGGCCATGTTTTCACTGGGGTTACTCTGTCATAAAGGCCTGCTCGGGTCTGGAAAAAAAAAGCCGACCCGAACCCAACAGAACCACATCAGACCCCAGCTCGAGTCCTTCCATTTTTTCCCGCGCCTGACCCGACCTGCATCCGACCCGACCTGAGCCTGACCCGAGCCTGACCCGACCACCGGAATGTTCACTTTCTCCAGTTGACAGCATTCATTTTACATCCATCGTGCACTCACTGTACTTACCACTTTTGGATGGGTGGAATGGAAAGAAGTTGCAGCATGAGCGCGATGATGTCATAGAGACGCACACTCGCTCACTGCGCAGACTCACAGTCTGTGGACTCTAGTGGACGTTTCCTTCCTTGAAGTCCCAGACTCCCAGCTCAGGCAGGCTTTTCAAATTTTGACACTGACTTACTCTACTTTCCTTTTCCTCCCAGCAGAGCAAAGGGTAGTACAGTGTGTGTCCGACCCAGACCCGGCCCGATCCTGACCCAGCCCCACCCAGACCCGAGCCGAGCCCGAAAGCTGGACCCGAAAGAGTGACCCGACCCGACCCAAACCCGACACATGTCGTCGGATCCTGTCGGGTTCGGGTCAGGTAGCAGGCCTTTACTCTGTTGTCCCCTAGTTACTTCAAGTTGTCTCTTTCTTCGCATTCTTTCTGGAATGTTCTATCTCTTTCTCTCTCCTATTTCTCTCTTTCTTTCTCCTGTCTTTCTTTTTCTTCCTGTTCCTTCTGGAAGTTTCTTTCTTTCTCTCTCTCCTGTCTCTCTCTTTCTTTCTGCTGTCTCTCTCTTTTTCTCTTTCCCTGTCTTCTAATTCAAGTTTCCTCTATTCCAATTGTATCTTTGCTAGCAATACCCTGTCTGGGTCTACTTCTAACCCTGTTTCTGCTTCTTCAGATTCAAGGGAAAAATGGTTGGCCACTAGCCTTAGGAGTTCAGACTTCCTAGCCTTTCCACGTACAGTGATCCCACATTGCTCACCCATTTTCCTCAACTCCTCCATAGACAGTGTTTTTAACCTATCCCAAGTTACTTCACCCTGGCTTGGAGAGTTACTAGCTTCAGTTACAGACATGTTAATATTCTAGCACACACAACCACAAGAAAACCTGTACAGAAATTTTTTCTTTTTTGATTGGGAACAATTTGGCTTCCCACTTCCAATTTCTCATTTGTCTGTGGGTAAAATCCAGGATGGCAGCCCCCAAATTTCTATTATGACCAGGTGAGCAGGGGTCTAGGGGTTCCCTCTCAGCCTTTGCCTGGTTTAACCGTAACAGGTCTTAATTTTTAGAAAAATACCGTGTTGTAGCTCCCCCTTAGTGAATCCTTGTTCACCGCTTTCCAATTGTAAGGCGAATAAATCAATTCAGACAGGTTTTCTTAGCTTTTAAACAAGAAAGGTAGAAGTTTATTAATATTAAACTCTAATCCAGTTCCCGACTACGAATATGTGACGCTACCACGCTAGCATGTATATGCAATAAAACAGACATGCAGATAGAGACAGAAAAGTAGAAAAGAATAAAGGGGAAAGGTTTGAGGCAATAGATGAGTTTCTATTTTACTGTCCTTTGAATTTGCTGTGAAGTCTTTGGTTGCCGGTCAGACTTGTAATTCGTTGGGGCCCAGTGCACGCTTCAACTTGTTCCGAGGTCAAAGTCTTTTCTCTTTCGAGGTTTACGTGTCTTCTGTGGTCCGGTGGCTTGGGGGAAAGTGGGAGAGAGAGAGAGAGAGACAGAGAGAGAGAGAGAGGCTTCCTTGCTCCAGCTTCAGTTTTAACAGCCTTCTCTGTGGCACAATTCAAAAAACCCCAGGTTGCCCAGCAGGTTAGTCATGTGACTAGCTGGTTTGACCACTTCTGTTGTGGATTCTGCCATCTTGGTAGTATCCTGGAATGTGTGCATCCTCACCTTCAATGTATGGTGATCACAGTCCATTTTGGGTTAAATGGACCAGGGAATTGTCTTTTGTTTCTCCAAGCACTGTCTGTTAGTATGCAAATGTTTTCCAGCCAAGTGTCTGGTGACTTTTTTTTAACAAGTCCTTTCTTCACTCCGGCAACAGTTTAAAATCAATGGTTATATGACAAAATTAATATGCCGCATTGTTGGCAGGTGGGGGTCTGCATGACACTCAAGTTATTTAACTTGTGATAATAATTACTGAGTATTTATCAGCTGTTCTGCATATTTCTGGTCAGAACGCTCTGTTTTGCCAAATTAGGCTGTCTGAATCACTCTTCTGTCATGCTCTTGTCAAGAATTATTTGTAATTGATGCATTTTAGATCTCATAGTTCCAATGTGAGATCAGCACTGTCATTCCCCTTCCCCTCCCCCTGTTCGTAAGTTTTATTGCTTAAGGAGAATGCTGTATTATGGGCTAAACTGCAATTGTGCAGTGATGTCACCTACTTAACATTCTCAAGAGAAAATAAAAACAGATGTAATACAAATCTTGGTCGTCTAAATAAGTGAACACAGAAGACCTTGAATGAAGAAATAAGAAATAGATGAGGGACATTCATAATACCTAAAAGAAAATGTTATTAAATAATATAACAAAAGGAATGGATTTGCCACTGAAATTTAGTTTCCTACTAATAATATTCTTAATACATCAACATGCATATGAATTTGCATTTCAAAGTAAGGACAGTACTGACGGTGCCTCAGCTAAATAATTCTTGCTCTATTATAGATTAAATGAGAAGCAAAGCTTGAGGTGTACCTCTAATAAAAATGTAGAATTCTTATCCTTAAATATCTTTGCGATTTTAATTAAAGACAGAATAAACTGAGCAGAATGCCTCATTAATCCTGATAGCTCTGATGATGCACCTTCTACATCTACATCAGGCGTGATTGGACAGAAGAATACGCGCGAGCGAATTTTTACTTCCTCAATCACAAAATGTTAACAGACATCCTTTTATCTGACTCTCACAAATTACAGATAGTTTTAAAGAGGTTTCTGCTTGCAAATGTTAACGGCGAATGATTATCAGTATATCATTTTTCCCCATTAGTTTGCAATTGTAAATATCAGCATTTGAGTATGCGCCTGAACGCTTCATAGGATTCTTTTGTCAATTTGAATAAAAATTGATGTGAGACAATGTTTGGAGTGGGGTAACTGGGTGACACAATGCATTGGCAGATTGGGTATCAACTTGTCTTAGTGATTGCGCAAAACGGGCAATAGCAAACTGCAGCCGTTTTGCACGCTGCGGAATTTATTTTCCACTGACTTCAGTGTAAATGATAATCGGACGGAGTGCGAACTGGGTTCCCCATTCACCAGCATCCCCCAACCCCCTCCATTTTACACTACTGCCTAACAGGAATTTATAGCCCGAATGTTCGAAGATATTGTCGCTGGAACCTGACTTTGAATCAAACGGAAACTGATGTGATCAAAATCTCTGGTTTCTAATATCTAAATAAAAGATAATTTAAAAGATAGTAAAATAAATTTAGAATCTCATCTCCAAAAAAACAATCCTCCCCCTGAATTTTGTGACATGTGAGGGTACAGGGATTAATGTTCCAACTCACAATATGGTAAAATTTTCGGAGATGCTGCGATTACAAATCCACACTTGGTAAGTTCCTGCATTTCATATTTGAGTCTCCACCAACCCAATTATCTATTCACTCTTTCAGCTCAGCCAGTAAAGCTCGTGTCATACGATAAAACAAAATAAAAGTGGCCAATAATAAAAAAAAAAGTTTAAGAAAAAGCAGGCTGGTTATTATTACTTGGACAGGGATACAGGAGCTTTGCAAAACACAGACTGTCGATAGAAGTGATCACAACCCTACGATTTATATATTTCTCCTGCTGTGTAGGAAGGAAGTTAAATGTAATAAGTTTCAATGTTACGATGATAATGTATTCATTAACTCTTGCTTCCATTGCATTGTCACCACATTGAAGAACGCACACAGACTGTATGGAATCTCTGACGGGCATCATATAAAAACAGCATCAGTAGGTTGTGAAAGTTTGCATTCTTTCAATACATCAATTATTTTGTTTTGAAAAGCACGAAATGATGCTTTGAAGGAGAGTTTCAACCTAAGAAGGAACAAACTTTTAACTGTTTGTGACACTACACTTGTCAACATAATCAGTATTGCATTCTGCTCCAGCATCACTTTAAAAGCAAATGTCCTATTATTTTTCTTTTACACTACAAAACGATCCGTTAAAATATTTCCAGGAAGCTCAGTATATCACTGGCATACAGTATTTACTAAATAAATGTTGTTATATTTAATGCATCCATTCCACATGCTTGAAGTGTTAAGCTATTAACATAAAGAGCAAATTACAACTGAAGAACTAGTTATGCAAACTCTATTAATATAGGTAAAGCTACTTTCCCTACTAGTGATATAAATCCACGGTTCAACAGCATCTGGATTTTTAGGAACTTGATCTGTTCAAGTTCACATTCAGAAAATTTATCTTTAAAGTGACAATATTTCCAAATGGTCAAATGAAAGGCTGAACTCAGCTGATATTTTAAACACCGTCTCAGCGATGTACGCATTAGAGTCGGAACTCAGCAAGAATAACTGATATCAAGAATTACTATTGTAAGAGAATAAACAGTCCATTCTCAAGTGTTTTTATTGTAGCTTGATCGATGTAAAATTATTGTAGAATGAGTGAGAACACCGACCAAGGATTCGGTCAGCACTCTTGCAATAGTAGGAATAAAGCTTTAGAATTATTTTTGGTTTTTTTATAAGTATCTGGAGGTGATTTGAGAAGAAACTGAACGATTGTCATAACTTTGTAAAAGAGGAAAGGATGGTAGTATTCAGTTGGAGAGCTGCTTGCCGAATCCCATACATTACTAAAGGAATCTTGTTTATGAAACTCAGAAACAAAAACGTCTCTCAATACTTCTTGAGAAACTACGATAATAGCCTAAGGACCATAGCACAGAACAGCACTAATAATGAAAAGGCAAGGAGAGAAGACAAGGTAGGTCAAGAAGTAATGATTATATATATATATGTAATATACATAGTCTTCCCATTTGAGTGATGAAAAATCATAAACCTATTCAAATAATTACTGACTAATAGCCAATAATGAATGTAATCAAGTGTATTTCTACAATATATGATTAAATATTAATTGCAGAAGTAATCTTCAACTTAATAATTGTGAAACTCAGTTAAATCTAGCATTTATAATTGCCATATTCTGAGGATCTCATCTTACTATTCAGTGTGTTTTAGTTTCAGAAGTATCGGTGGGAATGGTTAAAGTCTGTTATACCAATGTTAACTCGCAATTTGATTACAGCTGACAAAGAGCGCCACCAAAAAAATAGACTTGGTCAGAAAAGGATATTCTAATGGTGACCATACCCTGACAGGTAGCTTTAGATCATAACAATTGTGAAGTTACTGAATCTCGCATGTTCTCAGAGCGCTAGCTCGTTAATCAGAGTGCACAAATACTGAATATAAAATCGAGGCAGTTTTCATGATTATTCAGGGTTACTCTCATACTGATCCTTTAATAAAGACTATATATGTGATCTATTTTCAAATACAATTGCAATTATTCATCACCAGTGCTTAATGCTACAATAGACTAGGAATTACTTCTGCTTGAAATACGAAACTTCAGCATAATTTTAAATTAAAGCATTGGTTATTGATGCCATAAAGCTGGAGATATAAATTTTAAAAGTGACCTGTTATAATGCAGTAAATTACTTTTAAAAAGTTGTTTCCACCGCAAACTTTTAAAATATATCTGTTAGACATGATATTGAGTTTAGATGTTGCGGTTATGTCTGCAAGAGGCCAAGCCAGTGACGCCTGTATCTCAGATTCCGCTCTTACCTGTCTTTGATTTTCCGTTTCCAGCCGAAGTCTGGCTTCTATACATCGCCTGGTTTCCAGGAACGCCTGGCGCTGAGCTCGGTCTGCCAGGTAACTAATAAATATCCCGGCCGTGTTCATACACATGAACAGCACCGACTGGGCTATCACCTGAAACGGCAAAAACCAAAGCACTTCATTCTTCCCGTAGAAATATTCCATTTTTCTTCGGAGCCGTCTCGCCTCCTCAAAATAATAGCAAAGCACAAGATTACAAGGCTGGTCAATACTATTGCTCTATTGTATTTATAGTGAATATTGATTCCTATTACTGTTACAGGCACTGAAATACAGGACAACATGCCGGAGATAAACAACAAGTCAGGCAGTATCTGTAAAGAGAAAAGACAGATTAATGTCTCGAATATAAGATCCTTCTTCAGAGCTACCACTGATATTGATGGAATACAATGTATCTGTTCTTAACATATCTTAATAGATAATACCCACACTAATTTATCACATAATACAGACTCACTTTAAACTATGTTGTAATTATCTAAGCGTTGCTGTTTAATTAAAAAGAAACGGATGTAGAAACGCATTTGAAAATGTATGTTCAATATCTTCAGTTACCGTTAAACATGAGGGCGCAGTGTGACAGAATGGCAAGTATTGCATAGAGTGGCTTTAAGATACAATAAAAGCGGTCAAATGTACGGATTCATTGTGCTGTCGGTAGCCACCAGATTCTGATGAAACCTGCCGAGTTGTTTCTTTACGGTTTCTCTCCATAACACCCGAAGACTCATCTCGGAGAATGTTACTGGGAATAATGCAACACACGCACAGAGAAGCTTGGACTCCATTGCAAAGTGCATGCTTCGAAACAAATTACCCTGGCTGAACAGGAACATGTAACCGCCGATTGTTATTGGGATAATAATTAAATTCAATCTCCAAAGGCTAGCCCACATCTAGAAAAGATTGCGCCTTAGATGGGTTATACTTATTTTTTAAAAATTACAAAACTTTCACTGTTGCGTCCACTAAATTATTTATTTAAGCTGGACTCGGCATTATTTGGAGAGTTGGTAAAGGTAAAAAATCTACTTTTAGGCGGTTTAACGCGCTCGGAAGAAACATGAACACTTGAAATGTAAAAGTTCCAACGCTAGAGGGAGCCTGACCTGTTCAACAGGCTCCCTCCCTCCATCTGAAAGGCTGCTCTTTAACTGCACACTGGCGAAAGGACAAACCCAAGGGAAAGGGGGGCCAGAACTGGTGCTGGCTGTTCAGTAATCCTTATCTAAGTTCAGAAAAGTAACTATGCCGCAAAACAGTGTTTTCTTCTTGATCGTAAGAATGTTTGCAACAATGCAATGTCAGGAAGATCCCACTTACTAACCGAGCAATTTTGACTGGGATATCTGAGCCCACCATCCCGCTAACAACTTGTCTAGAGTAATGCAGACCGTGCTACCGCAGTGAAATGTCCCCATTGCGCAAAATCAATGATTAAATAAAATATTTTACGTGTGTTATCGACAGACATGTGATGCAATACCACTGCCAAAGTCATGTTCCCCAGCAGCAGGATTTGCAGGTACAGCTTTAACCCATCAGAGTTGGTGTAGCATGAAATACTACGCACAATCCTGACAACAAATCCAACCTGCCGTACACCATTATACTAACATTCATCAGACATAAATATAGTCAGAGATCAGCGCTGACTTAGACACAGATGAGAAGGAAGATCACTGACAATATGTGTAGAAAGATGAATGAGGATCTGACACAGATTCAAATAATTTCATATCCAGATTACACAGTTACAGCTGGGTAAATATCTCACTTACAAAGACAGAAAAGAAAATGCCTAATAAATAGTGTAGATTGATGGGCTAGACCTAAACTAAATAAATAATTGAAATAAAAACAAAGTGCTGGAAACACTCAGCAGGTCAGGCAGTATCTGTGGAGAGAGAAACAGAGTTAACGTTTCGAGTCGGATATGACTCTTGGAATAATTTTCTGGCTACATTCATTCTACATATAAATTGCAAATCGCTTTGCTTAGTCCGTCTGTCAGAAATGCAATGCCGTATTGCAGGAGTATGTCCATATATCGTGAGCTACCTGGTTTGTAGTTGGGAATGCAGCTCTGGGGATGAGTAACTGTACCACAACGTGAAGCGCGGAGGTCAGGAAGCCAGCCAAGATCGCCCACGTCAAGGGCAGAGGAAGCATGCTATATGTAGCAAAAAGGGTAAAAAGCACATAACCGATGCCGTCTCCCAGCAGTCCGTAGCCGAGGCCAGTGGCCAGAATCTGAGTGGCCATAACCAGCCAGGTAACCAGGCCGCTGTACTGCAGGTAACTGTGCGAAGTTGTGTCCTTCTTCACTACCACTAAGGCACAGATAACCACCTCGATGCCGGTGAAAAATCCCAGCAGGATGCCTTTGACTGGGTCCATGGGAATCGAGGCCAAGGTAAGGTGAAGAATCAGGACGGTCAGTTTGGTCAACACATCCAAGATGTTCATCACTACTACTGACTTGCGCCTCTGCCCCAAGAAGTAGCGCTGGTAAAGTCGCTCCAGATCCCTGGACTTGAAAGAGTTCTTCAGAGTTGGGAAGATGACCCCTCGGTAGGTGTAGCCCCAGTTAAGAAAGAAATCGGAATTACTGGGGGCGCAGTCCAGCTGCAGGAAGCCCAGGTCATTGCTTGTGCGCTCAGGGAAAACCTTAGTGCTGCCGTTGTTGTGTCCGCTTATGGACATCTTGCCCGCAGATTGCTTCCTTCTGTTGGGACTCCATGAGTCCTCCGAAGATGAGATGGTTTTGGCTCTGGTTTGCTCGTTTATGAACCTCTGTTCGGTGATGTGGCGAACAGCATTTTGCCAAAGCAGTCTTTTAGGTCTCGTTGTCGGAGTCTTGTTAATGGTATAGAGTTCGTCACTTGCACTGGAGCATCTAACGTCAGATAATTCCATGATTTTGTATTTCATTAGCAACAGACACTATAAAATTACCTCAAGCGTCCTTTCATTTCCCATATTTAGCCAAGTAAACTTTGCATCATAGATTAGCGAGTGGTCAAACCTCACACGCTTGATTCCAATGACCATACTCACGATGGCTGCTTTCCCCCCATTTATTTATCGCATCCTTTTGGAGATCTTACATCCCTTTCATGAAACGTCGAGTCAAGGGAACGAGCTTCACTTTCCGATTCTCGCCTCTGCTTGACAGCGGATCACAAGAGTAACTGGATTTCGGTCAGAAAGAGTGTCGGAGATCCCACTAAGTAAACACGTTGGTAAAAGTGCTCAGAGCCAAGTACTTTTCTGCCGGAGACAGGAAGCGGGGCGGAAGGCGAGCCATTGAACCGCACCACAGCTCCAATGGGAGCCCGTGCTGAGAATAGCGAGCAAGCGGAGGCAATGGAGCGGTCCCTGCTTGTCTCAGTCTTGCTATTGGCATTAGTGCTGCTGCTAGTGTCAGTGCCTGGTATGGAATGGATTAAAACGCGTACAGAGTCTGACAGAGAAACGCTAAGGGTGGGGATATTGACGTCAACTGCTCTCAGCAAATATGCATGGAGTGGGGGAGAAAAAGCGGGAGAGAGACAGATGAGAAGACAAATAGGGAGAAGGAGTCATAGGGACGTAAAAACAAAGATATCAAGGGAAACAAATAGGCAAGTCGGCAGACAGAAATGGGGCAAATACAGATGGTGGGTGGAAAACAGCGACAGAGAGACACACAGAAAGAGAGAGAGATACGCACACAGGGAAACACACACACATAGAAACAGAGACAGGGACACACATACACAAACAGAGACGGAGACACATACACACACAGACAGGGACATACACACAGAAGCAGACACAGTGAGAGAGACACACAGAAACAGAGACAGTGACACACACACAGACAGGGAGATACACACAGAAACAGACAGAGACACTCACAGGGAGACCCCCCCCCCCCCCACAGAAACAGAGACAGTGAGACATACACACACACACAGGGAGACACACACACTCAGAAACAGAGACAGTGAGACACACAGAGACAGACAGGGACACACACACACACTCACAGAAACAGTGACAGTGAAACACACACACAGTCAGGGAGACACACACACACACACACACACACTCATAGAAACAGAAGTGACACACACACACACAGAAACAGAAGTGACACACACACACACAGGGAGACACACACACTCACAGAAACAGACAGTGAGACACACACACAGAAACAGACAGTGACACACACACACAGGGAGACACACACACTCAGAAACAGACAGACACACACACACACAGAAACAGACAGTGACACACACACACAGGGAGACACACACACACTCAGAAACAGACAGTGAGACACACACACACAGGAAGACACACACACACACTCAGAAACAGACAGTGAGTCACACACACACACAGAAACAGACAGTGACACACACACACACAGACAGGGAAACACACACACATTCACAGAAACAGATAGTGAGACACACACAAAATCAGGGAGACACACACACACACACACACAGAAATTGAGACAGGGAGACACAGGTCCCGAAGGCGGCGGGAAGTGGCGGTAGGGTGAGGCGGGTAGCGTTGCAGCGCATAGGACAGAGGGAACAAAGTGGCCAAATTACTGGAAGTTAAAGTATGATGGGGAAAAAGGCTAAAACAGTGAAAGTCATGGGCAAACTATTCACGGCTGTAACTATAAAAATGTATGCCTTTAAATCGAGATGTGACCGAGCAGGATAAACATCAGAGGGAGGAAGACAACAACAGGAGAGAGCGAGACAAAGAAAATAAAGAAAAAGGTAGAATGAGAGTCTTCTGGACAGAGTCTCAGGCACAGGGAAAGAACAAAGGGGACACCAGAAATAATGACAGATTACCAGAGTGGAAAGGACTCTAAATTACACTAGGGAGGTAAATGATGAGGAATAAAAGCAAAATATTACGAATGCTGGAAATCTGAAATAAAAACAAGAAATGCTAGAAATACTCAGCAGGTCTGTCAGCATCTGTGGAGAGAGAAGCAGAATTAACGTTTTAGGTCAGTGACCCTTCAACTCTGCTTCTCTCTCCACAGATGCTGACAGACCTGCTGAGTATTTCCAGCATTTCTTGTCTTTGTTATAAATGAAGAGGAAGATTGTTGGAGATAGGGTTAAGGGAAGAAGGAACAGGAACAGAGCTGAGACTTGTAAGGTTGAAAAGAAGGAAGAGAAAATAGGAATGCAAGATGAAAGAGTGTGAACAAAAGCGCAAGTGTAGGATGAACACTGAAAAACAACGAGAAAAAGGATATATGAATAGAACCACAGTGTGTGAGCATTTAAAATATATTCTGAATAGGTTTTTGTGTATATCTCGTGTGATATGCACAATGCAAACATATGAATAAAGTATGTACAGATACTAAATAGGTAATACATATAAACTGCGGACGTGAATCCTACATATTTACTTCTAAGTGTCTGCATATATGTGCGTAAATTGCACACGTATATACGGTATTTGTACATTTTCTTGATTTAGAAACATTTTATGCACACTGCATTATATATTTGTACAGAGGAAGGACAGTGTATGTGCGTGTCTTATGTATTGTGAATATATACGTGCTTCACATGTATCTACGACTCGATATGTAATTATAACATATAAATACACTTGTACATCTCTATGTATATATCGGAACGAATGCAGCATATGTACTTAGTCATTATGTATCTGGAATTTATTCACGTGCTTGCTTTTACACTGTACAAGTCATTAACATACTCGAATCCTCAGGTTTAATCAAGCAGTGTGTCAATGCCTTTATTAATTGCAGTTTTCAACCCGCCCCGGCCCCTTCTATGGAATAAATACAGCGGCCTCATACAGTGGGGACAATTTGTCGAGATTTCTGGATAATTCTAATAAGGGGAAACAAGGTTCCAGACGCTACCTTTAAGTACCATCACCATCAAGTATTATAACTGCGCGGGTTCATGTTTAAAATCCTGTTTAGATTATGCATTAAAGACGACAATGGGCTAATCTATCGAAGAGTGGATAGCGATAGTCATATTTTCTAAAATCAGATAATCTGATTTAGCAAAGGTGGCTCATCAATCGTTTCAATGTCACTGGTTCTCTAACCCGCCAGTACACATTGACGGTTCTGATGAAGGGTCACTGACCTGAAACATTAACTCTGCTTCTCTCTCCACAGATGCTGCCAGACCTGCTGAGTATTTCCAGCATTTCTTGTTTTTATTTCAGTGCACATCGACTGTTCCCTTTAGCAGCTCACAGGAAAAGTCCAATAATATCTTTGCAAATTCAAGTCAGGACTTCATCAGAAGGGGGGGTCGGAGTAGTCCAGCCCAAGGAATGATGATGAATAGATAGATTTCATTGATGGTTGTCTTCGGACCCTCCATCGTTTTGCTCTTTAACTTCCAAGGAGGAAGTAACTTTCGTGACCAAACTTGCCCAAACTCTTTGGTGGGTCGCAGTTTGTATTTATATATAATTAGCATAGAGATGGAGACATAATATCACTCCATATCGATTATTCTTTCTGAAGAACTTCTCATTAGCTGAATTCCAACTCTGCAACAAAGTTGGTTACTCGCTTCTGGAATATGAATGAACCCTAAGTTGTCTCTATAACAAGATAGACTCATGGCTCCATATGCAGTGAAGCGTTCGGACCTCAGAACAGTTCAATTCAAGCTCACAGTCCTGCAGTTCAATGCTATTGATTGAACCATCTGTGATGTGCATCAAGTGTTGTAATTCTACAGTTAAAAAGAAAGACTTGCATTTATTTAGCACCTTTCACACCCCAAGCCGCTCCAAAGTGTTTTACAGCCAATAAAGTACTTTTGAAGTACTGTTTTAATTAAGGAAATAGCAAGGTCCAAGAAGCAGCAATGTGATAATGACTAGATATTCTGTTTAGTGATGTTGGTTGAAGGATAAATATTGAGCTGGACAACGTGTCTTTCAAAAGAGTGCCATTCCACCTTTAAAGTCCACCTGAGAGTAGAAATGGTCTTTCCGTTTTATGTCTGATCTGACAGTGCAGCACTTTCTCACTACTGCATAGAGGGCCTGCCTAGATTTTGTTTCCATATGTTGTTGAATCATGTGTTAGAGCCAGGTGAGGAGGGGTCTCAAGCTCCCCTTTCACCCCTTCTCTGGTTTGACCACAACAGGGTTTATCCTTTTTTTAAAACACAGTGATTGAAATTAGTACCTCAGTGAGCACTGGCTCCTGTTCCTCTAATGAAATTGCTAAAGAACCAATCAGACAGGTTTTCTTGAGTTTAAGCAAGAAAGATGTAAGTTTTTTACTTTTAACACTCCAAACCAGTTAAAATTACTAAAAATATGCTATGCATTCACACACACATTCACATGAGAGTCTCTCTCTCACACACACACACAGACACACACAAATAGATTACAGAGGGAAAACAGGTTTGGTGGTTGGAGCTGAGTCTGGAATAAATAGAATTTAAATGCAATACATCAGTCCTAGAGTCCGCAGTTGAAATTGAGTCCTGAAGTGCTCATTGGGCGATGTGCACAGTTGAGGGCTTGCTTGGTTGAGGGGGTTTGATCCTTGTCCCCTAGTTGTTGGCTGTGGTGGTCTGTAGGCTTGAGGCTTTATCAATTGCAGCTGGGTCTTCTCTGGATCTGTACTGGAGAGACAGAGACAGAGACAGAGAGAGGGGAGCAGCTCCTTGGATGTCTTTTCAGTTACTTCCCTTTGCTTTCTGTCTGACAAAGCTTACAGTCTCTCCAGAGCCGCACAAGCAGTCACATGGCATTACCAAACCTCTTTGTGGTTTTAATGAAGTCCTTCTGGAATCTTCTCTGAGATTCAAGGCTGTATCCCTCAAGATGTCCAGTCACACTTGGTGAGGGTGGGGAGGGGGGAGGGTGCGGGTGGGTGGGGGGGGGGGTGGGGGGTGCAGCTGGCTCTTTCAAAGTCAATAGATGTAGATGGCCCCTGATGACTTTGTTGATGAAGCCATTTCAGGTAATTTAATCAGAGAGCATCCCATTGTTCTGGTTAGGTTGAGTCAGTTGTGTTGTCTCCAGTCTGATCTTTTGGTGTTTCAAATGTAAATTACAGTGGTCATCGTGGCTGCCAGTTTACTTTAAAAAAAAAAGTTATTTGTAAGAATTTCCAGTAAAAGTCTGAGGCAAGGTTCCAACTGATGAAATTAATATTTCCCATTTGGCATGCTGGGTTTTCATGATGTCACTGTACCACACAGAATGAAATGCAATGGTGGGAGCATTTTGTTACAGGAATTGGAAAAAAGAACAAAAGAAAACACATTTTTCATTCACTCTCATTCACTCATGAATCTTAGAATTGTTGCAGCTTGTCTTTTTTTTCCTCTGCAGCAGCAAAGCTGATTTAATTACCCTTTTTCCCTTGAAGTTTATCTAAGATGGTTACGTGTTGTCCAATGGGTTTAAAATTTCTTTAGTATCAATTTGTGATAACCTGGGGATGGGCATCTCAACAACCATGTAGTTGTTGGGGAAGCTTGGTGTCTGCAAATATTCCATGATTGTCCAGGGCAAGTTCCCCTTTAGGCACAAGCTTTAACCCCTCAGCTGCTATTTCTGCAACACGTGGTTCTAACCCTTCATGTTTCAGTACCTTGCTAATTTCTCTCCCTCTGGTGGTATTGGATAATACATTGGTTTTAAGTCTGAGATTTCCTCTGGGCACATGTTCTTGCTGGAGTCTCAAGTGAAATTGGGGGATTTGATTAGCTTTGGGCTTGAGCCCTGATCCTTGGTTTCTGCAGTGGATAGATCCGCCCTGACCTCACATTGAGTGTTCTGGTGAGTCATACAAGTGCTGCTCACTCTAGAGCATTTTTGTTTCCCCTTTCTCTTCACTGTGGGGAGGGTCTCTTTTCTAACCTCCCCCATATCTCTGGGACATTCCTACTTGCAGGTGTCTGCCCAGCTTCCGCTCCACTCCCCTGCAGCACTTCGACTAGGTGAGGCATCACCCTCACTGTTGGTATGCCTTTTTGGGAAATTTCCTTTTCCCTGCAGGTTTCTGCAAATGCTGTTAGCAGTCTTGGTAAGGTGCTTCTTTGGCCTGCATTTATGTAGGAGGTTGTGGGGTCCAATTTTCCCAACTCTTCAGGGTTGGCTGACCAGACATTAGGGGGTTCCATTTGGGAATCCTCTTGGGCCTCCTTTAACCTGTCCTCACTGTCCATTTCGTCCCCTTCCTCCCTAACTGTCTGCCAGATCTGTGCTGTCTGTCCCCTTTAGTTTTTGGCAGGGGTCCCGCACAATTCACCAGCACTCTGTTGGAGGATTCCCCAAAAGCCAGTACAAAAATTAGGGGTGCAGATTTTACTGCACGTTGGGGCTTCCTCACAACTTGGCACATGTGGCAAGTTTTCCAGAACTCCACACCATCTTTGTGGAGTTTTGACCAGTCAAACTGCTGTCTTATGCGGGCGTTGGTCTTTCTCACACTGATATGACCAGCCATTGGAAGCTCAAGGGCCATTCTTAATATTTCTTAACGGTACCTCGGCAGTACCACTATCTGGTGAACCACTGTTCACTCTTTGTCTGCAGGTCTGTGAGGAGAGCTCCACTTCTGCATCAGCACCTCATTCTTTACATAGTAGTAATCAGGGACTCACTCTGCTTCAATTTCAGTTTGGGCAGCCTGTGCTAACTTCTTTAATACTGGTTCGGCTTGTTGAGCCTCAACTAGGGAAAATTCGGTTCACCCATTCCTTGGGTTCTCTATCTTCCTGAAGGAAGTTTCAGACAGATAGCAGGGTCATCTGTCTGCAGTACCAGTTCAGTCTCCTCTGAAATTTGGCCATGGCCCGAGTCACCACACAATCAGGGGAAATGCAGGCGACAGTCTCCTGCAAATGCCCTGTCTCTCTGATGTCCTTTGGTCTCTCTACCACTACTGGGGAAGCTACCACTGTCTCTCCCGCCAGCTCATTACCAAGCAGCAAGTCAACCCCGTCCACAGGCAAACTGGGGACAATCATCATGGTCACCGATCCCGAAACTAGGTTGCACTCCAAATGCACCCAATATAAAGGTATGGACATACACCGCCCTCCAATATCATTCATTACATTGTATTCACTGCACTCTCTGGGGGAAAGATCATGCCTTTTCCCAGCAAAAGGGATCTGGTGGCCCCTGTATCCCTGAGTATAATGATGGGCTTGCTTGCCCCACTCAAAAGGTCTGGGGATACTCTCCCTTTGGATACAAAATGCTAATAACCTTACGGGATCTTGTTAAATTTTTCTGCACCCACAGCAGTATGTTTCCTGGGTCTTACAGCTGTTGCGGTTAAAGCCACAGCCAGCTGTGCTGTGTTTTCCGTCAAGGCCTCTTCTCCTGCACTGCTCAGGTGTGCCTTGATTAATCCTACAGACGTTCCTGGATTTTCCAGCAGTCAGCTTGGAGGGGACCTGCCTTGTTACAATGGAAATACACAGGTCTTCGGGTCTCACTCCTGCTCACAGCACTGTCAATTTTGGCTTGAGGAGGGCTCCCTGTGTGTCCAGCTTTCCTCTCTCACCCAGGACTGTTTGGGCTCCTATCATCCTTCCACCTTTTATCCTTTTCGGGGTTGTGGGGATGACTAGGGAAGGGTTTCCATTGGGATACGGATTTATATGTGAGAGCAAATTCATCAGCCAGCACTGTGGCCAGCTTGGCCCTTTGAACCTTTTGTTCCTCTGCATGGGTTTTAATAGAAAGGGGAAGAGAGTTTTTAAAATCCTCGAGCAGAATGAACTCTCTAAGGTTTTTATAGGTGGGCTGTACTTTAAGTGCCCTAATCCACTGGCCGAAAGCCAGCTGCTTACTTCTTTCAAACTCGAGGTAAGTTTGATCAGACTGTTTCTGGAGGATTTGGAATTTCTGGTGATACGCTTCCAGTACCAGCTCATATGCCCTGAGGATAGCGTTTTTAGTCAATTCATAATCCGATGAATTTTCATCTGTCAACAGTGAGTAAACCTCATGGGCTTTTCCTGTTAGTTTGGGTCCAGCTCTCAGCCAGGCATTTCAACTGTCTTGCAAGCTTTTCAAACGTGATAAAAAATGCTTCCACATCTCCGTCATTGAACTTTGGAATCAACTGGGAGAACTTTAAGAGCTCAGTACATGGTCCTGAGTTAAGGGTAGCTTCCACAGTGGCCATACTTTCACTGGGGTTACCATATCGCCCCCTAGTTAATTCAAGCCGCCTTAGCTCCCTTTTCTCCTGCTCTTTCTGGAAAATTATCTCTCTTTCCCTCTCTTCTCTTTTTCCTTCTCTGCTCTCGTTCTTTCTCTCTCTTTTTCCCTGTCTTCCAATTCAAGTTTCTTCATTCTAATCATATTTTTGCTAACATTACCCTGTCTGAGTCTGACTTCAACCCTGTTTCTGAATCTTCAGGCTCAAGTGAAAAATATTTGGTCACAAGTCTTAGGATTTCGGATTTCTTAGCTTTTATACGGAACATAATCCCAAACTGTCCAGCCACATTCCTCAATTCTTCCATAGATAGGGGCTTTAACTTTATCCCAAGTTACTTCACCCTGGCTCGGATGTGGACATATTAGTATTCAAACAGCAAAAACCACAAGAAAACCTGTATTGAAGTTTTTTTTGATAGGAATCAATTTGGTTTCCGACTTCCAATTTCTCATTTGTCTTTGGGTTGTAATCATGGATTAGAGCCCCCAAATTTCAGTTATGGCCAGGTGAGCGGGGTCTCAGGCTCCTTCTCTGGTGTGACCACAACAGGGTTTATTTTTTTTTACACAGTAATTGAAATTACCACCTCAGTGAACACTTGCTCCCGTTCCTCTAATATAATTGCCAATCAGACAGGTTTGCTTGAGTTTAAACAAGAAAGATGTACGTATATTACTCTTAACACTCTAAACCGATGAAAATTACTAAAAATACACTACGTATTCACACACACATTCACACGAGAGTCATACACACACACACACACACACGAATAGATTACAGAGAGAAAACATATTTTGTAGTTGGAGTTGAGTCCGGAATAAATGGAATTTAAATACGGTAGATCAGTCACAGAATCCTAGTTGAAATTGTAGTCCTCGCTGGGCCACGTGCACGGTTGCAGGATTGCTTCTCAGGGCTCCGGAAGGCAGAACAGGGGGTTTGATCCTTGTCCCCTAGTTGTTGGCTAGGGCAGTCTGTGGGCTCGAGGCTTTACCAGTTGCAGCTGGGTCTTTTCTGGATCTTTACTGGAGAGAGGGTGAGAGAGAGAGAGAGCTGCTCTGTGGATGTCTTTTCAGTTACTACTCTCTGCTTTCTGTCTGACAAAGCTTACAGTCTCTTCAGAGCTGCAAAGAAGTCACATGACATTACCAAACCTCTTTGTGGTTTTAATAAGGTCCTTCTGGAATCTTCTCTGAGATTCAAGGCTCTATCCCTCAAACTGTCTAATCACACTTGATGGTGCTACGGCCAGGTGAGAAAGGTGTTCAGGGGTCTTTTACTGTCTTCAGCTGGTCTTATTGTAACAGGGTTTAATTTTAAACACACTATGTTTTGAGTTCCCCCTTTGTGGATCCTTGTTCACAGCTTTCCAATTATAAGGCAAAGAAATGAGCACACCAAGTTTTCTTTCGATTTAAAGAATAAAAGTGAAATTTATTAAACCTTAAACTTAAACTTTAATATGGTTGACGCCTACGGATATATGACATGCCCATGCTAGCACACACACGTGATACACACATGTAAATAGGGACAGAAAAGAGCAGAAGAAAAATAAAATGGAGAGGTTTTAGGCAATATCAGAAGAGTTTCTTGTTTACTGTGCTTCGAGCTCACTGTAGTCCTTTTGTAAGTAGTCTTGCTTTTTGTTGCGGCCCAGTATTCTTCTTAAACCTTGTTTATTGTAGGAGACTTTTCTCTCTTGGGGTTCATGTGTCTTCAATGGTTTCCGAAGCTAGTCAGAGTGAGATGAGAGCAGACAGTAGAAAGGTGTTCTCAGGAGAACACAGTTTTCTGAGTTCACAATCCCTGTTGGAAGTTCAAATTCAAAAAAACTCCAACAGTCAGCCAGTCATGTGACCAAACTGGTCTGACCACGCCTGTTTGTGTATTTGGCCATCTTAGCAGTTAACCTAGAATGCTAGCCTTTCCACCTTCAATGTCTGGTAATCAAAAGTCCATTGTGGATTAGATTGGAGCAGTGAATAACTTCTTTGTCCTTTGAAATACTTGTCAGTTAATATGCTAATGTCTCTCTCCAGCCAAAGTCTCCAATTGTTTTTTAAAGCAATTTCTTTCTTCAGCACCAATAGTTTAAAATCAATGTTCATGTGGCGAAATGAATTTTTCCTCATTCTTTGCAGGTGGGGTGGGGGGAGGGGGCTTGCCTGACAGTGGGGGGTTGGGGGGGAGTTGGCTCTTTCAAAGTCAATAGGTGTAGATGGCCCTTGATGACTGTGTTGATAAGGCCATTTCAGGTAATTTAATCAGAGAGCATCCCATTGTTCTGGTGAGGTTGAGTCAGTCATGTTGGCTCAAGTCTAATCTTTTGGTGTTTCAAATGTAAATTGCAGTGGCCACTTGGCTGCCAGTTTACTTTTTTTTTTCCAAAAAAGTTATTTATAAGAATTTCCAGTAAAAGTCTGAGGCAAGGTTCCAACTGATGAAATTAATATTTCCCATTTGGCATGCTGGGTATTCATGACACATGCAAGGACTTAGATTTATCATTCAACAATCACACCTACTTCAACTTTTCTTGCAGTGATTATACATCAATAGGAACCACTTGAAAATAATGGGTGCAAAAATTAATATTTTTACTGAGATACTTCAATACTTTACAACGAAATGCTTTTTCTGTGAGTATTTTAGGCTCATTCAAAAGTACTTCAAAAAAGTACTTTTATAATTCGTTCAGGGCATGTGGGCGTCACTAGCTGGGCCAGAATTTATTGTCCATCCCTAATTGCCCTTGAGAAGGTGGTGGTGAGCTGTCATCTTGAACTGCTGCAGTCCTTGGGGTGTAGGTACACCCACAGTGCTGTTAGGAAGGGAGTTCCAGAATATTGACTCAGTGACAGTGAAGGGACGGCGATATAGTTCCAAGTTAGGATGGTGTGTGGCTTGGAGGGGAACTTGCAGGTGGTGGTGTTCCCATGCCTCTGCTGCCTTTATCCTTCTAGATGGTAGAGTTCGTGGGTTTGGAAGGTGCTGTTGAAGGAGCCTTCGTGAGTTGCTGCTGTACATCTTGTAGATGGTACACACTGCTGCCACTGTGCGTCGGTGGTGGTGGGAGTGAATGTTGAGGGTGGTGGATGAGGTGCCAATCAAGTGGGCTGCTTTTCCCTGGATGGTGTTGATCTTCTTGAGTGTTGTTGGAGATGCACCCAACCAGGCAATGGAGAGTATTCCATCACACTCCTGACTTGTGCCTTATAGATGGTGGACAGGCATTGGGGAGACAAGAGGTGAGTTACGCGCCACAGAATTCCCAGCCTCTGACCTGCTGTTGTAGCCATGGAATTTATGTGGCTGGTCCAGTTCAGTTTCTGGTCAATAGTGACCCCCAGGATGTTGATAGTGGGGGATTCAATGATGATCATGCCATTGAACGTCAAGGGAAGATGGTTAGATTCTCACTTGTTTGAGATGGTCACTACCTGGAAATTGTGTGGTGCAAATGTTACTTGCCACTTAACAGCCAAAGCCTGGATGTCATCCAGGACTTGTTGCATCTGTTCAAGGACAGCTTCAGTATTTGAGGAGTTGTGAAAGGTGCTGAACAATATGCAATTATCAGCGAACATCCCCACTTCTGACCTAATGATGAAGCGAAGGTCATTGATGAAGCTGCTGAAGATGATTGGGCTAAGGACACTACCCTGAGGAACTCCTGCAGTGATGTCCTGCGACTGAGATGAATGGCCTCCAACAACCACAACCATCTTCCTTTGTGCTAGGTATGACTCCAACCAGTGGAGAGTTTTCCCCCTGATTCCCACTGACTCCTGTTTTGCTAGGGCTCCTTGATGCCATACTCAATCAAATGCTGCCTTGATGTCAAAGACAGTCACTCTCAGCTCACCTCTGGAATTCAGCTCTTTTGTCCATGTTTGGACAAAGGCTGTAATGAGGTCAGGAGCTGAGTGGTCCTGTCGGAACCCAAACTGAGCGTCAGTGAGCAGAGTATTGCTGACAAGTGCCACTTGATAGCACAGTTAATGACTCCTTCCAGCGGGAGTAGACTGATGGGGCAGAAATTTGCTGGGTTGGACCTGTCCTGCATTTTGTGTACAGGACATACCTGGGCAATTTTCCACATTGCCGGGTAGATGCCAGTGTTGTAGCTGTACTGGAACAGCTTGGCTAGGGCTGCAGCTAGTTCTGGAGCACAAGTCTTCAGTACTGTTGCCAGAATAATGTCAAGGCCTTTGCAGTATCCAGTTCCTTCAGCCGTTTCTTGATATCATGTGGAGTGAATCAGATTGGCTGAAGACTGGCATCTGTGATGCTGGGGACCTCAGGAAGCGGCTGAGATGGATCATCCATTCGGCACTTCTGGATGAAGATGGCTGCAAATGCTTCAGCCTTATCTTTTGCACTGATGTGCTGGGCTCCCCCATCATTGAGGATGGGGATACTTGTGGAACCTCCTCCTCCTGTTAGTTGTTTAACTGTTCACCACCATGCATGACTGGAAGTAGCAGGACTGCAGAACTTAGATCTGAGCCATTGATTGTGGGATCACTTAGCCCGTCTATCACACGCTGCTTCCGCAGTTTGGCACGCAAGTAGTCTTGTGTTTTAGCTTCAACAGGTTGACACCTCATTTTGAGGTATGCCTGGAGCTTCACCTGGCATGCCCTCCTGCACTCTTCATTGATCCAGGGTTGATCCCCCAACTTGATGGTAATGGTAGACTGGGGGATATGCCGGGCCATGAGGTTACAGATTGTGGTTGAATACAATTCTGCTGCTGCTGATGGCCCACAGAGCCTCATGGATGCCCAGTTTTGAGTTGCTACATCTATTTGGAATCTATTCCATTTAGCACGGTGGTAGTGCCACAGAACATATTGGTGGGTACCCTCAGTCTGAAGACGGTACTTGGTCTCCGCAAGGACTGTGTAGTGGTCACTCCTACCAATACTGGCATGGACTGATGCATCTGCAACATGTAGATTGGTGAGGACGAGGTCACCAATTGTTGGTTCCCTCACCACCTGCCGCAGACCCAGTCTAGCAGCTATGTGCTTTAGGACTCGGCCAGCTCAGTCAGTAGTGGTGCTACCCAGCCAGTCTTGGTGATGGACATTGAAGTCCCCCACCCAGAGTACATTCTGTGCCCTTGCTACCCTTAGTGCTTCTTCCAAGTGGTGATCAACATGGATTACTGATTCATCAGCCAAGGTGGGGCGGGGGGGTGGGGTGGTGGTGTGATAGGTGGTAATCAGCAGGAGGTTTCCTTGCCATGTTTGATCTGATGCCATGAGACTTCATCGAGGTCTAGAGTCAATGAGGACTCCCAGGGCAACTGCCTCCTGACTGTATACCACTGTGCTGCCACCTCTGGTGGGTCTGTCCTGCCGGTGGGACAGGACATACCCAGAGATGGTGATGGTGGTGTCTGGGGCATTGTCTGCAGTTCTGAAGAAGGGTCACTGACCTGAAACATTAACTCTGCTTCTCTTTCCATGGATGCTGCCAGACCTGCTGAGTATTTCCAGCATTTCTTGTTTTTATTTCAGATTTCCAGCATCCGCAGTATTTTGCTTTTATTTCATTGGTTGTAAAGTGCTTTGAGACGACCGGTGGTCGTGAAAAGCGTTATATAAATGCAAGTATTTTTTTCTTAAGTAAGAGATGTTAGTGCTGGGAATGGAACACTTCCATTTATCATCTAAAGCTTTCATTAGTTAAGGATTGTGTGACTAAATGTAGAGCAGGTCTTTCTTTGCTGTTGCTACAATTTCTTTATCGTCAACTTCATTGGCACACCCCCTCTCCCAGCCAGAAATTATTTTTTGCTGATTTTGCTCTCTTGTGGCTTTTCTGGGCGAGATTGCCAAATTAATGTCAATCTGCACCAAATTATAAGGACTTCAATGCTCTGGAGCACGTCCATTTGAAACAAAATCAGACACCCTTGTCACCCATTAAGTATGAAATGATATACTAGAACACTTACTATCAGACAACCTACATCAATCAGGCAATTATATTAGACTCATCACTCTTCTCTCACAAATTCCATTGATGCTTTCTGTCTCTATCACCCATTTCAGCCATCTGTGGCACTACACCTTTGCTACTTCTGTACTGGATTCAGCCCACCTGCAGTAATCCCAAAGCATTGTTGAGACATTGAGAACTTCATCAAATTTCAGAGTCTGGTATCAGTAACACATTTCTCTTACATAGAGAAATTTATACATTTATTGCCAATGAGATACATACATACATATTAAATACTTGATTTTGATAAACCCTAATTAATTTTAGTTACAAGATTATTAGAGAGCATTAGCATGGGTGCAGGGAAGTGTCTATGGATGTTGGCTAGGTGGGCTTACAGAAGACATCTGATAAGGTTCTGCACAAGAGATTGTTAGCAAAAATCAGAATGCTTGGAACTGGAGGTAACCTTATGACATTAATTGGTAAATGGTTGGGAGGTAGAAGACAGAGAGTAGGGATAAAGGGTGCATGCTGACTGTTGGGCTCTGGCAAATGGTATTCCATAATAATCTGTACTAGAGCCTCTGCTTCTCATCATATATATTAATGACCTTGATGAAGGAATAGAGAATTGTACATCCAAGTTTGCAGACTACACTAAATTAGAAGGCATAGTAGGTTGTGTGGATGGGAACAGGGAGTTACAAAGGAATAAAAACAGAAAGTGCTGGAAATACTCAGCAGGTGCAGCATCTGTGGAGAGAGAAACAGAGTTAACGTTTCAGGTCTGTGACCTTCTGAGTATTTCCAGTACTTTCTGTTTGTATTTCAGATTTCCAGCATCCACAGTATTTTGCTTTTAAGTTACAAAGGAATGTAGGCAGACTAAGCGAGTGGGCAAAACTATGGCAGATGAAATTTGTGGGGAAGTGCGAGGTCATCCACTTTGGATCTGAGAAATTGGAATATTTTCTTAATGTTACGAGACTTGGAGCTGTGGGGGACTGAATAGATTCTATGTAAAGAAATCACTAAGAGAGCACATGTAATCAACAAAGCTAATGGAATGTTGGCCTTTATTTAAAGAGGGTTAGAATTCAAAAGTGAGGAAGTGATGCTTCAGTTGTACAGTGTCTTCATCAGACTGCAAACCCCATCTGGAGTATTCTGTTCAGTTTTGGACACCAAACCAAAGACTTCCAAGTCTTGGAAGAAGTGCAGCACAGATTCACCAGAATGATAGGAAGTTACAGGGCTTAAAGGGTTAAATTATGAGTGCAGATTGTATTCCCTTGAGTTTAGAAGATGGAAGAGTGATTTAATCAAGTTGACGGGGGACCTGATTGAGGTATACAAAATTATGAGGGGCATTGATAGGTTAGATAGGAAGAAATTTTTTCCCTTAGCGGAGGATCAATAACCAGTGGGTATAGATTTAAGGTAAGGGACAGGAGGTTTAGAGGGGATTTGAGGAAAGATTTTTTCACCTAGAGGGTGGTTGGAATCTGGAACATACTGCCTGAAGGGGTGGTAGAGGCAGGAACCCTCACAACATTTAAGAAGTATTTAGATGAGCACTTGAAATGCCATAGCATACAAGGCTACAGGCCAAGTGCTGGAAAATGGGATTAGAATAGATAGGTACTTGATGGCCGGCACAGACACAATGGGCCGAAGGGCCTGTTTCTGTGCTGTATAACTCTATGACTCTAAGTTGTTTAAAATGATAAAGGTGTTTGATAGGTTAGATACAGAGAAACAATTTCCTTTGGTTGGAGGATCCAGTACAAAGGGAGATAAACTTAACATGAAAGCTCGGCTATTTAGGAGTGAAATCAGGAAATACATTTTCACATAAAAGGTAGTGAAAATCTAGAATGCACTCCCCCAAAGACTGTGGAAATTTTAATGACTGAGATCGCTAGATTTCTCTTTGCGTAAGGATATCAAGGGATATGAAACAAAGGTGGACAAATGGATTTGAGGTACAGATCAGCCATGACTCAACTGAATGGATGAACAGGCTCAAGGGGCTTAATTATATTAGGTCCTGTTAGTATGTGCCTATGGATCAAGCAAACAACAGCTCCATAAAAGCTTGACAGTCAGCACTATGCAAGCCAGCCCTAAATTCTGTCCATTGACACTCACTGCTGTTTAGAGAGGAATGATCTGTTCTTCTGGTGTCTCAGTGAGTTTATCTGATGACATGCTGAATTGTAAAGGCCAGAAAAATTTCAGGTTTGATCAGCAGTCTGGATTGGTTACCTGATCTCAGTTAGAATGGAACTAATGGCACGAATTAGCCTTGGTATTCCAGAGGGAAAGTAGCCAATTCTAAGTACTGTCAAAGTAACTGCTGCTGAAAATGTGCCTGCACAGAGCTTTGGGTAAAGAATGCAACAGATAGTCAAATATTGAAGGGAACATGGCATTTAGGAAGGACAGGAAGCTAGGAAAAGGTGGAGGGGTAGCTCTGTTAATTAATGATGGTATTAGCACAATAGGGAGGGATGACCTAAGTTCAGGAGACCAGGATGTAGAAGCAGTTTGGGTAGAGATGAGAAATCATAAAGGCAAGAAGTCACTTGTGGGAGTGGTGTATAGGCCACCTAACATTAACCACACTGTAGGACAGGGTATAAAGGAAGAAATAATGACAGTTTGTCAGAAAGGTACTGAGATAGTTATGGGGCATTTTAACCTACATCTAGACTGGAAAAATCAGATGGGAAGTGATAGCCTAGATGAGGAGTACATAGAATGTTTTCGGGATAATTTCTTGGGACAATATGTTCTGGAGTCAACCTGAGAGCAGGCTATACTAGACCTGTATTGTGCAATGAGATAGGATTAATTAATGACCTTATAGTTAAGGTGCCCCTAGGTAGCAGTGATCATAATATGATTGAATTTTACATTCAGTTTGAGGGAGAGAAGAGTGGGTCCAAGACTAGTATTTTAAACTTAAATAAGGGCAATTATAAGGGCATGAAAGCAGAGCTAGCTAAAGTGAACTGGCAAATCAGGTTAAGGGATAGGTCAATGGAGATGCAGTGGCAGACATTTAAGGGGATATTTCAGAATACACAGAATAGATACATTTCAACGAAAAGGACAAATTCCAAGGGTGGGACCTGCCATCCGTGGTTAACTAAAACATTAAAGATAGTATCAACTTAAAGAAAAAGCCTATATTTGTGCAAAGATGGGAGGCAGGTCAGAAGATTGACCAGAATATAAAAAACAGCAAAGAATGACTAAATGATTGATAAGGAAGGTAAAATTAGAGTACAAGAGAAAGCTAGCTAGAAATATAAAGACAGCTAGTAAGAGGTTCTGTAGATATTTGAAAAAGAAAAGAGTTAACAAAGTGAGCATTGGTCCTATAGAAAGTGAGTCTGGGGAATTAATAATGGATAATAAGGAGATGGCAGATGAATTGAACAGATATTTTGCATCGGTCTTCACTATTGAGGATACAAGTAACATCCCAGTATTAGCTGTAAGTCAGGAAATGGAATGGAGGGAGGGACTCAAGAAAATTACAATCACCATGGAAGTGGTACTGAACAAATTGTTGGAGCTGCAGGCTGACATGTCCCAGGTCCTGATGGACTTCATCCTTGAGTGTTAAAAGAAGTGGCTAGTGAGATAGCTGATGCGTTAGTTTTAATTTTCCAAAATTCCCTAGATTCGAGGAAGGTTCCGTTAGATTGGAAAATAGCGAATGTAACTCCTTTATTCAAAAAGGGAGTGAGACAGAAAGCAGGAAACTACAGGCTGGTTAGCTTAACATCTGTCTTAGGGAAAATGTTGGAAGCTATTATTAAAGACGTTATAGCAGGGCATTTAGAAAAATTCAAGGTGATCAGACAGAGTCAACATGGATTTGTGAAAGGTAAATCATGTTTAACCAATTTATTGGAGTTCTTTGAGGGAGTTACATGTGCTGTGGATGAAGGGGAACCGATGGCTATATTGTACTTAGATTTCCAGAATGCATTTGATAAGGTGCCACATCAAAGGTTATTGCAGAAAATAAAAGCTCATGGTGTAGGGGGTAAGATATTGGCATGGATAGAGGATTGGCTAGCTAACAGGAAACAGAGAGTCGGCATAGATGGATCATTTTCTGGTTGGCAAGATGTAACAAGTGGTGTGCCACAGGGATCTGTGCTGGGGCCTCAACTTTTTACAATTTATATAAATGACTTAGATGAAGGGACTGAAGGTATAGTTGCTAAATTTGCTGATGACACAAAGATAAGTAGGAAAGTAACTTATGAAGAGGACATAAGGGAGCTACAAAGGGATATAGATGGGTGAAGTGAGTGGGCAAAGACCTGGCAAATGGAGTATAATGTAGGAAATTGTGTAATTGTCCACTTTGGCAGGAAGAATAAAAAAGAAGCATATTATCTAAATGGTGGGAGATTGCAGAGCTCTGAGATGCAGAGGGATCTGGGTGTCCTAGTGCATGAATCGCAAAAGGTAAGTATGCAGGTACAGCACGTAATTACGAAAGCCAATAGAATGTTATCATTCATCATGAGGGGAATTGAATACAAAAGTAGAGAGGTTATGCTTCAGCCATACAGGTCATTGGTGAGACCACATCTGGAGTACTGTGTACAGTACTGGTCTCCTTATTTAAGGAAGGATGTAAATGCATTGGAGGCAGTACAGAGAAGGTTTACTAGAATAATACCTGGAATTGGCGGGCTGTCTTAGGAGGAAAGATTGGTTAGACTAGGCTTGTGTCCGCTGGAATTTAGAAGAGTAAGAGGTGACTTGATTGAAACATATAAGATCCTGAGGGGTCTTGACAGGGTTTATGTGGAAAAGATGTTTCCCCTCGCGGGAGAATCTAGAACTAGGGATCACTGTTTAAAAATAAGGGATCACCCATTTAAGACAGAGATGAGGAGAAATATTTTCTCTCAGAGGGTTGTGAGTCTTTGGAATTCTCTTCCTCAAAAGGCGGTGGAAGCAGCATCTTTGAATATTTTTAAGGCAAAGGTAGATAGATTCTTGATAAGTAGGGGGGTGAAAGGTTATCAGGGGTAGGTGGAAATGTGGAGTAATCAGTTCAGCCATGAACTTATTGAATGGCGGAGCAGGCTCGAAGGGCCGAGTGGCCTACCCTTGTTCCTAATTTGTGTGTTGGTAAATAGCCTGGCCATGCCCACTGTTATGACACACACATAAATAATATTACTTTGGGCAAAGTGTTGGAGAATACCTTGCATCTGTGAAACTGTACTCCAGAAAGCATGATAGATAATTGATGAGGGAAGAAATATAAAAAGAAAGGAATGAACCCTTGTGTCTTAAAAAAGGAGTAGAAATGGAGACTTGCTTTTCTGCAATGTAGAGTACAGGGTACTTTTAAGAATTTGTGCTGTTGTGCAAAACCTCCCCTGCAAGGAAGAATTTGTGAATTCATGATCAAGCTAATCTGGAATCAAGTAGCTTAAATGTATAACTATCGCATTGACACAATTATCCAGTAGAAATCGATAGCTGATTCCATGACTGTCCATCTATTAAAACTAATGAATGGCCGATGGTGGGGGTTGCATATCCAAATTCCTGACATGCTCTCAAACTGGATGAAGTTTTGTGACGAGAGTGCAAATTTGTAAAATTAACCTTGAAATGTTCGAATACATACATACATCTGATACAATTTTACCAGGGGAAATATAATACAAAATCATGCTCTCAAAATGATAAAAATGAAAAATTAATAGTAGTTCTTTATATAAATGACAAATTTACAGCATAATATGGAGCAGGTATAAATAATTAGTGTTAAATGACCTGGAGAGTACTATATTTCGATGATTTGACAGCAAAATATCTTCTGAAGCCAAACAGGAAAATCTGCTTTATATAAGAACATGAGAATACATAATTTTTCATTCTCTAGTATTCTGTTTCTCTGCTCACAACATTTATAGGTTGACATCCAGACTGTTTGACAGCTTGAGTGCTAAGAGATGTTGCTTTAATATAACTGTGTGTAAATTACTGCGCACTATACAAAATACAAGCTAATTTACTTAGAAATCTGCAAATAAAAAGATTATTGAAGGCTGTAACATCAAAAATATTGCGGTTGCAAAATTTGGCTCTGTAGCCCATGCGTTCTCAATACTAATTGTGTCGTTTTGCCTCCAAAAAGGTGTCTGCAGTATGTGTGCATACTTCTGGTGCTAGCTGCATTGGACACCACATTGAGGGTGTTAGTGTGCGCACAGGGAGCGTCTACTGGAAGTATGCAGAGTAGGCAGATCGTGACATCAATCAGCATGTAATGCTGATTTGACACTAGTACTGCCATTTTGGATTAACACTTCAGCTAATGCCCTCTCAACCTTGCACAGCTGAACATACGTTCAGCAACATGAAAGACAGCCCCCTTCCCACCCTGCCCACAGATGCTATTTAAAGGGATCATCAACGACTTTCAGGTTAGTTGCTGACTGATTTTTACTGGCTCTTGTTACATTTGAAGAAACGTTTGATAGCTTTCAGAATTGCTTAAAGTTGCTGAAGTCTACAGGGAGTGATGTGACATGTGTTGAAGGACTTTGTCCTGACTTTCAAGATTCTGCACAAATTGCTTTCTCCCAGATATGCGTGTCGAGTTTGCATCCCCCTTGGCCAAGAACATAACAGGGAGAATGACCAAAGGCAACTCAGAGTAGAACAAGCCTCTGGAAGAGGGAGGAGGAGGAGGAGGGGGAGAAGGGCTCTCAGCAGAAGATCATATTTGCCCAGGGTGTTCAGGGAGCAAATCTCCAAATTTATAAATCAAGCCATCCCATATGCATACAAAAGTCAACTGTTGGCACTTGTGTATTTCTTTAATGCCTGTCTTCTGTGTGCCTTTGCCTGACCTATTGCTCTTACACAGTGCTACCTCAGTGGCTTCAGCATGGCTGATAGAAGGCTGTTGAATGTCAGTGGGGGCAATTGTATTTGGTCTTGCAGAATGCGTTCAAGCAGATATGGCCCTAGAAGGCCCATCTTTGGACTGCACCATAACAACATGGGCAGCAGTGGTCTAGGCTGGTTGGCTGCCAGGGCACTGACACAGTGGCAGTGGTGGGAGCACAAATGTTGTCATTCTGAGATAGGACAGCAGGTTCATGCTCCAAGGCGGTATTGACACTCCCCCGGGATGGTACCTCAGGAATCTTAGCAATCTATTGCAGGACTGATTGCTGCAGCTGTGCGACACCCTGCAAGTCCGTTTGAGCACTGATATCAGCAGCAATGATGCCAGCATTCTGAGGTTGCATGGCAGCAAGCTGAAATTATGTGACTTCAGTCTGAGCTTGCACTACAACATCCAGGTACTGTGTGGCTTCTATTTGTGCTGCAATGGAAACTGAGATATCGGCCATCAGACACTGCATCTTTGTTGGGCCTGCAAGTGTGAAATTGGAGTTAGCCACCATTTCCACACTGGACAGGATGGGCTTCAGACTCTGTGCAAAACCCTGTGCCAAGTCGGGGGCAGACTCCTCCATGCTCCTTGACATCGACTGCAAGCTCTCTGGCAGGCCTGCCAATGTAAAGCATTTCATTTTGCAATGCATCAGCCTTTTCTGTAAATTGCCCCATTGAAGACCTCATCTGAGTCTTCTGCGGCAAAACACGTGTGCAGCCTTGCCCTCCAGAAAGCTGGCATGTGCAATACCCTTGTCCCGTGCTCTGGCTGCTGGCCAATTGTGGCTGGTGTCTCACCATGCACAGATCCCACCTCTAAGCTATTCTATAAAGTACGTGCAGTGTCATTATCTGAGCTGGTGGCTGCAAGTGTGAGAGCGAGTGATAGTGTTTCTTCATCATCAGTCCCTTTTTGTCTTCCAGTTCTTGCTCCTCCACCACTGCCCGGCCAGATTGCAGTTCTTGCGTATCTGAAAAAAGAAAGGCACAAGGATGGGGTGAGGGGATGGGGGGAAAGCAAAAGGTGCAAACTTCCACCATCTGCAGCTTGGAAATGCAAAGAGATTATGGGATGAGTAGGAAGTGGAATGTGAGAAGGAGGATTAGGTTTCAGGATACTGTCATCGTTTATCATTTCAACCCCACCGCTGGCCACAGCCTAAATGATGGCTGCTCCAATGATGGTTACCACTGACTCCTACATCAGGGTGAGGACATGTAACTGTCCCCGTCCCCTGTTGGTTAGGTCCTACGCACTCCAATTATACACCACCGTGTCCTCAAGAGAGAAGGAAGTGTGTCAATGAGAGTGGTACAATGTGTTTTTGTGATGCGGCTGCCATGTTTGAATAGTTGGCAGTGTGTGCAAGCTGTGAGATGTTGGTGTGAGGCTTGCAGCAGTGCTAATTGTGTGAGGGTGAGGTAACGCTATAAAGGTGAGGTATGAGTTGTGACTCACAGGAATTGTTGGTAGATGAGTGTTGGGGTGTGGTGCATTAAGCAGTGTGTGAAGCTGGTGGTACAGTTGGTAGGACATAGCATTTGAAGATGAATTCACTGAGTTTGACCATTCATGTGAGGCTATTGAACTTCTTTCAGCACTGAATCCAGGTCCTCAAGACTTGAGTCCTGGCATTGACTGGTATGGCAATTTGCTCCCAGTGGCTTCACGCAATTTGTCTGGAGGAACTCCTGGCCCCCTGTAGATAGAGCGCCACTTTCCTGCTATCCCTCACCTGCACCAAGGAGTCCAGTGCTCACATTCTCTTCTGCAACCACTTTCAGCTTCTGCTGCAGCCAGAATGCACCTCCCCTTTAAGAGATGCAGGCTAGCTTTAAGTAGTGCAGGCTAGCTTTAAGTGGTGATAACTGTTGCACATACTCAGGGCCCCTGATGAGCTATTTGGCCACTCAGCAGTACATTCAACACTGGTTGCATGCAGCTATCATAGAAATCAGTGTTCTGCCTGCATCAGAAGCGACAGATGTAGGACAATTACACATTGTTATAATCAGGCTCATTTTTGGACCCTGTCCAATTTCACAACCTGCATGTCATAGTGTTCTGATAGTGTTATGATTCCCCATGGAGATCAACAAACCAAAAGAGCCAAATTTACCGAATGACCCAAATAAAAAATAAATGGACAAGATTTCACCTTTATAACCTTTACTTTAACAATTAAACCAAAATCAAATAAATTAAACATCAATTAACAGACAAATTATGGTCTATATATATTACAAATTACACATTAACCATCAGATAAAATAAAAATAGATCTCACTGATTTACTGGGCAGTCCACTAAGCATGCATGGCACCAAATACAGCACAAAGTTCTTTAAAGCTATGAACTTCCTCAGGTAAATCTCCAGCTCCTTTCTTCCAAGATACAGCCACTGATTCTCATCCAACAGCCGCTCCTCTTCGATTCGGACTCCATGGATACGAGGTTCACCAAAACGGTATACTTCTCCAGAACCTTCTCAGCTCTGCTCATGACAGTCTTGATGTCATGGATCCACTAGTATTACCTTTATCCAAGGCCTTCAGTGACAACCCAATGCAATGTATTGCTAAGTCTGGTTAATCAGTTACTTTAAGTAACCGAAACAGCTGCAGCAACTCATATTTGCCTATTGCCAGATCCTGGATGTAGCCTTCACTTTCTTCAGCTTGCCTGCACTCGACCCCAGTGTGATCTGAGCTTGGATAGCTCTGTGTCTTTGAATCGGGTTCCAAACAGTTTCTGTTTCCCCAGAAACCTGAAGTTTTAGTTTCAGTTTCTGTTTCAGTTTTAGTTTCCCTTTCAGTTAAGGTATGTTCAGCCTCATTGTTTCAGAAAGGCTACGTTTGCTGACAATGCAACCACTAGGTGGCACAATACTGGTACATGCGCAAATGTTGCCTCATTGACTGATACGTCACTGTCTGTGACATCTCAGGCAACTGCCAGTAATAAAGATGCAACAGCTCAATTTGACACAAAAAAATGAATTAAACCCAAATCCCCTCAATAGCTGCAATTGTTGCCTTTATCCCATGCCCAGCAGTACCCTGCTCGCTCTCCACCTTGCTGCTTGCCCCACTCGGCCGCTTTCTCCTGGTCTCGCCGCTACCTCCCCTCAGCCACTCACTCCCCACTACGCTGTCCAGAAAAGCGGCGAGGGTGTGGGGGTGGGGAGGCTGGGAAATGAGCAGGGAGCGAGCAGCCAAGTGTGGAGCGAGCGGTCGAGGGGAGGAAGCGGTGAGAGAGCGGCCCAGGTGGTGAGGCGGGGAGCTAGTGGCCGAGGGGGAGAAGCAGTGAGATGGGGAGCAAGTGGCCAATGGAGGAGGCGGCGAGGGGGGCAAACGGCAAGGCGGGGAGCAAGCGGCTGGTGGGGGGGGGATGGGGAAGCAGCGAGGCGGGATGCAGCAGCGAGTCGTTGGGAGCGGGAAACTGAAAGGGGTGATTGGGGTGGCGATGGTGAGAGGGAGCAGGATACTGTTGGAATGAATGGAGGTAGCAATCGAGGCCATTGGGGGTGAGGCAATGCGCAAACGTCATTACATCTGATGTCATTGCATGGTGACGTCTGCGCACATGCGTGCATTCATACTGGCAAGCTGGCAAATGTTTGGATGCACTGATGATATCAGCAATCGCTCTGCGCATGCTCTGCATTGTCAGGAGACATGATTCTGAAAATTTGTTGCTGCACTCAGCTGAATGGGTTCTGCAGGGTCCTAGTGTCCATCTAATTCAACTACTGACTACGCTGGCTCTGGTGTGTTTGTTCTTATTAGGCTGACATAACTTCTATAAAACTGTTATAGACAGCCACGGTAATGTGTTTACTGGGTCACTATTACATTTGAAAATGGGACAAGATGACTGTGCCCATGGGATACATCGGAAGGCTAGGAATGTTTGATAGAGCTCGCGAACCATTCAGTTCATATATTGAAGGAATGGACATGCTCCTTAGAGCTAATAATATGTTAGAACGTGAAGGTGAAAGTGAAGATGCCCAGATGTAGAGTAAGGCAATTCTTGAGCACAAGAAAGCAATCTTGCTAACAGATTGGCCTGTAAGTGTATTGCATGCTAATACCTTCTTGCTCCCGACACAGCAAAAGATGTGCCATTCAAAATAATTATCACCATGTTGGAGAATCATTTCAACCCTAAGCTCCTAGAGATAGCTGAAAGCTACAAATTTGGAACCAGAAACCAGAAAAGTAGCAAAACAGTTGGCGAGTACATTGTAGCACTGAAGAATTTATCATTACTTTGCAACTTTGGTATATTCTTAGACCGTGCATATGAGACAGATTTGTGTGTGGATTGGTGGATGAATGAATCCACCAGTTACTAAGCACACAAAATCTTACGTTTGAACTAACGTGTAAGATTGCTCCTACCATGGAGATGGCATCAAAGAATGCTTGGGAATGTCATCCTATGCCAGTGACTAGTACAGCTTCTGTCCATAGTCAGGAGGCTTCTGTAAAGTCTAAAGCAGGGAGACCTGATCAGCTGAATGCTGTTGAAAAGAGTTTAGCGACTTGTCAGCATTGTAATCGTAACCACATGGCACAGGCATGTCAGTACAGAAATGCCAAATGCTTTAATCGCCAAAAGAAAGCCCATATTTCAACTGCTTGCCAAGTGAAGACCAAAGCAGGAAAGGGAACTCTTTCTACTGGTAATGGAAAGCAGCAGCGTAACAAGGGTGGAGTTAACAAACTTGAGGTGAATCCAGAGTGCTTAAGTGAAGAGGAGCTCGGGTTGTATGGTATCTATGCCACTGGCAATCACTCAAATTACAGAGACTTTTGTAGAAAGGTGTTGGTAAATCAACGGTACATAAATATGTGAGTTGATACGGCTGCTGATTTCTCCATTACGAATAGAGACGTGTAGGAGAGCAAATTCAACAATGTACCTCTAACTGACAGCACAGTTAAGTTGAAAACCTGCTCTGGTGAGGTGTTAGAAATAGGTGGACAAATGGAGTGCAGTGTCTAAAATAAGAGCAAGTTACCCATTGTTGCAGCAAGATATATCAACAAACCAACAGTAATGGGTAAAGATTGGTTTTGTAAGCTGAAGTTGGACTGGAAGCATATTTTTCAAGTTGAGATGACCAAGAAGCTTGATCAGCTATTGAATAATTACAGGAACATTTTCGAGGACAGCTATGAAGGTACAATCGGTGTGAAAGTGCACATCTGAATTAGGCCTGATGCAAAACCAGTACATTGCGAGCCTAGGTTGGTTCCTTATTATCTCAAAACCCAGGTTGAAGAGGAAATAAAGAAGCTAGAGAGGAACGGTGTGCTAGTGAAAACTGATCACATGATTGGGCACCCTAATTATAGTAGTACCCAAGTCAAACAAAATTGTAAGACTATGCAGGGACCACAAAGTCACAATCAACTAGACAATGGATGATGAAGAGTATGCACTACCGACCTTTCAAGATTTGTGTGCAGAGTTAGCGGGATCTAAGATATTCACAAATTTGGATTTGCAAAGCTCAATGTGGATCGGGAGAAGCGACAATATCTCACAATAAAGACACACATGGGGTTATACACCCACATGAAGCTGCCCAAGGGTCGGAAGAATTCTTCAAAAATCTTAAGTTACAACGGATAAGATTTTGCAAGGAATGCCAGATTGCTTGTGGAATAATCAGGATGATGTGTTGATTGCGACCGCAACTGAGGAAGAGAATCTTCAAGTGTTGGATGAAATGTTTAAAAGGCTGAACGATCACAATGTGAAGTTAAAAAGGAGCAAGTGTACTTTAGTGCAATCTGAGGAAGTGTAACTTGGCTTGAAAATCATTGAAAAAGGATTACAGCCAGTGAAAGAGAAGATAGGGGCAATAGCCAAAGGTGTGTCTGAGCTTAGACCTTTTCTAGTCATGTCCAATACTACTGATGATTTCTGCCTGAACTTGAATCAGTGTTAGCTCCACTGAATGAGTTGTTGAAGTGAAGATTAAGAACATGTTTGAGTTTAGTTCTACCAAATTTGACTGCTAAAGTTGAATGAAAACAGTTCAATCAGAAATGTCAGAAATGACACAAACAAAAGGGAATGTAATTTCAGGAGAAATGAACATGTTAATTTTCTGAGCCCCCGTTACAAGCCACACAAGTGGGACATGGAAATTGTTGTGGACGTTTGTGGTACTAAGAGATACTTAGTTGAAATTGGTGGTAAAAGTGAGAAGTGTTCACGTAGATCACATGTTCCCAGTGTGGGATGATCTAAAACTTTTGTGAACCAATTCAGACTTTGATGTCAGAAGTGCCAAGTTCAGAAAAAGAAACAAGATCTTCTGTAAATCCTGAACTGAAACCTGACAGTCCAAAACCTGACTCTACACCAAAATCTGTGAGAAGACTTGATAAACCAGTTCTTAAACAATATCTATGAATCAAGTCTAAAGAAAAGTCAGTTGTTATTTTGTCAAGTGTGCATATTCTCAGATTTATTTGTTTTTGAAATTGTATAGTTAGTGTACCTTATTAAAAAAATTAAAAGGGAGAAGCAGTGTAATGTATTCCTATATTATGAGCATGATGACATCATTAAACATGTGATTGGGCTATCTTGCTGTCTTTCTTTACAAGTTCCTCCCAATATATAAAAATAAGGGAGTGCCTATGGATGTTATTTATTTGGACTTCAAGAAGGCATTCAACAATTTTCTACATAAGAGATTGTTAACAAAATGAGAGTGCATAGAATTGGAGGTATCCTATTGACTTGGATAGGAAATTGGTTAGGTGGTAGGAGACAGGGAGTAGGCATGATGAGTATGTACTCAAATTGGCAGGATGTGACTAATGGTGTCGCCCAGGGATTTGTACTGGGGCCTCAGATGTTCACTATATTTATAAATGACTTGGATGAAGGAATAGAGAATTGTATATCTAAGTTTGCTGATGCCACTAAGTTAGGCAGCACAGTAAATAGTACAGATAGGAGCAGAAAGTTTCAGATGACATTGATAGATTAAGTGAGTGGATAAAACTGTGGCAGATGGAGTTTAATGTGGGCATAAGAAAGATAAAATCTTTTCTAAAATGTAGAGAAACTAAGAACTGTGGATGAGTGGAGAGATTTAAGGGTTCAAGTACAGAAACCACTTAAAGCCAGTGGACAGGTACAAAAAATAATTTAAAAGGCTAATGGAAACTGATGGCATTTATCTCAAGAGGACTGGAATACAAAATGGTGGAAGTTATATTATAGCTGTATGGAGCTCTGGTTAGACCCATCGGAGTACTCCATTCAGTTCTGGGCATGGCAGCTCAGGAAGGATATATTGAACTTGGAGGGGGTGTAGCACTGATTCACCAGAATGATACCTGTGCAGAAACAGTTAAATTATGAGGACAGGTTGCAAAGACTGAATTTATACCCTTTAGTGTTGAAGGGTGATCTAATAGAGGTGTTTAAGATGTACAAAAGAGTATTGCTGAAAACAGAGACATTTCGTCAAAGCTTTTTGTCTTGCACTCATCAGGACAATTCACAAGAATATCAATGTAAGGGAAGCAACAAATTTATACTATGAGAAGAGAGTTCTGATTGGTTGGCAAGTGGACTCTGATTGGTAGAGGCATTGCGATGGAGAATGCACCAGTTTATGGTGGCTATCAATTAACTGCCAAGCTTTGTTTGAAATTTAAACCAGGCAGCTTGCCTCTGATTGGTCAAGGCATTGCCCTGAGGAATAAGCTGTCACTTATTTTGTTTAGCTGAAACAGGCATAATGTGTGTACATGTTCTTTCTGTCTGCAAAGAACAGGGCCCTGTGTATTAATATATATAGCTTCTAGTATGCGCAAATGTGCCACTGCGAGCCTGACTGAAATCTTAAATTGGTTGTCAGTGTAATTCTTAGCACACTGAGGATTATTTAGAAAATGTTGTCCAATCACAGAATAAAATATAATGTTGGACACTGTGTTTTGACTTTTGCAAACATTGGCTGGTTGGGTAAGGTCTGTACCTTGCCGTTGTGAACAGTGAAAGGGACATGTTGTTTGATACAATCCACCAGTCTTTAGGACATACGGCCTATTTACCTAGCATCACGCTGGCATTGAAATTCATATATCACATTACTCATTTGTGTGATAGGCTGAACGTCTTTTTTGCTTGACGGCAGGATCCTGTTAATGGCAAACACCACACATGTTGCTACTACATCTTAGCAGTGTGAAACATCTAACTTCACCTGCTGCTCAAATTTTTGTGATACATTACCCTTCCAGATTAATCTGAGGTGCTGACTTGGAACTATATTGCTTTTCCTTCACTGTGACTGGGCCAGAATCCTGGAACTCCCTTCCTAACAGCGTTGTTGGTGCACCGACACCCGAAGAACTGCAGCAGTTCAAGAAGGCAGCTCACCACCACCTTCTCAAAGGCAATTAGGGATGGGAAATAAATGCTGGCCTAGCCAGCGATGCACAAATCCCACGTACGAATAGAAAAAGATTAAAAATTCCTGCTTTGTATGATTCAGCCACTCACTGGATAAACTCGTTGACTCATCAAGGTCTTTATGCTTTAGGAAGGAGCATACTATGCATATAGTCGCGTTCATATTTATTTTTCAGGGCAACATGCTGTGGCTGTATTGTGGTCTCACTGCATTGAACTTTTCAACGAATCTGAGCAGTTTGTCTACAAAGAAAATCCATTTCAATGTTGTCTCAGTAGCAACTGGAAAATCGGTTGAAGGGGCTTAAGAGTATCGCTCATTCTCATGCCGGTGGCATCATTTTGCTTGTTGATGTGGGTAGTTTAAAAAAAAATCCTACTCAGGATTGAGCGCAGGTTTGTGAAGAGGCTGAAAGTGACCCAGCTGTGCCTGGAGTTGCAGCAGCGGGGCCTTGGCACAGGGTGCTTGAAAATGAGTCGGTCCAGTGGCCCCAGGAAACACTGAGCTACTGTCAAAGGAGGGATGTAAGCCAGGAATGAAGTGTGACCTAGCAGAGCTGCCAAAGACAAGGATAACAAGGAAAAGGAGAATATACTCCTGGCTAAAGGGGAACCTGGGAATGTTGAGACCAGGGATTTTGCCATCTCAGGGTGAGGGGAACTGGGACTAGGAGACCAAGTGTGACTGAGTATAATTAATAATAACATACAAAAGCAGGAAGAAGAAAACGAGGAGGCAAAAATTAAGGACATGAACGGAGCATATTACAAAGAAAATTGATAAGTAAATAAGCAAAGAAAAACAAAATAAGCATATAAAAACATTGAAAACATTATTATATCATGGAAAGAATCAGAGTTGAGGAGGAAATGAAGAGGTTGCTCTGGAACTCCAGGAAGCTGTGAGGGGAGAGGGAGGAGGCTGTCAGTGGGGGGGGGGTGGGGCGGGGGGCTGGAGAAATATGGTATCCCAGCTCCAGTGAAAGGGAAAAAAATCAAGTGATAAATAATGATGGGGCCAGCAAGAAAAAAGAAAGACTTGCATTTATGTAGTGTCTTTCACGGCCACCAGACATCCCAAAGTGCTTTACAGCCAATGAAGTACTTTTGAAATGTAGTCACTGTTGTAATGCAGGAAATGCGGTAGCCAATTTGCACACAGCAAACTCCCACAAAGAGCAATATGATCAAGGCCACATAATCTGATTTTGTGATTTGATTGAGGGATAACCATTTACCAGGACACAAGGGAAAACTCCCCTGCTCTTCTTCAAAATAGTGCCATAGGATCTTTTACAAACACCCAAGCAGGCAGATGGGGCCTCAATTTAATGTCTCATCCAAAAGATGACACCTCCAATAGTGCAGCACTCCCTCCGTACTGCACTGGAGTGTCAGCCTTGATTTTTGTTCTCAAGCCCTGGAGTGGGACTTGAACTCAGAACCTTGTGACTCAGAGGCAGGTATTACCAACTGAGCCATGGCTGATATCTGAAGGACAGAGCAAGGAAGTGATCCAGCATGAGCCCAGCAAATGGAATGCTTTTTAAATTCCTAAACAATATGACATAAGTAGCATTTGACAAGTAAATACATAAAGCATAATGGTAGGTATGTGAAATTTTCATATCTTCATAACAAACATCCAACAGTACAATTATAGATTTTATCCTTCCAAACTTGGGTTGTCTCTGAATTTTTGCACCCTTTGTAATATTACCTGTTCCTTGGTTATGTGAATTATTGTAAGATTCACAGGACTACAAGTAATATCCAAAGAAAATGTGGGTTTTTATTATACCTTAACTAGAATACATAAGCTACTGCAGGAGCCACACCAACACACCTCTCATTCTGTCGGGCTACATCCTCAACTACCTGGTCATGTGTGACATGACATCACTTCCTCCGGTGACCTTCACTTGCAGCTTCTTAAGGTGGTCCTCTTAAGGTCGTCCCACAACATACCCCATTTTTCCAAAGATAAAAACATATGCACATTATTTAATGATGTTGCAGTTTGGACTAACTATACATGATTTCAACAAAATGTTATTTACAAGTAAGTAAATTTAACACTCTCTAAAATGTACAGGAGGTTTGCTTATTTGTCCTGATCTTGTTATTGTGAACATCTTCCCTGAGCTGAGCTCATCTTGCTGACTCCTATGAGGCCTGGGTGACTCAGAACTCTGGTTAGCATGTTCTTGCTCTGTCCTTGTAGCCTCTGTATGTTCATCTTTAGTCATTGTGTTTGAACATGTCTATGATGCCAAAGGGTTGTCATATGTAGTGTTGTCATACAGCTCTCTGAGTTGACTTCAGTTCCATCTGAGAACCGCACCATTGAGTGTCTGGATCTCATGTGATCTGGGCTGGTTGCATATCCCAGCAACCTCTGCAGGATATCAAGTTCCCAACGCATAATTGAGAACTCTGACCCTCTGTCCTACTCATGATCGAGCCAATTCTGGTCCTGCTTGCCTGTCATATGATGCCTTCATCTTCCCTTGTTTAGAAAGCTTGGAAAATTATGTCTGGCAACATCATCAATCATCGGCAATCCCTCTGGCCTCCGGGTACTTTCTGCAATGAATTGAAGCCTGAGGAGAGACCCCCGGTCATATCGCCTGTTCCTGTCAAAATTCCCAGCCTTTGTGTCATCCTTTACATGGATCTACCCACTATGCTCGACCTGGGCTTTTCCTACCATCTTCGGTGCATTACTGAATCCATGTATTGTGAACAATTCTTAAATATTGGCATACTGGAAGTCCTGCAACAGCTGGTCCAGTTATGTCTACAATATAAAACACTTGTGGTAGTCATTTGGAGCTCCCATAGCTGCACTGTAAGGTTATCAATCCAATGCACTTGATTGGAGAACCAGTGCAGGCAGTTAGTCTAGCCATGGTGGGTTGTACCATAGATTCCCATTTCTTGAAGCACATGTCCTTCAGTATGCAGATGGGGAGAATATTTGCACTTACTCCGGTGTTGATGTTTACTCTGAGCTTCTGCTTGCCACTCTTCTGTGGACATATAATCCTGATTATGGTGAATGCCTCAGATTGCGAGATAGCATTGACTTGCTTATCCAAATTAACTATGTGAAATGTTTGTTTGCTGTTTGCACAGTGCATTCTTCACCCATGTCCTCCTGGCAATCTGTCTCATTGCTGACCTGATGTACCTGGTTAGGTTTTTTGTGTAGTCATACCTTTTGTTGTGTTTGCCACCCTGTCTTGCAAATGTTCTCTCTGCTTTTTATCTGCCACCATTCCTTGTGCAGTATCTGAGCTTGGCCTTCTGTACTATCTTTCCCAATGTCGTCGTATGCTACAAGATTTGAACTGTTCCTGGCATGTTGAACAACTGTGAATTGGGTGTCAGGCCACATTTGCCACAAGGTTTAGCAGATGTCTGAGCCTCAATTACCCCCAACACTTGTAATTGTTGGTGCCCAGCTATGATGGCTTTAAATTTCCTTCCATCTTTAAATAGTGCATCTATGGTGCTCCTTTTCTTATTTTCTAGTAGGTCTTTTTGAAAGATTACTAGCTCTATAACCCATTCTGACAATTCGATATTTGCGAAGTCACAATATTGAGCTTTGTGTCAGGATCTTGAAACAAACTGGTCAATGGACTCATCTTGCCTTTGCTGGTAGGCCATAAGCTCAAGCCTATGCACTGGAAATTTACCTTCACATTGAGTTGCTGCTCCAGGAATGTCCATATCTTGCTAGGGTTCTTATGATCCTCAGCGGACAATCCTGATGTATTGATCCATTGCAGACCCTCATTGTCCAGTGTGATTTTGATTTTGAAAGCTTGATTCTCTGCTCACGTTTTGATCCAGGAAATATAGTTCCATTCGCTGTTGAAACAGTTTAAATTCAGATGCTATGTTCGATGGCTTCTGGATATGACTTTTTACAGGTTTTCTTTTTCACAGGCATACTTCTTTTTTCTTGCTTAGACAGATCTTTTTTCTGCAGTCCTGGCCCTTTAAGAGTTTTTTTTTAAACAGAGCAGTTCTTTGTTTACACAGGCTGTGTTTGTTTTATTCAACTGTGAGCTTTTATTTTTAAAATGAGAAGTTTTTTTTGAATGACCTGCAACTTGCCATACCAGCAGCTGCCACAACCAGGCTTTGTCACTGTGCTGTGGACCTCCAGTGGCGCTGTTGAGTTCTTCCCTTTCTTTTTGGCTTAAGTCCCTCCTGCAAAGCAAAAACACCAGGAAAACTAAAACAGTAATGGTTTCAGCTACTGGTTTTCAAATTTTTTGACCCACTGCCAGATTAGTTGAAAGCTCTGATCTCCTGGCAAATTGCCTACTGTACTCACAGAGTTTCAACACCTCCCGGGGTCTTGTCTGTGGTCCTAGCTTGCTGCACTGTTGTGGGTTCCCCTGCCAACCGCTCTCCACCTGAATCTTCAGCCACACCAGGTAAGTAACCTGCTATTCTTTGTTCTCTCTTAGTGCGTTCTTCAGAAAAAAATCAAATGTTGCTATGATGTATTATTTAGTCGTCTTCAAAAAAAAATCCCAGATGTTGCCACCATGTAATATTACTTGTTCCTTTGATATGTGAACTATTGTAAGATTCACAGGACTACAAGTAATATCCAAAGAAAACATGGGTTTTTTTGTATTATACTTTAACTAGAATATATATATATACGAACAGTTACTGCATGAGCCACATCTAAACACATCTCACTCCGTCAGGCTACACCCACAACTCCCTGGTCATGTGTGATGCAACATCTCTTCCTCCGGTGACTGTCGTATGTTTTGTTTATCTGCTGCCACCTTAGTATAGTTGGTTAGTCTAGCTTAGAGAGATTACTGAGTCTTCAGTACCTTGAACATTAATTCTTTTAATACATTTTAACTGTATACAGCTTTACCTAAGTCTGTGTGACTCCCTTGAAGCCATGCTGCATCTCCCTGCATCTGTCTCACATGTGCTCTCTTACTTCATGGTGATGGGAGATATTCCTTACACTGTCTCCCTTCAGACTTTTCTACTACAGTGACTTTCACTTACAGCTTCTTAAGGTGGTCCGCTCTTAAGGTCATCCCATGACGCCCTGAGGGAGTGTATTTCAAACTATGTAATTCTGCCTAACACTAGGGTAAAAGATCAATGCTTATGGATCTGTCATTGTGGGGTACCAGTGACAGCAATTTAAGCAGCACTAGTGTAAGGAATATCTCCCATCACCATGAAGTAAGAGAGCACATGTGAGTCAGATGCAGGGAGATGCAGCATGGCTTCAAGGGAGTCACATTTAACTTTTGCTGAAGGGGAGGTTACAGGCTGCAAAATAAGTGGCCTAGTTTTGATTTCTACATATTCTTCAGAGCAAGCATGTTTTGTGATGCCTCTGGCCTTCCTTAGACTTTCTTCTCGTTTCACACCTAGACGGATCTCTCTTTCAATGGGAGTTTCGGGTTTTCCATGCTAGTGTATTCCACTAGTATGCGCTTATAGAGGTGTTCTTAAAGTGATATAGTCCCTATAGCTGTACAGGTTATAGCTCACTTTGGGGTGACTCTGGGTTAGGCACAGTTCTGTGGAGTCTAGTTTAGCCTCAAGTGTGTTGCATTTTATGTGATGATCTATGGTCAGGGAATGATGTGTGCCAATTGTTTTGATTCACTCAGCCTGGTGAAGCAGACAACTGTGAAAGACTGAAAAGAGAGGTCATGTGCCTGCCTTATCTAAAGGTATGGATTCCTTGTATTGCACAGTTGACTTAGGAACATAGGAAAAGGAGTAAGCCATTCAGCCTGTCAAGCCTGCTCCACCATTCAAATAGATCATGGCTGATCATCTACCTCAAAGACAGTTTCCCACACTATCTCCATATCATTTGAATCCAGAAATCTATCTATTCCTGGCTTGAACATGCTCAGTGATTGAGCTTCTACAGACCACTGAGGTAGAGAATTCCAAAGATTCACCACCCTCTGAGTGAAGAAATTCCTCCTAATCTCTGTCGTATTCCTCCTAATCTCTGTCTTATTCTGAGACTATGTACCCTGGTTCTAGACTCACCGGCCAGGAGAAAGCATCCTATCTACATCCACTCTGTCATGCCCTGTAGAATTTTGTAAGTTTCAATGAGATCACTTCTCATTCTTTGAAACTCTAGAGAATACAGGCCCAGTTTCTGCAATCTATCCTCATGAGACAATCCTGCCACCCCAGAGATTAGTCTGGTGAACCTCTGTTTCACCCCCTCTATGGCAAGTATACCCTTCCTTAGATAAGGAGACCAAAACTGTACACAATACTCCAGGTGCAGTCTCACCAAGGCTCTACACAATTGCAGCAAGACTTCTCCATTTCTGTACTCAACACTCCTTGCGATGAAGGCCATCATACCATGTTCCTTCCCAATTGCTTGCTACACCTGCATACTAGCTTTTAGTGACTCATGAACAAGGACATCCAGGTCCCTTTGGACACCAACAGTTCCCAACCTCTCACCATTTAAGAAATATTCTGTCTTTCTGTTTTTTCTACCAAAATGAGTAACTTCACACTTATTCATATTATATTCCATCTGTCATGTTCTTGCCCATTCACTTAGCCTGTCCAAGGCCGCTTGAAGCCTCCTTGCGTCTTCCTCACAACTTACATTCCCACCTAGTTTTGTTTCATCAGCAGATTTGGAAATATTACAATTGGTCCCCACATCCAAATCATTTATATAGATTGTGAACAGCTGTAGCCCAAGCACTTATCTTTGCGGTACCCCACTAGTAACAGCCTGCCATCCTGAGAATGATCCACTTATTCCTACTCTCTGCTTTCTGTCTGTTAACAAATTCTCAATCCATACGAGTATATTATCCCCAATCCCAAGCACTCTAATTTTGTTTACTAACCTCCTGTATGAGACCTTATCAAAAGCCTTCTGAAAATCCAAATGCACCACATCCACTGGTTCTCCTTTATCTATGCCTCCTCAAAAAATTCCAACAGTTTTGTCAAACATGATTTTCCTTTCATAAATCCATGTTGACTCTGCCCAATTTTACTATTATTTTCTAAGTGTCCAGTTATCACATCCTTTATTATAGTTTCTAGCATTTTCTAACATTTTCCCTCCTACTGACATCGAACTAACAGGTCTGTAGTTCTCCACTCTCCCTCTCCCTCCCTTCTTAAATAATGGAGTTACATTTGCTACTTTCCCGAATCTATAGAATTTTGAAAGGTAACCACTAATGCATCCATTATCTCCATAGCCACCTCCTTCAACACTCTGGCATGTAGCTCATCTGGTCTAGGAGATTTATCAACCTTCAAACCAGTTAACTTTTCAAGTACTACCTCCTTACATAAAACTAATTTCTTTTAGTTCCTCAGTTTCACAAGTCCCTCGGTTGCATAGTATTTCTGGGAGATCTTCTTCTGTGAAGACAGACACAAAGTAATTGTTTAGTTTCTCTGCCATTTCCCTGTTTTCCACTATAAATTCTCCTGTCTCCACCTGTTATGGGCCCACATTTGTCCTTGCTAATCTTTTCCTTTTCACATACCTAAAGAAGCTTTTACACTCCACCTTTATATTTCTCATTAGCTTGCATTCATATTCTCTTTTCCTTTTCTTTGTCAGCTTCTTTGTCATCCTTTGCTGGGTTCTAAATTACTCCCAATCCTCGGGCTTACCACTTTTTCTGATATTCCTTTGATCTAATGCAATCTTTAACATTTTTTGCTATCCATGGTTGATTCACCTTTCCCATTGGGTGCTTGTGCTTGTGCCTTAGAGGTATATATACCTGTTGTAGACCATATAGCAGTTATTTAAATACTAGCCATCTTTTAGTGTATTTTCCCAATCTACCCTAGCCAACTAGCCCCTCATGCCTTCATAGTTTTCCTTGTTCAGATTTAAGACCCTAGTTTCAGAATGAACTATATCACATTCAAACTTAATGCAAAATTCTATCATATTATGGTCACCTTTCCCAGAGGCTCCTTTACTGCTGTTCTTTTTCCCTGGAACATAACATGATAGGGAAGGTACTAGATTTTTGTAACCTTATTACTACACAGAGGTATAAGTTTGAATTTCCTACCCATCTGATGGAATAGAAGAAAGCCAGTACTGTGGGAAAACAGGAATAGGAGTAGGCTATTTTGCCTTTGAGCCTACACCACCACTTTTTTCCCACAGTTTTCTGTTGATATCCGCTGGGCCTTTGCTAGTCTTTCCCCAGAGTTACAGTGAGAAACTGATGGAATCTTTGGGGATGTTTTATTTAAAATGCCTGGCCTTTCTCCATGTGCCTTAGCACATTTCAGTGATGATTTCATGAAATAGCACTCCCAGCAGGGAGTCATACCTGTCTGGGGTATATATTGAGAATTTTGGCATCCTGTCTTCAAGATTTTTCAGTTATTAATCAAAAAAAGGTTCATGGTTACAAAGACTGCTTTCAAGAATTTTGCCACTGGGTGCTGGGGTGGACGGGGGAGGGGGGTAGGGAGCGGTAAGCAAATGGAAGGGCATAAATGCAGCATGGTCCTATGACAAAGATTGTCATTTTTACATTTGGCCTCCTTTCATTGCCCTGTATTAATGGACACTGAATGTCTGGAATGCTGTTCAGGTACTCAAGTCGCATCAGTCATCCTTTTTTAAATATAGTTTGCAGGCTCAGTGGGAAGGCACCTAATTTGTACAGTGCAGGCAAATGGAAATGCCACTTGAGTACATCTCTGCTTTCACCTGCCCAAGTAGTTGGAATATCTGATATCCAAACCATAAAGAAAGGTTAGCCAGCCTTCACCCCATCCCCAACCCAACCTTTACCCCAGGGCTTCCTTAGTAAGGGCATTACTAGGGAAAGCTCTTCTGAGGTCCTAACCACTAAAACTGCTGCTTTTCCCTGGAACACACCATGGTAGGGAAGACAATTGACTTTTAAAAATCTGATTGTTACTCAAAGGAATAAGTTTGAATTTCTTACCCAGGAGAACATCTGGGGATTTCAGAAGCTAGTGGGCAAGGTCCTAATGCGCTAGGTTCTGCAGTGTGTTACGCTTGTGTGATGCAGGCCTCAGGAATTCATGCCTGATTATATAAGGCCTCAATGCTTGAAGCACCACAGCACCTCATGGGCAGCGAGCCACCGCTGTTGTCTCGTGTATGGAGTTGGCAGGAACCAGAGATGTGCCCAAAGTGGTACTTGCTCTTGCTGTCTCCATGCAGATGAGGTGCCCTTGTAATGACATTGAAAACTCTGGTGGGAGTTAATGACAGAGGACACTCACAAGCATGATCATCATGATCAGCACCCATGACATTTTGGGCCATTGTGTTCAGTGAAGTTTACATTGCAGTTCAGTGTAATTGATACAACTGTATATTGCCTTAGATTTTATAAAGAGTGTTAGTTAAGCCTGTGTCTAATGTCTGTCATTGCTTTTGTTCACATCCATTTATTATTTAGTTAACTCCCTTGCAGTTTTTAGCCTAAGCCACAGTCTGGCAAAGTGTTTACCCTACCACTTTCCAAAGTCAAGGGAGATCACGTGATGGCACATGATATAATCAGCTGCTGAAGTATAGTGACAAGAATTTTCTGTTTTACCCTTGAAATCACTACAACTTTCTTAGATATTGAGCAGAAAAAGTACACTCTGGGTCAATGAGGACCCGCCTACAGGAATGGTCTGAGATGTTGACTCTGAGAAAACGATCTGGAGCAAAAGTACAGAAACAAAACACCTCTCTTTTCATTAATGAATTTGAATTCAATTACATGAATATGCAGCGGGCCTGTACCGTATTTTGCATATGAATGCCCATATCCAGACAGTTGCCATGATTCATTTTATGGCAGTTCATAGCTCCACCAAGGAAGACTAAATAGGTTGTTGCTGAAGGACCCAATACAGCCATGGCTACTTATTCTATTAAGCCACTCAAGGACCAGACCTGAAGATCAATCTAATGAGGTCCATGCTGCTAACAGATTCTTAGTGAAGCAAAGGTTCAGTTGACTGGACTAATTAGGGGGAGTGCTGCAGTATAGCCAGTTCAGGCATCCAAAATTATTGTTTCTTGCTAAGTACACAACTTCATACTGCAACATGGAACAAGCAGGAGAAGACAAGCAGCAGCAACCAGAGGTAGAGACAGTCTGAACCAAGATTTAGAGATGTTTCTACAAGGACAAGTCACTCAGAAAGAGTCGGACACATGGAAGACATATTGAAGCTGAGAATCTATGGCCCTTCTTGTTCCCTCCCACCAGAACTCTGGCTGGAGTCTGGCAGAGGAGCTGCAAATTTAGCCTAGACCTATCTTGCATAAAACCATGCTGACTGTTCCTAATTGACGTGTACTTTTCCAAATTCTCCCTTATTCGGTCCTGATAATGTGTTTTAGCAATTTTCTCATTACTACTGGTTGTATTGGGCTGTAGTTATTGATTTGTCCCTTCCCCTTTTTTTTTAAATAATGGTGTAATGTTTGCTATTAGGTACTACCAAGTGAGTTTGAATTGATATTACTAAAGTATTAATTATGGAGCTTTAATTAGAGCAATACAAGTTTGTAGTATATTTCAGGCAGCTTGATTGTGTTCTTTGTTTAGTTTACAACAATTCCACTGACAATATTTTGGTATTGAGGGAATGCTTTGATCCCAGAAAGATTAATGAGAGGTTTAATGGATTAAAAAATGTGAGAATGATGCAACTAGTGCATTGTTTCTCTGTTTGTGAAGGGAAGCCAAAACGATATTGGTCCGAATTTTGCAGTCAGTGACGAAGGGTGACCTGGAAGAAAGCTGGCCACAAAGATTTAACAGGCTCTAGGGTGTCAATTTCACCTATACTGACTTAATTTTGAATCTGGCGCTATCTATCGGGATCTGTTGTCCAGCAGCCATGACGTCATCAAACAGGGTGATCAGCCAATTAGAGTGAAGAATTCTCATAGACAACAAACCAGGAAGTTAAAAAGCACAGATTATAATTCACTCTTTAATCATTTACTGAAAGTGAAATAGCAATTGGAACATATCATAAGCTTAAAAAAAATTATTTAAAATTCATTGAATTTTTGAATGTTAATTGATAAAATAACAGTCCACACTTGTGAAATTAGTCTTCTGGGGCTAGAGAGGTTCTTCAGCAGTAATTATGACTTAGTATGCTGTTGAAAACTCAGTTGTACCACATTCAACAAGACTTAACATTTCCAATGGTTTTTACGGTGAGAATAGTGTATATAAAGTTGAAGTTCTTGTCAAATCACTAATTATGTGTTGATTGCATCTGCAAAGCCTGCAACAATGCAGTCTATGGATAAGTAGGATATCTTCAACGGCAATTTTCAGATTTCCATGTTTAACTGCGCATGTGCGGATGCCAGAAGCTGCTTTCAGTTTTACGCAGTAACAGTGACAAATGCTGACAGTTTCGCCATCATTACAACCACACACTCTGTCTCACTGTGACAAAAAGATGGAAGAATGAACTAGAGCTCCGCTTTGCAGAATTGTGCATAACATTGTGCATACAATATTGGAGGAAAAATATTGTATTATGAGATAAACATGATGGTGGAAATTTTGATTTTCATTCATAGCATGCAAATGAAATGGATCCCATTAGACTCATGATCTGTTTGCTCTGTGCATTATTAGATGACTGGTCAAGTTGAAATACATGAAGGTTTTATGATGGTTGTCTGAACTGTTTTTGTGGTAATTAATAGCTTGAAGCATTGGAAAGTACTGCATCCAAGGTCAAGCAATGACAAAGGTAATAACACGTGGGAACTTTTATGGAATTTAGCCACACACTCACACAGCTCACTCCTGGCATGGCCCATGGTGAACCCCATTAGTGAAGACATTAGCACGGTTGTTAGGAGAGTGCACCAGAAGTATGCAGAGTAGGCAGACTGTGACATCAGTCAGTGTGTAATGCTGATTTGATGCCAACACTGCCATTTTTGACCTTGCCGCTCTAGTTAATGCCCTTTCATAACTCGCACAGCTGAACATGCGTTCAGTAGTAAGAAGGACCACCCACTAACACTATTTAAATGGATCACCAACTACTTTCAAGTTAGTTGCTGATTACTTTCGACTGGCTCTATTTGAGTTTGTGGAAGTGTTGAGTGTTTACAGGAGTTGCTAATAGTTGATGAAGCCCGCAGGAAGTGGCGCTATGCATGGAGAAGGCATTGATTGTGACTGCAAGGGCTCTGAGCGCACCAGTTGCTCCCTGTCATAGGTGGTATATTAGCAGGCTCCCTTGGGCTGCAGCACGAGAGGGTGATTGTGCAGCAGCAGCAAATAAGAGGACAAACTGCTCACAGAGCAAGCAGCAGGGGGAGAAGGAGTCTCAGTAAGAAGCTTTATCCACCTAGGTTTCTCCAGGAGCACTTTTTTACCTCCACCTAAGCCAGGAGCACTGTGTGAGTTGTCTGTGATTCAAAAAGAAAGTGCTCACAGAACTCTGCCCCCCTCTTGCAACCAGAACAGGGTAAGGAAGGCACAGCCAGTGGCTGTGAAGGTGACTGTGGCCCTGAAATTCTTCATGTTGAGATCCTTCTGGACTGGAACAGGTGACATAGCTAACATCTCCCAGTTCGCCGTCTACTGCTGTCGTAGAGGTACTTTATGCTAGGAGAGGGGACTTCATTATGTTCTCTCTGAACAGATGGAGCATGCACGTGACTTTGCCAGGATAGTGGACTTCCCCCATGGTGCAGGGTGCCACTGACTGTTCACAGGTGGCTTTGCAGGCGCTGCATCTCAATGCTGAGATATACCGAAGCCAAAAATCTTACCACTCATTGAATTTGCAGTTGGTGCACATCATGTAGGTGAATGCTCACTACCCTGGCAGCAGTTATAATTCTTTCATTTTGGGCCAGTTTGCTGGTCCATCAATCATTCGGCCACCTATGGATGGGCAGAGAAGTGGAGTGGCCCAGTGCTGGAATGCCAAACCTCAGATAAATGAGCCTGGGTTGCCAAGGCCAGGCTGGAAGGCCTCGGTGACAGGGGCTCAGAGGGTGGTCGTAAAGTCTAGGGGGAGGGAGGGTCCTGGGAGGTGCATTGCTTTCCGGCTGGTGTCCTCCGTGGGCCACAGATTGCCCGTGGAGGAGTGACAACCCCCTCCCCCAAAATGCAGGGAGGGCATCTCATTTTACAAGGTGTCCTCTCTGCATGGTGGAGGCCCCCCACTGCTGCTGGTTAGATCCCAGCAGCAGGGGGAGAGGGTCTATAGTGGCCGTTAATAGGCCTCAATTGACCTCTGGGCGGGATGGCTGTCATTGGCCTATCCCACCTCCAGGCCGTCCAACCCCCTTGTCCCCCCACCACCCATTGCGATTCTATGGGCCCTCTGCCTCCAACTCTGCCTCAGGGAGCCCCATAAATTACAGGCCCTTTCACTGTGCTACCCTCTAAACTTTGTACAGTGTCAGTATCTGAGGCAGAGCTCGATAAAGGCCTAGGGAAAGTAGCTACCATCTTTGGCTGACTCGCAAAACGTGCACGGGATAACACCAAGCTGACCCTTAGGACCAAGCTGATGATTTATAAGACCTGTGTTCTCAGCACCTTGCTGTATGGTTGTCAAATATGGGCAACGTACAGCTACGAGGAAAAGAAGCTCAATAATTTCCATCTTTGCTGTCTGCGGTGCATTATGGGTATATCCTGGCAGGAAAAAAGTCACAAATGCGGCAGCCCTCTCAAAGACAGAGCTCCCAAATGCGTTGGCACTAATCAAACAGAGGCGGCTTCAGTGGACCGGACACGTCCGCAGGATGGAAGACGGTTGCATATCCAAGGACCTTCTGTACGGTGAGGTAGCTGGGGCCAGAAGACCAGTGAGGTGCCCAAAGCGCCACTTCAAGGATGCTTGCAAGTGTGATGTGAAGGCCCAAAACATCAGCTATCGCATCTGGGAGTCACGACCTGGCGAAAGAGGGAAATGACAACACATCCTGTGGACTGGTGTGCACTATCACGATGACCAGTTCCTACAGCAGCTTGGCAACAGGTGCCAATGTCAATAACAACAACTCACAGTGTCACTTGGCAGCTTCACGTGCAGCACTTGTGGCAGAACCTGCCTCTCAAGGATTGGCCTTCACAGCCATCAGCAAAATGCAGCAAGAGAAGACACCGCATCTAAATGGATTGTTGCTGCATGTCCATCATCTTTCATAGATGGAAGGATGCCAACACAGTCTCATCCTCTCAGGGACCAACACTTACTTTAGTGACTCTTCTTTTTTTTATATCAATAGCATATTTTACTGTCTGTTTTTATATTTCTTGCTAGTTTACTCTCATAGGCCTGAATTGTACTAGCCCCCCAACGTCGGGGGTCATGGTGGCAGGGCCTGGAAAATACTTCCGGAAGAGGCCCACCATGGTCTCGACGCGGGGAAGGCCCCGCCCCATTTTACTGGCGGCGGTGAGGCCTCGGGGCGGGCCTCCCCCCACCGCTCAGCGGCTAAGCCTTCATTTAAATATTTAAATAAATTTTAGTCAATGCATAAACACTTACCTTGTCCCAACAGCCGTTCCATGCCGATATTCTGGCCACAGGCCGGAACTCCCGTGCCTTCAGAGATCCGCGGCATGACACTGGTGAGGAGTAGGGGAGGAGTAAATTTTTCAGGATGGGGATGGAGCAGCAACAACGAATACAATTGGTTGAGGGGATGGTGGTAAAGGGTTGAAGGTTAAAGGAAAGAAAGTTCGGTGGGAGGGGGGGTGGTGGGGAAAGGTTGTGATCGAAAATTTACTTTTTTGGGGGGGATAGGACAAATAATAAAATGATTATTCATTGGGGGAGTAGGAGAGGGGATTGGTAGTGTTAATAAATTGTTATTTAAATTTTTCGACAAACCTGTCACTTCAAACATTTAAATGGCCCTGAAAGGCTTGAAACCCTTTAAAAATGGTGCCTACACTATGGTGCTGGATGCCATTGCCAGGTAAAGAGAGCCTGCCCCTTCCACGGCATCGGAGACAGGCGGTCCAACTTCTCCATGATAATGAGCCGCCACACAAAATATGGCGGCGGCTCTGCGGCGTCACGTCTTGAGTGTGCGCCATGGCGGCGAGCTTTCAAAATTCAACCCATATTTTAATTTCTCTCTTTTTTTCGTCATCCTCTGCAGGTTTCTAGAATTTTCTTATTATGTTACCACTGAGCCAAGGCTGACACCTTTGGAGAGGAAGAAGCAAGAATTTGTGAATAAGCTGGGAAGGTGGTAATGAGCAAGCAAGTGACACCAGTGTGAATTGTGAAAACAGCAGAAGAGTGAAATGCTTTCCAGTTGCTACCAGGTAAAAGCAGCCTGCAGAATTTAAATCAGTTGAATGAGAATTGAGGCAGGTTCTATAAAGAACGGGTGATTTGCTCTCCCAAAATTATTGCCCGGGTGGTGAAGTAGAAAGTGTAGCCCTACATTTCATACACACAGAAAATGATTAGAGAAAATCTATCAATGGTAAGAATCAGATACTGGAAGAATTGTGGTAAAGTATTAAATACAAATTCTTTGGAGCTGGAAGTTCCTTTGCCTTATACTTACAATATGTAAAATTAGTCATTGAATTGATTATACTATCTACAAACAATTTCAGTTAATGATGATGCTGAAGAGAGGATTTCACACAACAATTCTGCTTGTAAACATGCCCTGATTAGAGGTTTTAAAAGATAAAACACAGGTCACAAAGGAGAGATTACGGTAAAAGTGCATTTAGGAATATGTAGAGTTCTACTTTCATGTGGTACAATCAATGTACTGGGTGACGGCAGTGTCTCAGACTTTAATCCTTTGAATCACACTAAATTACAAACTTGAATTATACAAACTGGTGTTTGTACAATCTTGGAAATGGTGCAGACAACCAGTAAATCCTGCACACTCCAGTGTATGCCAGATAATTCATTTGCTTTTCTCTTGTATGGACAAATTCCAATTCCAATGTTCAGAAAATGTGGGATTTTAAGAGAATTTTATGACTTCTAAGCAGGGAGCTGCCAAATACCATGATCTGTTTTCACCAGAATATTTCTGATAGGAGCATTGGGAACAGACTGAGATTTGTAGGGTTGAAGTACTTTAACCTTGAGCCCAGAACATTGGTACACTGTCAAATTTAACTAATTTCTTCATATAGTAACAATTTTGTTTTTCATAAGAACGTTAGGAAACATGCAATGAGAAAATCTCATCACCCTATTTAGCCCACTCTCTTTGCTGGTATCGTATAATCTGCTCTCGCTACCCTATTCCATTTAATCTCCTGAGGGAAATTTCTTTGTAAATGTTTCCTGAGCCCCAATGATAATTTTGTATATTTCCAGAATAGCAATATTCACCAATCCCACATCACTGCTATTCACCTTGATAAATGCCCTCGATAGACACAATTCTCTCCGTTCTTCCTTCCCAGCTCCAAAGGTTGTAAACTTAAGTGTTCACTGAATATCCCTAAAGTCTCCAATCAGTCTGTTTCGTTATATTTTTGCACTTAAAAAAAAATTAACCATTGCCAGAGTACATCCTCCACATTAGATGAACTCAATAGACCAAGAAAGATGGGTAAGGGAATGACAATGAACTTGCCTGCAGACAAGATCCCAAGTTCAATTCCCAGTCTGTTTTGAGATTGCTGATCTCAGCCTGAGTGGTAGTGGAGGTACTACATTTAGCCCCAGCATCCCTGAGTTAGGGAGGGGGAAAATCAGACAGGATTCATACTCCTGATTACTAATTCTGCTGCAAATATGCATATGTGGGTGTTGGCATGGGCAGCTTTCAGCTTCATCTTGACGCACCCCATAGTTGAAGAGCCTGCTGACATTCATTGCCAAGGCTCACTCATGGAAAAATACTGGAGAACAACTAACCATGTGAGACTGTACCCTGGCAATAGGTTAAAATCATCAGGAGAAAATGAAGATAGAAAGGGAAAAAAAAGCCCGAGATTTAATTGTGTTTTAATCCTGTTGCTACATCAATCATATTATTATTATTAGATTTATAATACAACATAGCAGACGGTACAACATAATTTGTGCATCCTGACAACTGTAATGAAACATTCTGTGGATCTGTTTTAACCTTTGTAAAGCTGAGCTTACTGGGATTGTTCGAACTCATTCATTAGCACAGATGCTGACATTTGTGTGGCTGCTGATTTCATTTTGCTATTTGATTTCATATTTTTATGTCAGGCTAACATCAATCAGTGTTTCTAAAGCTGAAACTAACGCTGATGCCATGTCCTATTTTGCTAAAATGTTAACATAATGGAGTATGTTATTGTTAGGAAATAAAAAGAAAGAACTTTTACATAGAATTATTTAGGAATTACAACACAGAAACAGGCCTAAGTCTCCAAGTGGTCTATTCCAGTGTTTATGCTCCAAATTCATTTGGTCCCATTTGCATTTTTTTTGCTCCTTTCTCCCTCTTGTGTTTAGCTAGATGCCTCTTAAAGGCATCTATGCTACTTGTTACGACCAGGTGAGAAAGAGGTCTGGGGTTCCCTTTCAGCCTTAACTGCTGATGGTGAAGAAAGAACTTGCTTTAAAAACCAATTGGAGACTTTGGCTGGAGAGAGACATTAGCATATCAACAGACAAGTCTGTCAAAGGACAATGGAGCTATTCCCTGCTCCAATTTGATCCAAAATGGACTTTTGATTACCAGACATTGAAGAATTCCAGGTTAACTACTAAAATGGCCGAATACACAAACAGACGTGGCTGGGCCAGTTTGGGCACATGACTGTTGGAGTTTGTTGAATTTGAGCTTCCAACAGGGAATTTGAAATCAGAAAGCACTTTTCTCCTGGACTGAGAAGACCTCTCTCCTGTCTGCTCTCATCTCGCTCTCATCAGCATCGGAAACCATTGAAGACACATGAACACCAAGAGAGAAAAGTCTCCTACAGTGTACAAGGTTAAGAAGAATACTGGGCCCCAACAAAATGTAAGAGCTGTCTACAATCAAGGACTCTACGGTGAGCTGGAAACACAGAAACAGTAACAATAAACTCCCTTTTAGAGACTGCCTCAAACCTCTCCATTTTATTTATTTTTCTGCTCTTTTCTGTCCCTATTTGCATGCGTGTATCGCGTATGCATACTAGCATGGGCGTGTCGTATATCCGTAGTCATTAACCATATTAGAGTTTATGTTTAAGGTTTAATAAATTTCACTTTTCTCCTTCAAACCTGAAGAAAACCTGGTGTGCTCATTTCTTTGCCTTATAATTGGAAAGTTGTAAACAAGGATTCACCAAGGGGGAGCTCAAAACACTGTGCGTTTAAAAATAATACCCTGTTACAATAAGATCAGGTGAAGACAGTAACAGGTGCCTAGACACCTTTCTCACCTGGTCGTAACAGCATCTATGCTATTTGTTACGACCAGGTGAGAAAGAGGTCTAGGGTTCCCTTTCAGCCTTCACCTGGTCTTACTGTAACAGGGTTTAATTTTAAACACTGTTTTTAGCTCCTCCTTGGTGAATCCTTGTTCACCACTTTCCAATTATAAGGCAAAGAAACCAGCACAAACAGACTTTCTTAGGTTTAAAGAAGAAAAGTTGAAATTTATTAAACTTAAACTCTAATTTGGTTAACGCCTATGAACACACGATTGTCCACGCTAACATGCGTACGCGATACACACATACAAATAGAGACAGAAAAGAGCAGAAGAAACATAAAGCGGTAACGTTTGAGGCAATATCTGAAGAGTTGTTGTTATGGTTCTTCAAGCTCACTGTAGAGTCTTGATTGTAGGTAGATCTAGCTTTTTGTTGGGACCCAGTACTCTTCTTAAACCTTGTTAGCTGTAGGAGAGTTTTCTCTCTTGGCGTTCATGTATCTTCAGTGGATTCAGAGGCTTGTGAGAAAGAGATCGGAGCACACTGGAGAGAGACCTTCTCAGTCCAGGAGCAAACAAACTCACTGTCTTCAAACTCTCTGTGGCCAATTCCAAAGAAAAACCAGCTGGTCTAACTAGTCCTGGCCCTTGTGGATTGTATTCTCCCCAGCAGGCCCTGGAATGCGCTTCCTCACCTTCGATGTCTGTTAGTATGTAAATGTTTTTTTTTTCAGTCACGGCTGATCTGTTTAACAGGTCGTTTCCTCGCTCCAACAACAGTTAAAAATCAATGTTCATGACAGAATTGATGTGCCTCATTCTTGGCAGGTGGGGGCCTAGCATGACATACTCGCCTCAGCTGCTCCTTATGGTGGCAAGTTACACATGCTAACCATTCCCTGGGTAAAGAAGTTTCTCCTGAATTCTTTATTGGATTTATTAGTGGCTCTCCTTTAGTTATGGACCTTAGTTTTGGCCTACCCCATGAGTGCAAACATCTCTACGTCAACCCTCTCAGACTCCTTAATAATTTTAAACACCTCTGTTAGGTCACCCCTTAGCTTTCTCTTTTTAGAGAAAAGAGATGCAGTCTATTAAGTCTTTCCTGATCATTATAACCTCTTAGTTCTGCTATCATTCTTGTAATTGTTTTGCACCTTCCTCAGTGTCTCTATATTCTTTTTGTAATATGGTGACCAGAACTGTACACATTACTATAAGAATGTCTAGTTAAATATCTATACAAGTTTATGCAAACTTCCCTGTTTTTCAATTCGATTCCTCTAGAAATATGCAATTATATAGAACCTTCCATGTCCCCAGGGAATTCAAAAAGATTTCACAGCCAATGAATCACTTTGAAGTCTTGTCACTTGTTATGATGTCAAATGTAGGAGTGAATTTGAATACAGCAAGGATGCACAACCAGCAATAAGATAAATGAATGATTAATTTATTTTGATGGTATTGGTTGAGGAATATATGTTGGACAGCACACTGGGGGAATTCCTCTGCTCTTTTCTCATATAGTGTCATTTAAAGATGGAGATATGTGGGACAATTTTAGAAATTCGTACTTAATTTTAATGGACAGAAAATCTTGGGATGGGTGTCTTGAATTCCTGAAATCCATACCTGGTATGAGACCCAGCAGAAATATGATTTCATAAAATTACCCTTCTGTGTTAAATGATGCTGAGTTGGTTGTGATAGATTTTGAAAATACATTTGTGACAATTTTCAAATAGAGTAAGAGATTTTAGAATATTTTTGCTATCTCACCACAGAATTCCATTATATCCCCTCCTTCACATGTTTTAAAAATTAATTTACCACAAATCATAGCGTTGACTTTTGACCTCTTATAAAACAGTCATGAGGAAACAGATGGACTGGTAAACTAAACTCACATGTACACACGTTACAGCAGCAATCATTGGATAATGATCAGCAGTAGGAATCCTGGCTGAGATCAACTATTTGGAAACAAACCTTGAATTTTCCTGGTCTTTGTGGTCCAGTATTACACAGAGTATTTATCAGCAAGTTATCAGTAGGTATATTATTTACTGTGAACAACATTGAACAACTTCTCCTTCAACTCCACGCACTTCCTTCAAGTAAAAGGTGTCGCTATGGGTACCCGCATGGGTCCTAGTTATGCCTGTCTTTTTGTGGGATATGTCGAGCATTCTTTGTTCCAGTCCTACTCAGGCCCCCTCCCCCAACTCTTTTTCCGGTACATTGATGACTGTATCGGTGCCGTTTCCTGCTCCCGCCCCGAACTCGAAAACTTTATCAACTTTGCTTCCAATTTCCACCCTTCTCTCACCTTTACATGGTCCATCTCTGACACTTCCCTTCCCTTCCTCGACTTCTCTGTCTCCATCTCTGGGGATAGGTTGTCTACCAATATCCATTATAAGCCCACTGACTCCCACAGCTACCTCGACTACACTTCTTCACACCCTACCTCCTGTAAGGACTCCATTCCATTCTCCCAGTTTCTCCGTCTCCGACGCATCTGCTCTGATGATGCTACCTTCCATGACGGTGCTTCTGATATGACCTCCTTTTTCCTCAACCGAGGATTTCCCCCCACTGTGGTTGACAGGGCCCTCAACCGTGTCCGACCCATTCCCCGCACCTCTACCCTCACCCCTTCCCCTCCCTCCCAGAACCGTGACAGGGTTCCCCTTGTCCTCACTTTTCATCCCACCAGCCTCCATATCCAAAGGATCATCCTCCGCCATTTTCGCCACCTCCAGCGTGATGCCACTACCAGTCGCATCTTCCCCTCCCTTCCCCTGTCAGCATTCCGAAGGGATCGTTCCCTCCGCGACACCCTGGTCCACTCCTCCATTACCCCCACCACCTCGTCCCCGTCCCAGGGCACCTTCCCTTGCAATCGCAGGAGGTGTAACACCTGCCCATTTACCTCCTCTCTCCTCACTATCCCAGGCCCCAAACACTCCTTTCAGGTGAAGCAGCGATTTACTTGTACTTCTTTCAATGTAGTATACTGTATTCGCTGCTCACAGTGTGGTCTCCTCTACATTGGGGAGACCAAGCGCAGACTGGGTGACCGCTTTGCGGAACATCTCCGCTCAGTCCGCAAGCAGGACCCTGAGCTTCCGGTTGCTTGCCATTTCAACACTCCCCCCTGCTCTCATGCTCACATCTCTGTCCTGGGATTGCTGCAGTGTTCCAGTGAACATCAACGCAAGCTCGAGGAACAGCATCTCATCTACCGATTAGGCACACTACAGCCTGCCGGACTGAACATTGAGTTCAATAATTTCAGAGCATGACAGCCCCCCACTTTACTTTCATTTTTAGTCATTTTTAGTTAATTTTTCTTCCTTTTTTTTGCATTCCTTTTTACATTTTTTGCATTTATTTCATTTCATGTTAGTTTGTTCAGTTTGCTTACCCACTGTTTTTTTCAGGTTGTTTTTCTTCAGGTTTGCACTTGCTGATGTTCTATATTCAGTATATTCACACCTAATCTGTACTAATGCTTTGTCTTTCAAAACACCATTAACATATTGTTTGCCTTTGCTCCGTGACCTTTTGGTCAGCTATGTGGCCTGGTCCAATCTGCACCTTCTCCTTTGTTATCTCTTGCCCAACCCCCACCTCACTTGTTTATAATCTGTGACTTTTCTAATATTTGTCAGTTCCGAAGAAGGGTCACTGACCCGAAACGTTAACTCTGCTTCTCTTTCCACAGATGCTGCCAGACCTGCTGAGTGAATCCAGCATTTCTTGTTTTTGTTTCAGATTTCCAGCATCCGCAGTATTTTGCTTTTATATTATTTACTGTACCTGGTGCCTAGAGATACTAGGAATTAGAGACCATTTAAATCTAAAAAGTCAGTGTTTCCTTTCTGTAAATGGGTAATTTTGTTTCTTTAAATCTCAGATTGGCCAATTTACCCTGCAGCCATGCATTGTTGTTAATTCTCTGACCTCCCTGAGGCAGGTACCCTAGTTACACAGTAAATGGCCGAGGCGCTGTAAATGGCAAATGCTCCTCCCTGACCCTGGAATTTGGCACAGGTTCAGGGAGCTATCTGTGGTGTGAATGAAAGTTCTGCACCATGCCAGGCCTACTCTAAAGGCCTTCGCTGGAAATTCAACCCCATAGTCTAGACATAGTAGCAGGCAAAGGGAGAATAGGCACATAGACTTGCCACTATGAATTTAGCCAGTTCCAATAGACACTCTGCACTGGAACTTCTTGAGGCAGATCTCTCCTGGCATAAATGCAATGGGCCAGAGCCCCATCCACCCTTGCCCAAGGCTGGAGACCCTCTCCCAATTTCCTAAGATGGGGTAATTTGCAGATCTGAGGCAGGCCATCACCATCTGCCTCAGTTGTGTCTTATTCATCTTATAAGGCAATATGCTGCCTTGTTGCTGACTTTGAGATCTCTTTGAGGCCTAAATGGATTGAAGAAAAAATTGTTTTTACAAGTCTTTGGCTCCCACTGAGGCAGTTTGATTAGGAAAGGTAATTGAACCTTTCTTATTTAATTGGAATGTGCATCTTTGTCAAGATCATTGCATGTATTTTAAATGTCTCTGTAATTTTAATAGGGTATAGTGCAGCAAAATAGAAATGGCTGCCCAGTTCTCCTTCATATACATATGGGTCCTGATGTAACTGTGCCCCTTGTGATTTGTGGGGATAGGCCAAAGAATACAGGATGTGAAATGACCCTATGTGTTTGTAAAAAAGCAAAAGGCTCTTCACCTATTGCGCTGAGAAACCCTGATGGCGCCAAGAGTGGATGATCTACTGGAGCACAAAGAAACTGACTTTTATGAGGTGTTTGCAATCTTGCTGCAAAGCTTTACTTTCAGCACAGAGAATCAGCCACAGAGGTTAACACTCCCCACTTACTGTTTCCTGATTTTTCAGTAATTAGTACCAATCACTAGAAAATATGAAGTGCTGCGACTTGACTCCACACCTGCTTAAACCTTCTGTTGAGCAAGGCTCCACACCAGGATCCTCACGTTATAAAATTGACCCTATGTCTCCATCAGTGAGGTTGCTACGAGACATGGTGGCTGACCTCTTGATACATTTCAAACTATCAGACCTCAGGCTGGAGTAAACTTCCTTGATTGCATTACCTGTGTCTTTCATTTATTCATTTCATCTAGACTTTGCTGCAAAAAAGTTGCCACGGTACCAAAATTGATGCATCACACACAAGAACCAGCTTCTCTTGCTCAAAGGGTTCACAAAGGGATCTACTCCCTCAGACATGCTTGGAGGGGTTCTGGGCCTCCCTGACACCTTTCTGAAGACTCTTCTAGTGTCAGTCGCTCACCAATAGAATAGTTACCTTCATCAAGCAACAGCAACTTTTACTCTCTATGCTGTCAATCAGAAGATGCTAGGAAAATGTTATGCAACAGAAACACTCCATTTCATGCTCTTTTATCTGCTGTTGGAAGCACCAGTGATCAGATGCGTGGAGTGATTGGGCTGGATTTTACCAAGCCCTCAACATCGGGCTCCGTGGTGGGGGTGGGGGCCTGAAGATGGCTCTGGAAGAGGCCCGCCACGGACCTTGACACCAGGAGAGCCCAGCCTGATCCTCTCAACATTGAGGCCCATGGTGGCCCTCCCCTGTCACTGGGTGATGGGACCTCAATTACAATATTCAAATGAATAAATTAATATATTTACATAGACCTACCTGCAATCTTGAGGGCCCACCACGATCTTTGGCACGTCCGGGGAAAGGCGGAGTCACACTGGTGGGAAGGGAGGAGGTGGTAAGATTTTGAGTGCAGGATCAAATACACGTAATAAGTGTAGGGGATGGTGGGAAGGGTTGAACTTGAAACTTTGTTCAGTCTTAGTGGTGGGGGTGGGGACAGGTCACATTTAAAAGGTAAGTGTTTTGGGGGTTGTAAAGGGCAAATAGTTATTGTAATTGTTATTGGTGGGGGATGGGAAAGGGGTGTTAGAAATTTATTCATTTAATTTTTGGGGGTACATCTTTAAAAAGTTTAATTGGGCAGCAGGGTTGGCTGCCCTTTAAAAATGGTGCCGGCACCTGTGCACAGGCAGCTGACCCATTGCTGGGGACGGACAACCTGACCCCTCCACGGGATTGGGTGAGGTGGGCTGCCCCGGCTATTTAAATGAGCTGCCACACTTGAGATCGCAGTGGCTCTTTGGTGTGCGGGCTGCCAGTTTTTGAGCTTGCCACCAAGATCAGCGGTGGGCTCTTAAAATCCGGCCCATTATCTGTGAAGACTGCAAATGGGACCAGATAAATATTACTGTGCAGTCATGACAGTATATGCACGAATGCCTTTCTTTATTGCCTGGATACTGTTACACCTGCCACAGACAGACAATGGCACATTAAGCACATGGCATGTACACAGGCATGGACATACCATGGTGGGGCTGTGGGTTTTCTACTTTTTTGGGGGAAGGGCTATGGTTGAACCTACTTCTATAAAGGCCATACAGCTTATATCAAATAATTAAGCCTCCAGGGCAGCAGAATTTTCTCCAAGAAGCATTCCTTCCAGCACCAATCATGACTCTGATATTGCAAGTCAACTTAGCCAAGAAAAGGCAACATATTTGGCTTAAGCAAATAGCACTGCTACAGGAAGAAGCACTAATGTAGCTGTTTGATTTTCATGAGTGATTCAGAAAGTTTAGCACTTCTGAATCCAAGAAAAACATACAGTTCATTCAAATAATCACAAGGTATGCCAGTTTATTCCCATCATTTCAAACATAGGATGTGAATGACAGTAGGTGTACATGATTCTTATCTATATAATGTGTATTTCTCCAGTTCCAGAAAGTTACTTCTCATATTGGGCTGTCATTATTTTCTTGATATACATGCATTTATACTAGCAACTAGCTTGAATATTCCTAACGTAGGGTTCTGCAATATTTATATAGACCCTCACATTAATTTCACCTGTCATAGAATTATAGAATGGTTACAGCATAGAAAGAAGCCTTTGGCCTGTTATATCTGTAATATTACTTGTTTCTTTGTTATGTGAACTATTGTAAGATTCACAGAACTACAAGTAATAATCAAAGAAAATGCAAGTTTTTATTATAACCTAACTAGAACATATATATACAAACTGTTACTGCTTGAGCCACATCGAAACACATCTCACTGTGTCGGGCTACACCCACAACCCCCTGGTCATGTGTGATGTGTCATCACTTCCTTCGGTATTCTTCGCTTACAGCTCTTAAGGTGATCCACTCTTTAAGGTCCCACAACAGTGTTCATGCCATCTCTCTGCAAGAGCAACACAGCTAGCCCTACTCCCTAGCACTTTCCCTGTAGCCTCACAAATTTTGTCTCTTCAGTTGCTTATCCAATTCCCTTTTGAAAACCATGATTACATCTGCCGCCATCATACTCTTAGGCAGGGCATTCCAGATCCTAATCTCTTTCTGCATAAAAAAGTTTTTCTTCATGTCATATTTGGTTCTTTTGCCAATCACCTTAAATCTATGCCCTTAGGTTCTCGACCCTTTTGTCAATGGGATCAATTTACTCCATCTACACTGTCTGGACTCCTCATGATTTTGAACACTTCTATCAAATCTCCTCTCAAATTTCTCTTCTCTACAGAGAACAACCCCAGCTGCTCCAATGTAGCCATGTAACTGAAGTCCCTTATCCTTGGAACCAGTCTTGTAAATCTTTTCTGCACCCTCTCTGAAGCCTTCACATCCTTCCTAATTTGTGGTGTCCAGAATTGGATACAATACTCCAGTTGAGTCTGAACCAGTGTTTTATAAAGGTTCATCAAAACTTCCTCGCTTTTGTACTCTGTCTCTATTTATGAAGCCCAGAATCTCCTATGCCTTATTCACATATTTATCAACCTGCCCTGCCACCTTCAATGATTTGTGCACATATAGCTCCAGGTTCCTCTGCTCCTGTACCCCCTTTAGAATTGTATCCTTTATTTTGTATTGCCTCTCCTCATTCTTCCTATGAAAATGTATCACTTCACACTTCTCTGCATTAAATTTCATCTGCCATGTGTTCATCCATTCCACCAGCCTATCTATGTCCTCTTGAATTCTAACACTATCCTCCCCACAGTTCATAGTACGTTCAAGTTTGTGTCATCTGCAAATTTTGAAATTGTGCCCTGTACACTCAAGACTGAGTCATTAATATGTATGAAGAAACAGGGGTCCTTGTACCGGTCCCTGGGACCCCCACTATGTACTTTCCTTCAGTCTGAAAAAATGTTCACCAGTACTCTCTGTTTCCGGTCACTCAGCCAACTTTGTATCTATGTTGCCATTGCCTCTTTTATTCCATGTGCCTCAACTTTGCTGGGAAGTCTGTGATGTGGCATTTTATCAAACACTCTTTGGAAATCCATGTTTGCCACATCAACTGCATTCCCCTCATCAACCCTCTCTGTTACCTCATCAAAAAATTCAATCAACTTAGTTAAATATAATTTGCTTTTAACAAAGCCATGCTGGCTTTTCTTAATTAATTCCTTGTCCAAGTGACTGTTAATTTTGTCCCAGATTATCATTTCTTAAAGCTTTCCCACCACCGAGGTGAAACTAATTGGCCTGTGGTTGCTGGATTTATCCTTACACCCTTTTTTGAACAAGGTGTAATATTTACAATTCTCTGGTCCTCTGGCACCACCCCTGTATCTAATGAGGATTGGAAGATTATGGGCAGTACCTCTGCAATTTTCACCTGTACTTCCCTCAGCATCCTCGGATGCATCCCATCCAGTCCTGGTGATTTATCAACTTTACGTCCAGCCAGACTTTCTATTACCTCCTCTTTTAGTCATTTAGTAGTACAGAATTTGAGTATTGCTAAAAATAGAGGCACGTTCTTGAAGCTTTCCAAATTGCACGCATCAGGACAATATGCAAGAATAACCAATATAAGGGAAAACAACAACTTATACTGCATGAGAAGAGAGTGCTGATTGGTTGGCAAGTGAGCTCTGATTGTTAGAGGTGTTGCCATGGTGAATGCACCAGTCTACAGTGACTGACAGTTAACTGCCAAGCTTTGTTTAAAATTTAAACCAGGCAGCTTGACTCTGATTGGTCAAGGCATTGCCCTGAGGAATGAACCAATGAATGGCTGTCACTCATTTTGCTCAGCTGAAACAGGTGCAATGTTGGTACATATTCTTTCCATCTGCAAAGAACAGAGTCTTGTGTATTAATATATGTAGCTTCCAGTACATGCAAATGCGCCACACTGCGTGCCCTACTGACAATCTTAAATTGGTTGTCAGCGTAATTCTTAGCACACTTTGGATTATTTAGCAAATGTTGTCCAATCAAACATTTGAGCAAAAGGTGAGCAACAGCTATTTCACGCTTTTACTATGCTGTAGCAACACATGTGGTGTTAGTCACTAACGGGATGCTGTCGTCAAACCAAAAAGACGTCCTGCCTATCACACAAATGAGTTATGTGATATATGAATTTCAATGCCAGTGTGATGCTAGGCATATAGGCCGTACATCCCAAAGACTGGGAGATCGTATCAAACAACATGTCCCTTCTGCTGTTCGCAACAGCCAAGGTACAGGACGTACCCAACCAGCCCATGCTTGCAAAACTCAAAACACAGTGTCCAACATTAGATGTGATTCTGTGATTAGACAACATTTGCTAAATAATCCATAGTGTGCTAAGAATTACGCTGACAACCAATTTGAGATTGTCAGTAGGGCTCACAGTGTGGCGCATTTGCAGGTACTGGAAGCTACATATATTAATACACAAGACTCTGTTCTTTGCAGACAGAAAGAATATGCACAAACATTGCGCCTGCTTCGGTTGAACAAAATAAGTGACAGCCATTCACTGGTTCATTCCTCAGGTCAATGCCTTGACCAATCAGAGTCAAACTGCCTGGTTTAAATTTTAAACAAAGCTTGGCAGTTAACTGTCAGTCACCGCAAACTGGTGCATTGGCCATGGCAACGCCTCTACCAATCAGAGTTCACTTTCCAACTAATCAGCACTCTCTTCTCATGCAGTATAAGTTGTTGTTTTCCCTTCTATTGGTTATTCTTGTGTATTGTCCTGATGAGCGCAAGACGAAAAGCTTTGACAACATGCCTCTACCTCCTCTTTATCTCAACTACCTCCTCTTTCACTATGACTTTGGCAGCATCTTCTTCCTTGGTAAAGACAGATGCAAAGTACTCATTAAGTACCTTAGTCATGCCTCTGCCTCCATGAATAGATCTCCTTATTGGTCCCTAATTGGCCCCACATTCCTCTTTTACTATTTATATGTCTCCATCTGTCTTTGCCTCTCTTATTTCCTTTATCATTTTTCATTTCCCCTCTGAACTTCCTGTATTCAGCCTGGCTCTCATCTGCATTATCAACCTACCATCTGTTATACTTACCCTGGGTTGGATTTTCAATCACTTGTGGGGACGAGATCGGGAGTGGGCGTGCTTTGAAATAGTGCTCCTGATTGACGTCAGTCTTCCGATGCTTCCGGAACATGCTGCAATTTTCAAAGAGAGCCCCCGGTGGGGGCTGGGGGGAGGAGGTGGTGGTGTGTGGAGGTGTGGAGCCAGTAACTCTCATGCCTCCTATTAACTGCCTGTTAAGCTCCTTGAAGAGCTTGTTAACAGGCTGGGAAGAGAGAGGAAGAAATTTTCAATGCTGAGAATGGGTAGAGCAAACGGTCTGGGGCATGTTAGTGCACAGTTTTCCGGAGCACATTGGACTGTATTGTTGCTGCTGATTTATTAAACTTTTGTGAAGAAAGGGAAATTCTAACTGAGGTACTCAAGAGGTGGAACAAAGTTGCCATCGCTTGAGCAGGGCTGATTAATAGAATGACTGACCGTTTTGGACACTTGTTTCATCTGTGAGGCTGCTGGCCCACTTCTCCATTTTGCAAGGCATTCATGGCTGCCATCTGCCTTTGAGATTTGCCTTCCAGAGCCAATTTTTGCACTCAGGCAGTGCCTGGCACCATTAGTTGGGTGCTGAACTCGCCTTCAGCCCAGTTAATGGCTTTGCATATAAAAATAACGTTGCGTAAGCAAAGCAGATGCACCTTGGGGTTGGGACCTGGAAATGTCAACGACTTTACTTTTAATATTTCTCTCTTTCAAGTAACTTTTTTTTAAATGGAAAATTGCTTCCAGTAGAAAATATAAGATTTCGCCTGAATAAATGACAGCATTAATAAACCTGAAAAAATTGGGTTATTTGAGCTCTGGGAACCAGAAGTGGAAAAGATATGGAAAGTCCTAATAACTAAGAGCTTGGCACTTGTGAGATGTTCTGACAGTGAGTTTGCACCCAGTAGAAATTTGAGTTGACACTGTATTAAACCCAGTTCATTGATAAACTATGAGCCAGGGTGAAAGTTTTATGCCACCATTTTATTCTGGACCGAATGTTGGGACTCTCCCTACTAGCCATCCAGTACAAATCTGTTCCCTACAGGGCACTTCTTAATGTTGCATTAGGATAGAAATAGTAGATTGAAGCAATATCAAAGTTTCTACCAGACTCTGGACGGTTGTTAAGGCGGTTAGGAATGGACCAGTGTGACTGTATCAGTGGTAGTATTGGATGATAAATGACATCAACAAATGCCTCGTGTTGTAGCTTTGTTAGGTTAATACTGTAATTGCTTCTCTTACCAATCAATTTTTTTTCAGCTTCAATATTAGAAAACAGATGTCGTTTAAGACAATGGAGATATTGAATTAATGAGGCATCCCGTATCTGTCTGAATCTTCAATTCTAAATTAGTCTTACATCTATTTAGCACAGCTGTGTTGAAATTTCTGTAACATGACTGAATGCATCTTGGGAGATATATAATTCGGAATTCCAACGCCAGGGAAGTATTACATCTAAATTCACCCAGGAAAGGTGGGTAATGATGATGGCACAACAGACACTCACTCCGATGAGATTAGGTAAAGCCATTTGAAAATTGTCAGACAAAAACAGTAGGACAGACTAATTGCACAAAATAATTTTATTTAGGGTAATTTTCTTAACTCATAAGTGCCACCATCATCATCCTGAACACAGCTAGTGAATATGCAATTTGTTTTATCCTAGAATCTGGGAAGAGAATGCATTTCTGAAGTGCTTCATCTTAATTGGACCTGTCATGTTCTTTGCAGGTATATAAATGTGCCATGCCATTTATCCTCTCCAAGAGCTGTTTCTCTTGGCAGATTATCTGTTATTTTGTGTACAATTGCATGAAAGCCAAAACATATGATAACTAACTAAAGACATTGGCCATAAAATTTGGTTGTGGAGCACTCATATTTTTGGCACTACAGATGCCATCTCGGGCCCAAAGTGGCGGCTATACTATGTGCTTGCACTTTTGATGCATCCGCAGCAGACTCCATTTTGGGTAGGCTTTAGTGCGGGTGCTGGGACTGTGCACTGGAGGTAAGCAGATTAGGCAGGATTGTGACGACAGTCAGTGTGTCATGCTGATTTGATGCTACTGGTGCCATTTTCGAGCTGAACACTCCAGCTAATGTCGTTCCTTAATCTTACACAGCTGAACATGCTTTCAACAGTAGGAAGGACTATCCATCAGCAGTTTTTAAACGGATCATCAATTACCTTTAGGTTAGTTGCTGATTGCTTTCTGCTGGCAATTGCTGAGCTAGTAGAGGGCAGAGCACCATGGGAGAGGCCTGAGATCCAAGTAGTACAGCAGCAGCAGAGTCTGCACAGCACAGCAAACAAATAACAAGAGAATTTGTGAAAGTGGCATCACAGTAAACTTGGAGGAGGAGAACATTACATTACAAGGATGGGCGGCGGGGGGTAGGTTACAGGTAAATATCTAATTTAACTTAAAACTAGATCAATTAATTGAGTCTTATTTTCATTTCTGGTATGTTTAGCTACTGGTCTAATCAAAAGATGCACAGCAGGGCACTTCAAATCTGTAAAAAGTATATCCTGTACCATGCGGGAACTCGAGCACCCTTATTGTGTCCTGGACAACCATGTGTGCAGTAAGTGTTGTCAGCTGGAGGAGCTTGAGCTCTGGGTTTCAGAGCTTGAGCAGCAGCTGGCATCACTACAGTACATCCACGAGGCTGAGAGGTATGTGGACAGCACGGGCTAGATTTTATCAACACTTTGGAGAAGGGTTGGGAGTCGGGAGGGGAGATTGATGTCTTCCAGCTGTTATACTTATTTCCAGCGGCGGGAACCTCAGTGGTGTGGCTGCCCACCGAGAGGCCAATTGTGAAAATTAAGTGCCCACTTAAGTGCCATCTCCAGCCCCCACTAGCATTTTACTGGCATCGGGAGGGGCTGCCACTGCAAGTAGGTTCCCAGGAGGGAGTGGGGCCTCCTTTATGGCCGCTCCATGACCAACAGAGCAGTCCCCTGGTGGCATTGGTCTCCCTTACAGCTGTGATGCTGCTGTTAGAAAGTGCACCCCTCATTTGCCAGGGCCTTGCCTGCCTAGCCCCAGCATGATCAGAAAAAAAACTGATCTTGTCTTTGAGGGCACCTCGGCATGGAAACACCATCTCCTTCATCCTACAGCCTCAGCAATGGCCACCTCTAACGTGTGCTGCTGGCCCTCTGATTGAGCTGACAACTCTGTGAGGCCGGCCGCTGTCCTCAATTGGTTCTGGTGGTCGCTTCTTAATTGGCTGCTGTCGGTAAAATGCCGCCCAGGTTTCCGCTGCCCGCCAGCGCGGGGTCGGGTCCCGTTATCCGTCCCAGTGTCGTGACTTTTAACCTGCTGGAAAAATTCAGCCCCACATTTCTGGAGGTGGTCACCCTGCAGTTTAAGAGTGTGTAGGCAGAGAGGGAATGGGTGACCACCAGACACATAGGAGGACCAGCCAGATGGTGCATGAGTCCCCAGAACAAACATTGCTCTCACCAGTATTCAGAACTGAATACCAGTTAGAGAGTGAAATGTAAAATTAAGGAACACTCAAACATATTTTATAAGTACATAACGAGTAAGAGGATAAATAAGGAACGGTCAGGCTCATTAGAGAGCAAAAAGGTAATTTGTGTGTGGAGATGGAAGAGGTGCACATGGCTCTTAATGAATACTTTGTGTCTGTCTTCACAAAAGGGAGGGACAATGCAGGCATTGTAGTTAAGGAGGAGGAGTGTTTAATATTGGATGGGATAAATATAGTGAGAGACTAAATATTAAGGGGTTTAGCATCTTTGAAAGTGGATAAATCGCCAGGCCAGGATGAAATGTGTACCATGTTGCTAAGAGAAGCAAGGGAGGAAATAGCTGAGGCACTGACCATCTTTTTCCAATTGTCTATGGCTGCAGGGATGGTGACAGAGAACTGGAGCGTTGTACCATTGTTTTAGAAAGGAGGGAGGGAGAGACTGAGTAATTACAGGCTAATCAACCTAACCTTGATGGTGGGCAAATTATTGGATGAAGTTCCGAGGAATAGTATTAATAGTTATTTCAAAAGGCATGGATTAATCAAGTACAGTCAGCATGGATTTGTTAAAGGAAGGTCGTGTCTGACGAACTTGATTAAATTATTTGTGGAGATAACAAGGAGGGACGATGAGGACCGTGCATTTGATATAGTCTACATGGATTTTAGCAATCCTTTGACAGCGTCCCACGTGGCAAATTGGTTAGAAAAGTAAGAGCCTATGAGATCCAAGGGCAGATGGAAAGCTCAATCCAAAATTGGCTCAGTGGCAGCAAACAAAAGGAAACAGACGATGAATGTTTTTGAGACTGAAAGGTTGTTTCCAGTGGGGTCCCTTAGGCCTCAATACTAGGTCTCTTGCTTTTTATGGAACATATCAATGATTTAGACTTATATGTAGGGGTAATAAGAAGTTTACAGATGATACAAAAATTGGTCTTGTGGTTGATAATGAGGAAGAAAGCTGTCGCCTGCAGGAAGATATCAATGGACTGGTCAGGTGGGCAGAAAAGTGACAAATGGAATTCAATCCAGAGAAGTGTGAAGTAATCCATTTGGGGAGGACAAATAAGGCAAGGGAATATGCAATAAAGGGTAGGATACTGAGAAGTGTAGAGGAACAGAGGGACGTTGGAGTGCGTATTCACAGATCCCTGAAGGTAACAGGACAGATAGATAAAGTGGTTAGAAAGCATAGGGGATGCCTTCCTTTCTTAGCCAAGGCACAGAATGGGCTGAATTTAATGAACTGGCCTGGCAAATGGTGCCGTTCCTGTCCGACACGAGGATGCCCCATCCCCACTGTAATTACGTGGCGGCCGCCCATTTTTCATTTTGGAGGCGCAGGTCCCCTCCAATCACATGGTGCAGGCGAAAGGTGATTCATTGATTACAAACTCAGATGACTCTGGAGCAACTGCTGGCACCATATTAAAAGGCCTGCCAGCCCTGCATTCACTCCTGTCCTGCATACGGTGCAGCCGACAACTCTGTCCCACTCGGTCCTATATCCCCTCACTCCCTGAGGAAGGCAGAAGATGACATCAGAACAAAGACACAGGGTGGCCCCATGGTTCAGTGTTGCCTCCCTGCAGATTCTCCTCTAGGCTGCAAGGGAAAGGATGGAGGATCACTTCCCCTGCAATGGCAAGAAGAGGTCCTCCCGCCTGACCAAGCAAGCCTGGATGGAGATCGCAGAGGAGCTGTGGGGTCACCCACCCCCACCACAAATGGGTCCAGTGCAGGAAGACTGTCAATGACCTATTGCATTCAGCCAAGGTGAGTGCTCCATACCAGTTATCTTCTTGAGGATTGCATATGACTATACAGGTGGTTACACGACATGGGGTAGGTGGCAGTGATGCGGTGTTGTCTGAGTGCCGAGGGTTCTTTCTTTTCCTGACAGATGCATCGATGTCTTTTGACCACAGGCCACATTCCTTCATAGCTCACCCCCACTTAACCCTCATGACAGCGAGTATCAGCATGAGACACATCAGATTCCCCAGTAGAGGTTGAAAAGAGCTGAACTGTCATGTTGGTCTGTGTGCCATTCTCAACCATCACCATCCTTCCTCTTGCAAGATAAGAGGGTCCATAATAGGAGGGAGATGCCCTGGATAGGCAGAGGAATCCCACATGTACATCCACTGACCTCTGCCGAGGAAGAGGCATTGGAGTTGATGGGCACCCAGAGCACTGCTCATTGGCAACGGGGAGATTGGAGTCCCTGCGCAAGAGAGTAAGGATTGTCTCTCGTTGGAATGCACATCAATGTTGGAGACCCATATAATACTTGTTAGGGATCAGGAGAATTGTACAGCCTAACCCACATATGCTTGTGTTCTCTCATGCAGGTAGCCATTTGCAGGGTTCTGCAACCACTGGGGGACTGTTGTCCATCTCTGAGGAGGAAGATGACTCAGAAGATGCACCGTCCTATGATTCTTCTGCGCCCTCCACCAGCGCAGAGACTTTCACTTGGTGGGTACCCACTAGGCTTTAGAATCTGGGTCACAAGTTACCCCAGTCCCATTGCAGAATCCCCCGCTACCCTGGACCCCTTTGCAGAGCTCTCGCTACCTTGGGCCCCTTTGCAGAGCCTGTAGCAACCCAGGACCTCTTTACAAAGCCTGCACTACCCCGGACCCCCTTGCAGAGCCTGCAGCACCGCGCTCCAACAATGGCCTCCAAATCCCACCTCTTCCCCTCGGCTGCAGTGCTCAAGGCTGCCTACCCATCATGTCAATGTGCCCTCTCAACTTTGTGCCGCCAGTTTTCACTGGTCGTGAAACCGGAGGCACATCAGTGTTGCCCGCAGTTCACAGAATCGGCCATCGGACATAAAATTGCTTTTATTGATATTTAAATATATTTAAATCAGCATCTCATCAATTTAAAATAGGTTCCCAGAATGTTGCGCGAGAGTGCCATCATTGTGCTTTTCCACCACTGCCAAAATCCGGAACTGAAGTCATGACGCTGGATTTCCAGGCGGATTGCTGCGTTGCAATTCTCTGGCACCACCGCCACCATTCCCGCCCTCAATGGCCACACAAAATCCAGCCCAATTTATGGGTAGTGAGGTTATGCTAGAACTGTATAAAACACTAGTTAAACCACAGCTACAGTTCTGTCTGCAGTTCTGGTCATTGCCTTAGCGAGGGTACAAAGGGGATTTATGAGAATTTTGACAGGAATGGAGAATTTTAGAATTACGTAGGGTTACATAGTAAACAGCTGTTACGATTGTCAGGTTCATGGTTTATATTAATTTTGTTTTCGAGTTTTGGGGAAATTAAAATAGATGTAAGGTAATTGAAATTCTGGAATTAAAAAGGTTTCAGGACCACCCAAGATACTTATGCTTCGAAGATCTTTTCATGTATTCTTACTGAGTCAGAGTTAGAGGGGTGAGAGCCATAAAACAGTAGGTGGCCTCATTTAGTTGGGGAACTGGAGCCAGTAAGTCTGAAGAGAATTGCTTTGTCTTTATTAGCAATGTGAATTATTCATGTGGTTATCCAAAATCAAAGAGATGTTTTGTTGGAGGTAAATAACCTAAATTTCTATCTGGGACACCCTAGATGTACCACATTGCCATGGAGATAGATTATGCAGGGAGATGCCTTTTGGTCAGGTGTTTTTATCTCTGTGATTTGCTCACAAAAGTCAGTTGGTAATTGGAAGTAGTTGAACCTTTTGGCACAGGGCTCTCAGGAACCAAGGGTGCTTTCTGATTCAAAGTCACTATGCAAGAGATGCAAGTGAGGCCCTTGCTCAGGCTGGGGAATCCAGATTTGTGAGGTGTTGAAGGAGAGCTGGAGGGTTTGCCTAGCTGGATTCTAGAGGGAGAATCCCCAAGAAATCTCATACCTTAGAAGATAGCTGGGAAACTAAGGAAAATTGAATAAATTCCTGAGAGCTGTGGTATGCTTTGGATTGGTCCCAGGAGAAGTGAATGAACCTTCAAGATCCTTTTAAGTATAGGGGAACTCTTGGATGAAAGTAAAAGTCAAACGGGGAGTAGTCTGTTGAAATTTTAAGTTTAAAGTATAAGACGTTACATTCAGTTGAGATTTTGGCTTTAAAATATAAGTGATTGAAATTGTAGTCTTAAATTAGTAGTGCTTGCTTTGTTTAACTCTTGTACAGTAACTTTTTTGTTTAAAATGTGAAATCTTGCGGTGTAATTCTTTCAGTAATAACTGGGAGTTTGAATTATTTTTTAAAAAGTTACTGGATCCTAACACAGCACAGAAAAAGGTCATTTGGCCCAACCAGTCCATTGCTGGTGTTGATGCTCCACTCAAACCTCCTCCCATTTTTCCTCATCTAAATCTATCATCGTAACCCTCTATTCCCTTCTCCCTCATATGCTTGTCGAGCTTTCACTTAAATGCATCTATACTATTTGTTTCAACCACTCCCTATGATAGCGAGTTCCACATTCTCACCACTCTCTGGGGAAAGACACTTCTTCTGAATTGCCTATTAGATTTCTTGTGACTATCTTATATAGATGGCACCTAGTTACGCTTTTCCCCACAAATGGAAACATTCTCTCTGTATCCACTCTAGCTATGAGAAAAGATCAGATAGACTGGGTTTGTTTTCTTTGGAACAGAGGCAGCTGAGAGGAGATTTAATTGAATTGTATAAAATTATGAGGGGCGTAGATACAGTGGATAGGATGGACCTATTTCTGTTAGCAGACAGGTCAAGAATGAGAGGGGTATAGTTTTAAAGTAATTGGTGGAAGGATTGGATGGAAGTTGAGGAGAATTTTTTTCACCCAGAGGGTGGTGGGGTCTGAAACTCACTGCCTGCAAGGCTGGTACTGGCAGAAACCCTCACCTGATTTAAAAAATACTTGGATTTGCACTTGAAGTGCCTGAAGCTACTGGTTACAGACCAACAGCTGGAAAGTGGGATTAGGCCAGATAACTCTTTTTTAGCTGACATGGACATGATGGGCTGAATGGCCTCTTTCTCATGGAGATCTAGAGTCATAGAGTCATTATGGCACTGAAGGAGGCCATTCGGCCTATTGAGTGCATGCCAGCTCTCTGTAGAGCAATCCAGTCAATTCCATTTCCCCCGCTTCATCCCTGTGACCCTGCAAGTTTATTTCCCTCAAGTGCCCATCCAATTTCACTTTGAAATCATTGACCATCTCTGTTTACACCACCCTCATAGACAACGAGTTCTGTGTTGTATAGTTTCTATTTTTTTATGTTTCTGTGTGTTTGGTGATTTATACTGCTATTTGAAATTGCTGAAGTCTACAGCAAGTGATTTGGCACATGGTGAAGGCCTTGATTCTCACTTCAAGGGTTCTTCTCACATGACTTTCTCCTAGTGATAGGTGCTGTAGTTTCTCTCCCCCTTGGCCTGCAGCATGCCAGGGAGAATAAGCAGAGGCAACCTAGAGGAAGACAACCTTGAAGAGGAAGGAGGGAGAAAAGAATTCTCAATAGGAGGCAATATCCACTCAGGTCTTCAGGGAGCATTTTCTGACCTCAACCTAAGTCAGGAACAGTATGTGTGATGTTGATTCACTAAGGAGGTGTTCACTGAAATCTGTCACTTCTTGCAATCAGACCTGCAACTTCAGAGCAGGGCAAGGATGGCATTGCTAGTGGCTCTGAAAGTGACCATGGCGATGAACTTCTTCACATCAGGCTCCTTCCAGGCTGGAGCAGGGGACATCTCCAACATCTTGCAGTTCGCTGCTCACTGTTGTGTTAGGGAGGTCACTGAGTAACTGTATGAAAAGAAAGGAGAAAACATTACCCTCCCTCTTTCCAGACAGAAGCAGGCTGAGTGAGCACATTGCTTCCCCAAGAATGCAGACTTCCACGTGGTGCAGAGTGCCATTGACACCACACATGTTGCTTTGCAGGCACTGCGTTTACATTCAGAGATATACTGTAATTGTAATGAGTTCCACTCCCTCAATGTGTAGCTGGTGTGCAACCATACTCAGCGCATCATGCAGATCAATGCCTGGTATCTTGGCAGCTTTCATGATGCCTTTATTCTGTGCCAGTCTACTGTACCATCAGCATTTAAGCCACCACGAGAGACCAGTGGGTGAGTACTGGGTGACAAATGCTATCTGCTGACCTCGTGGTTCATGACTCCACTGTGCAACCCATGCACAAGTGGGCAGCATGCATATAATGAGAGGTATGCTGCAACACAAAATATCATCAAACAAACCTCTGGGGTGCTTAAGCAACTTTTCTGCCACCTAGACTGCTCTGGAGGAGCACTGCAGTAACTTGCCAGATTGTGTGTCACGATTTGTCGTAGTCTACTGCATCCTGCAAAACCTACCATCACTAGGGCACAGCCCTTGCCACCAGATATAAGGCAAGGAGGAGCTGGAAGAGGATGAGGAAAAGGAGGGAGATCAACTCATCTGACTGTGGTACCAGTGAACAAACCCCAAGCGTGAAGCTGCCAAGTGACGCTGTGAGTTGTTGTTTTTGACGTTGGCATCTGTGGCCAAGCTGCTCTAGCAACTGGTCATCGGGGTATTGCACTAATGATGCTGGTGCATTCCCTTAGTGCCTGTTTTCTGTGTGTTTTGCCTGTTTTAGTGCTCCTACGCAGTTCTAACCTAGTGGCTGCAGCACGGCTGGCAGAAAGCTGCTGACATTAAGTTGGGGAGATTGCAGATGGATTTTCAGGATGACCCTTCACCATCTTGGCATTGGTGGCAGCAGTCTGGGCTGGCTGGCTGTCAGCAGCAGCGAGGGTACTTGCCAAATTGTAGTGATAGGAGGATGATTGCTGTCATTTAAAGAGAAAACGGCAGGTTCTTGCTTCATGAAACCACTGCCACTCTCCTGGGGCAGTGCTTCAGCAAGCCTACTAATTTGCTGATGGTCAGATTGTTGGAATTCTGTGAGAAGCTGCAAGCCCCTTTGAGCACTGGTATTGGCAGCTATGATGGCAGCAGTCTGAGCCTGCATGGCAACAAGCTGAGCTTGCATAACTTCAGTCTGCGGTTCCACTGCAGCACTCAGACGCTGTATGATTTCGGTTTGTGCTGTAATGAAAGCTGAGACATCAGCCATCAGTCATTGCACCTTGGTTAGGGCATGGTATGCAAGTGTTTCATGGAGGTGGCCACCATTTTCACTCTGGAAAGGATTGGCTCCAGCTGTATGCAAGATTGGTGACGGACTCCTCCATGCTCCCTGACAGTGACCACAGGCTTTCTGGAAGGCCTGCCAAAGCACCAGGCATTTCGGTATGCATACCAATCAGTCTTTTTCTATACACCACCCCAATGAGGTCCTCATCAGAGACCTCTGCAGCAGAACTCATGTGGGTTCCCACCCTCTGGCGAGCTGGTACCTGTGCTACCCTTTCCCCCTATCCTGGCTGCAGGCCACTCATGCCTTGTGCCTCACCATGTATAGATCCCACCTCTAAGCTAGCCGGTAAACTATGTGCAGTTTCAGTTTCTAAGCTGGTGGCTGCGAGCGTCAGAGTGAGTGACAGCATTTCTTCATCATCAATCTCTTTTATTTTCTCTACCGCTTCTTGCTCCTGCACCACTGTCCGGCCAGATTGCAGTTCTTGGGTATCTGAAAGGAGAAAGACACAAGGGTAGGGTTGTGCTGAGTGAAGTGGGGCAAAGCAAGAGGTGAATCCTTAAACCATGTGCAGCTTGTACATCAGGAGAGATTGTGGGATGAGGGGGAAGTGGGATATGCAAAAGAGATTATGTATGAGGATGCCATCATCTTCAATGGTTTCAGTCCGGCCTCTGGCCATAGTCTTAGTTGTAGTTGCTCCAATGAAAGCGAGCATTATCTCTTCCATGGATTAAGGACATGCAGCCGTGCCTGTTCCCCATTGGTTAGGTGCTGCTGCTTGCTATTAGATGCCACTTTGTCCTGCAGGAGAGAGGGAAGTGTGTCAGTGAGTGTGGTGCAATGTGTTTGGGTGATATGGCTGTTGTGGTTGAATAGCTGGCAGTGTGTGCAAGCTGTAAGATGTGGATATGAGGGTTGCAGCAGTGCTAAGTGAGTGAGAATGAGGTGAAGCTCAGGATATAAGATATGAATCATGATTGCTAGAGATATTTGGTAGGTGAGTGAAGCAAGGATGGTGAATTGAGCTGTGTGTGAGGCTAGTTGTTCAGGTGTAAGGATATGGTGTTTGAAGATGAATTCAACAACAACAACTTGCATTTATATAGTGCCTCTAATGCAATAAAACATCCAAAGACGCTTCACAGGAACGTTATAAAGCAGAATTTGGCACCGAGCCACTTATGATGATAATAGGGGAGATGGCCAAAAGCTTGGTCAAATGGGTAGGTTTTAATGAGTGGCTTGAAGGAGGAAAATGAGGTAGAGAGGTGGAGCAGTATGGGGAGGGTATTCCAGAGTTGAAGGTATGACCACCCATAATGGAGTGATTAAAATCAGGGATGCTCAATAAATCAGAATTAGAGGAGCACGGATATCTCAGAGGGCTGTGGAGCTGGAGGAGATTACAGAGATAGGGAGGGATGAGGCCATGGAGGGATTTGAAAACAAGGGTCAGAACTTCAAAGTTGAGGCATTGCTTGACCACAGGTGAGCATGAGAGTGATGGGTGAATGGGACTTGGTGTGAGTAAGGACATGGGCAGCAGAGTTTTGGATGCCGTCAAGTTTATGGAGGGTAGAATGTGAAAGGCTGGCCAGGAATGCGTTGGAATAGCTGAATCTAGAAGTAACAAAGTCATGGATGAGGGTTCCAGCAGCAGATGAGCTGAGGCAGGAACCGAGGCGGGTGATGTTACGGAAGTGGAAATAGGCAATCTTAGTGATGGCGGGGCTTTTTTATTCATTCGTGGGATGTGGGCATTGTTGGCAAGGCCAGCATTTAGTGCCCATCCCTAACTGCCCTTGAGAAGGTAGTGGTGAGCCACCTTCTTGAACCACTGCAGTCCATTTGGTATAGGATATGTTGTCAGAAGCTCAACTCGGGGTCAAATATGACACCAAGGTTGTCAACAGTCTGGTTCAGCCTCAGACAATTGCCAGAGAAGGAATTATGTCAGTGGCTAGAGAATGGGGTTTGTGCAAGTACTGAAGACAATATAGTTGGAGGCAGTTTCTGCTCATCTGGTACTGGATGTCAGATAAGCAGTCTGACAATTTAGCAACAGTGGAGGAGTCGAGAGATGGTGATGTAGAGCTGAGCGTCGTCACCATATATGTGAAAACTAATTATACTTTACTGATCTTGACCACTCGTCTGTGGTTATTGAACTTCTTACAGCACTGCATCTAGGTCCTTGGAGCTACACTGATAACATTGATTTCAGAAAACACCAACTTCCATTGACTTCTGAGAGTTTGTCTGCAGGGATCCTGTGTACAGGATATCGCTCCTCCTGTCCACCTCCTGAGTTAAAGCCTCCAATGCTGTATCCGAGAACCTTGGAGCACACCCTCAGGCATGTTGTGCCATTGGTCACTCTTCTTGCGGGGCAGACTCTCTTCTCCAGACACTTCCAGCACCTGCTGCAGTCAGAGTGGACCTCCTTTAAGAGGTGCAGACCGACTTTAAATAGTGCAGGCTAGCTTTAAGTGGTGCGAGCCTCACACGAAGTTGGGCCAGCTGCTTAGGTGTGCAGCCACTCAACAGTCCATTTAGCACTGGGCTGCATTCAACTATCATATAAATGAGCAGGCAGCACGAAGTTTGCATGCTGCCTGCATTAGATTGAATGGTGTGGGTTAATCATGCATCCCAATACCCACATCTGTTTTCAGGGCTATCGCATTTTACCCCCATTGTATTAAGGCTGCCTTGACATTTTTTACAGGGTAAGAAGAAATAACATTTTAAAAGGATATAATTGGTAGTATTAATGCAATGGGATTTTTGAGTATCTATTTTAATCATTTTGCAATGTATGCAGTACAACTCAGAAGTCAGATCAGTGATAGAAACATAGGAACACACGAACAGGAGTAGGACATTTAGCCCCTTGAGCCTGTTACACCATTCAGTGAGATTCTGGCTGATCTGTGACCTAACTTCATATACCCGCCTTTATCCCGTACCCTTAAAACCTTTAGCTCACAAAAATCCATCAATCTCAGATTTAAAATGAAGAATTGACCTAGCATCCACTGGCATTCCAAGCTTCTACCACCCTTTGTCAAAATGTTTCCTAGTTTCACTTCTGAAAGGTTTTGCTCTAATTTTTAGACTGTATCCCCCTGGTCCTAGGCTCTCCAACCAGTGGAAATAGTTTCTCTCATTTACCCTATCTGTTTCTGGTAATATCTTGAAACTTTAATAAAATCACCCATTACCTTCTAAATTCCAGGGAATACAACCCAAGTTTGTATAACCGCTCCTTGTAATTTAACCCTTTGAGTCCAAATATCATTCTAGTAAATTTATACTGCACCCACTTCAAGGTCAATATATCCTTCCTAAAATGTAGTGCTCAGAACTGCTCCAGGTGTGGTGTAACCAGGGCTTTGTACAGCTGTAGTATAACTTCTACACCCCTTGTATTCTAGTCGTCTAGATATAAAGGCCAGTATTCCTTTAGCATTTTTTGATTATTTTCTGTACCTGTTCAATCTCTTTCGATCTCTGTTGCTTCCTGCTTTTAACCATTTAAAAAACACTCTTTTCTATCCTTTTTGGGGTCCAAAGTGGATGACCTCACATTTGTCTACATTAAAATCCATTTAGTACAGTTTTGACCATTCACTTAATGTCAGCCATGGTTCAGTTGGTAGCACTCTTACCTCTGGGTTCAAGTGTCATTCCAGGGCTGAAACACAAAAATCAAGGCTGATACTCCAGTGCAGGACTGAGAGAAAGCTGCACTGTCATAGGTGCTGTCTTTCGGATGAGACATTAGACGAGGTCCTACTTGCTTGGGTGGATATAAAAGATCCCATGGCACTATTTTGAAGAAGAGCAGGGGAGTTATCCCTGGTGTCCTGGCCAATATATATCCCTCAATCAACATCACAATGACAAAACAATTATCTGTTCATTGTCACATTGCTGTTTGTGGGAGTATGCTGTGAGCAAATTGGCTGCTGTGTTTCCTACATTACAACAGTGATCACACTTCAAAAGTACTTAATTGGCTGTAAAGTACTTTGAGACATCCGGTAGTTGTGAAAAGTGCTATATAAATGCAGGACTTTATTATTAATAGCTCTTTGCAATTCTATGCTTCCATCTACACTGCTTACAATGCCACCTATCTTTGTGTCATTGGCAAACTCAGATATGTGGCTTTCTATCACATCACCTAAGATATTAATACATATCGTGAGGCCCCAACACAGATCTTTGCGGGACACCACTTGTCACATCCTGCCCATTAGAGTACCTGCCCACTATCCCTACTCTCTGTTTCCTGCCACTCAGCCAATTCCCTCACCAGGTCAATAATTTGCCTCAACTTTAGCTAACAGTCTCTTATGAGGGATTTTATTAAATGCCTTCTGGCAGTCCATATAAATAATCCACACACATTCTCCTGTCCACTTTAGTCACCTTTTCAAAAAATGTAATCAGGATCATCAGGCATGACCTACCCCTTACAAATCCATGCTGGCTCTCTCTGATCAGCTAAAAATTTTCAAGGTGTTCAGCCACCCTATCCTTAGTATATAGTAATTTCCTGACAGCAGATGTTAGCCTAACTGGTCTATAATTCCTTGGTTTACCTCGCTCAACTTTCTTAACTAGTGAAGCGACATGCATAGTTTTCCAATCTAAAGGAATGGTTGCCATATCGAAAGAAGTTTTGTAGATTATAGATAAGGCAATGTTCTCATCTACTTCATTTAAAACTCTGGGATGGAAACCATCTGGTCCTGGGGATTTGTCAGCCTTTAGTACCAATTATTTTCTTAAGTACTGTTATTTTGCTTATGTTAATTTTGATGAGTCCCTATCCCGGATTCAATATTAATTTCCTTGGGATGTCTGGCATGCTAACCTCTCCCTCTACTGTTAATACTGACACAAAGTAATTATTCAGATTGTCCATAATTTCCTTATTTTCATTGACAATATCACCATTATCAGTTTTCGGGGGCCCACCCTCTTTTTCCTAATATAATTGGAAAAATGTTTGTATTGATTTTGATATCCCTTGCAAGTTTCTTTTCATACTTCCTTTTTGTAGCTCTTATTATCTGCTTTTTCACCCTTTGCTGTTCTTTAGTACCTCCTGCATTCAGCAGGATCTGTGCTTTTTTGTTCTTTCATTTTCTTTTAGTTTTATGTTTTCTTTTAACTCTAGAATCATTGATGGCTGTTTTTCTTTTTGGCAAGTAGAGCTCTTATCCTTTATGGATATAAACTGGTTCTGCATAACATTAAATTCTCTATTGAACACCTGCCAAATTTCTCTGTCATTCTACCCATAAACAGATTTGCCCTATTTACTATGGACAGTCTTTGTCTCATCCCATTGAAGTCAGCCTTACCTAAATCTAAAATCTTAGTAGCTGTTTCATGCTTCTCTCTTTCAAAAACTACATTGAAGTTGATCATTAGGCTATTGATAAATCTGGCTCATTACTCATTAATAAATCTAATATGCCTCCTTATTGGATCTGGGACATATTGTTGCAGAAAACTATCCTGGACACGCTCAAGCACTTCGCTACCTTTCAGACATGTGCTAGTTTGCTTATTCCAATCTACACAAAAGTTAACCTATTCCCCCCCCACACCCTCTCCCCCGCCTATTAAAGCTAGTCTGCCTTTGCTGCATGCTTGTCTAATCTCTACATTTATGCATTCTACCACTTCACAGCTGCTACCAGGGAGCCTATACATAATTCTCACAACAATCTTAAATCCTTTTCTATTTCTTAATTCTACCCATAAAGTTTCCACTGCCTGCTTACCTGTCATTGTAACCTCTCTTATCATGGCAGTTGTTATGCCAATGTGATTTGTTGAATGATAATTTTCTTTGGTCTACTGGCTGGTGATCTGAATTTGTATGTTTTTTAAAAGCCATTTTAAAAAGACAAACTGCCAGCAAAGTCATCTTTTCAGCTTAAGATGATCACCTAATTTGCAACACTGTATCCTACACTGCAATGCTTGCTAAGTCCCCAGCAAGAACCAAGACCCAGAACTACCTGTTCTCTCAGCAAGAAGAAGAAAAATTGCTGACTGCTATGTTTGAATGACTGAGTGACTGTCATGTGACAAGCCCCTCCCCATCTGTGGTTTTTAAGATGGTGTTTTCTCTGCAGCAGAGGAGAAACAACTGGACTCTGACATGAGCAGACCCTAAGTGGGGGTCCCTCTCTTTCTCTCTCGCTCCCTCCATTCCAGCTTGAAAGCTTTCAAATCCTTCCTGTTTTCTGACCACCTTTACATAATCCAGCTACAATCAGAAACCCCAATGACGGAAATCATCCACATCACTATCTCTAAGAGACTCACCGAGCCAGTCATCTACCTCTTCAAAAAAGCCTCAGGACCACTGTATTCAGCTAGAAGCCAGCCGAATCACCAAGCTGCACAGACTGTATACCTTTATTATGGACTCTAACTCAGCCAATCTACCTTTCCCCACTCTGTAACCTATTTGTGTGTGTGTACACCTCTAGTGTGTGTGTGTGTGAAAGTGAAAGTTGGCACGTTGTTTATTATTTTATTGGTTTGGTTTAGATACAACAAAGTTAACCTCTTTCTTTGTTAACTCAAGAAAACCTTGTTAATTGGTTCTTGTTATGATCATAGCAAGTAAGTAATCAAACAGCTACTGAATTGGCCAGCACATCCACTTTAAGAAAGAATTAAACCTGTTGTGGTCTAACAAGGAGAGGGAAAAGAGGGAAGCCCTTCAACCACTCCTCACTTGACCGTAACACAGTGATTTCATCCTTAATCATTAAGGCTACTTTCCCCCCTACTATTTCCCCTGTCTTTCCTGTAGACCTTACAACCTGGTATATTTGGTCCCCAACCATGAATGTCTTCCAGCCATGTCTACTAAATGGCTACTATAACTTCCAAGTTGAATTTGTGCCTGCAATTTAGTCAATTTGTTCCTTATACTCCTTGTGTTTGTATAAAGAATGCTTATTTGGGCCACACACCCAAACTTGTTCTTCAGTTCTAATGTTTTACTCACACATTTCTATTTCTCTCTCCTGGTTTAATTACTTTACAACTTTTATTTCTCCCTTTACCTGCAGTACTGAAAACACAATTTCATACAATCATAGAAATTTACAGCATGGAAGGAGGCCATTCAGCCCATCATGTACCCATGAGCCGACCAGGAGCCATCCAGCCGAATCCGACTTTCTGGCTCTTGGTCCGTAGCCTTGTAGGTTACAGCACTTCAATTTCTGACTTGTTACTTTACTCTCTTGTCATCTGTTTTTGAACTTTTTTTTTTACTTTTCCACCTGAGCCGTCCCCCCACCCACCATTTATAAAGTCCTTGTGACCGCACTATTTATCCTTTCTGTTAGGACCGTAGTACCAATTTGGTTCAGGTGGAGCCCATCCCGATGTTACAGTTCCTTGCTGTCATAGGAACATAGCAAATAGGAGCAGGAGTAGGCCATTCGCCCCATCGAGCCTGCTCCGCCATTCAAACAGATCGTGGCTAATCACCTACCTCTATGCCCTTTTCCCCACTATCCCCATATCCATTGATGTCATTAGTATCCAGAAATCTATTGATTTCTGTCTTGAACATGCTCAATGACTGAGCTTGCACAGCCCTGTGTGGTAGAGAATTTCACAGATTCACTACCCTCTGAGTAAAGAAATTCCTCCTCATCTCAGTCTTAAGTGCCCTGCCCTTTATTCTGAGACTGTGTCCCTTTGTTCGAGACTCACCAGCCAGAGGAAATTTCCTATTATCCTGTCATGCCCTGTAAGAATTTTGTAAGTTTCAATGAGACCACCTCTCATTCTTCGAAAATCTAGAGATTACAGGCCCAGTTTCTGCAATCTCTCCTCATAAGACAATCCAAGGGATTGGTCTGGTGAACCTCCACTGAACTCCCTCTAAGGCAATTATATCCTTCCTGATTATAAGGAGTCCAAAACTGTACACAATACTCAAGGTGTGGTCTTGTGGTCTCACCAAGGCTCTATACAATTGCAACAAGACATGTTTACTCCTGTACTCAAATCCCTTGCAATGAAGGCCAACATACCATTTGCCTTCCTAATTGCTTGCTGTACCTGAAAACTAGCTTTTAGTGACTCATGAACAAGGACACCCAGGTCCTTTTGGACATCAAAATGTCCCAATCTCTCACCATTTAAGAAATACTCAGCCTTTCTACTTTTTCTACCAAAGAGGATCACTTCACACTTATTCACATTATATTCCATCTGCCATGTTCTTGCCCATTCACTTAGCCTGTCCAAGTCCGCTTGAAGCCTCCTTGCATCTTCCTCACAACTAACATTCCCACCTAGTTTTGTGCCATCAGCAAATTTGGAAAAATTACAGATGGTCCCCACATCCAAATCATTTATATAGATTGTGAACAACTGTGGTCCAAGCACTGATACATACAAACATATGAATTAGGAGCAGATGTAGGCCATTTGGCCCCTCGAGCCTGCTCTGCCATTCAATACAATCGTGGCTGATCTGTTTGTGTTTCGAATTCCACACTCCCATCTACCCCCAATAACCCTTGATTCCCTTGCCTGACAAGAATCTATCTACCTCCACTCAAAAAATATTCAATGACCCTGCCTCCACCACCTCTGAGGCAGAGAGTTCCAAAGTCGCACAAACCTCTGAGAGAAAGAAATTTTCCTTCTCTGTCCTAAAAGGGCGACCCCTAATTTTAAAATAGTGCCCCCTAGTTCTGGACTCACCCACAAGAGGAAACATCCTCTCCACATCCACTTTGTCAAGACCGTTCAGGATCATATATGCTTCAATCAAGTCTCCCCTCACTCTTCTAAACTCCAGTGAAAACAAGCCCAGTCTGTCCAACCTTTCCTCATAAGACAACCTGCTCATTCCAGGTATCAATCTAGTAAACCTCCTCTGAAATGCCTCCAACACATTTACATCCTTCCTTAAATAAAGAGACCAAAACTGCAGATAGTATTCGAGATGTGGTCTCACCAATGCTCTGTATAACTTTTATTTTCAATTCCTCTCGTAATAAAGGATAGCATTCCATTAGCCTTCTTTATTACCTGCTGTACCTGCATACTAACTTTTTGTGGCTCATGCACTAGAACACCTAGATCCCTCTGCACCTCAGAATTCTGCAGTCATTCTCCATTTAAGTAATGCTCTGCTTTTTTTTATTTTTCCTGCCAAAGTGAAGAACTTCACATTTTCCCCCATTATACTCCATCTGTCAGATTTTTGCCCACTCACTCAACCTATCTATATCAGTCTGCAACCTCCTTCTAACCTCTTCACAACATACTTTCCTACCTATCTTTGTGTCATCTGCAAATTTAGCTACCATGCCATCGCTCCTATCATCTAAGTCATTGATATAAATTGTAAAAAGTTGAGGTCCCAGCGCAGACCCCTGCGGGACTCCACTCATCACATCCTGCCAATCAGAAAAGGACTCATTTAAGCATACTCTCTATTTTCTGCCAGCCAGCCAATCTTCTATCCATGCTAATATGTTACCCCCTACACTATGAGCACCTACTTTGCGCAATAATCTTTTACGTGGTACCTTGTCAAATGCCTTCTGGAAATCCAAGTACAGTATATCAACAGGTTCTCCTTTATCCACAGCGCATGTTACTCCATCAAAGAACTCCAATAAATTGGTTAAACATGATTTCCCTTTCACAAAACCATGCTGACTGTTCCTGATTACGTTGAGTTTTTCTAAGTGCCCAGCTATAGCCTCCTTAATGATCAATTCTAACACCTTCCCCACGACAGACGTCAAGCTAACTGACCTATAGTTAACTGATCCTTGCAGTACTCCACTAGTATCCAGAGAATGACCTGTTTATTCCCACTCTCTGTCTGTTAATCCACAGCAGTATATTACCCCAATCCTATATGCTCTAATTTTGTTCACTAACCTTCTGTGTGAGACCTTTTCAAAAGCCTGCTGAAAATCCAAATGCACCACATCCACTGGTTCTCCTTTATCTATGCTACAAGTAACCGCCTCAAAAAACTCCAGCAGGTTTGTCAAACATGATTTCCCTTTCATAAATCCATGTTGATTCTGCCCAATAATATCATTATTTTCCAAGTGTTCAGTTATCCCATCCTTTATAATAGATTCTAACATTTTCCTACTACTGACGTCAAACTAAACAGGTGTTATGACTGAGGCGGGTCACTCCACTGGTCACAACTAAGGACAACTGCTACAGTTACCGTTCCAGACATTAGGTCACACTCTAGGTGCACCCGATACAAAGGTACGGATGTATCTTCTTTGGCCTCCTTATCTCGAGAGACAATGGGTAAGCACCTGGAGGTGGTCAGTGGTGTGTGGAGCAGCGCCTGGAGTGGCTATAAAGGCCAATTCTAGAGTGACAGGCTCTTCCACAGGTGCTGCAGAAAAATTTGATTGTCGGGGCTGTTACACAGTTGGCTCTTCCCTTGCGCCTCTGTCTTTTTTCCTGCAAACTGCTAAGTCTCTTTGACTCGCCACACTTTAGCCTTGTCTTTATGGCTGTCCGCCAGCTCTGGCAAATGCTGGCAACTGACTCCCACGACTTGTGATCAATGTCACAGGATTTCATGTCGCGTTTGCAGACGTCTTTAAAGCGGAGACATGGACGGCCGGTGGGTCTGATACCAGTGGCGAGCTCGCTGTACAATGTGTCTTTGGGGATCCTGCCATCTTCCATGTGGCTCACATGGCCAAGCCATCTCAAGCGCCGCTGACTCAGTAGTGTGTATAAGTTGGGGATGTTGGCCGCCTCGAGGACTCCTGCGTTGGAGATACGGTCCTGCCACCTGATGCCAAGTATTCTCCGGAGGCAGCGAAGATGGAATGAATTGAGACATCGCTCTTGGCTGACATACGTTGTCCAGGCCTCACTGCCATAGAGCAAGGTACTGAGGACACAGGCTTGATACACTCGGACTTTTGTGTTCCGTGTCAGTGCGCCATTTTCCCACACTCTCTTGGCCAGTCTGGACATAGCAGTGGAAGCCTTTCCCATGCGCTTGTTGATTTCTGCATCTAGAGACAGGTTACTGGTGATAGTTGAGCCTAGGTAGGTGAACTCTTGAACCACTTCCAGAGCGTGGTCGCCAATATTGATGGATGGAGCATTTCTGACGTCCTGCCCCATGATGTTCGTTTTCTTGAGGCTGATGGTTAGGCCAAATTCATTGCAGGCAGCCGCAAACCTGTCGATGAGACTCTGCAGGCACTCTTCAGTGTGAGATGTTAAAGCAGCATCGTCAGCAAAGAGGAGTTCCCTGATGAGGATTTTCCATACTTTGGACTTCGCTCTTAGACGGGCAAGGTTGAACAACCTGCCCCCTGATCTTGTGTGGAGGAAAATTCCTTCTTCCGAGGACTTGAATGCATGTGAAAGCAGTAGGGAGAAGAAAATCCCAATAAGTGTGCGTGTGAGAACACAGCCCTGTTTCACGCCACTCAGGATAGGAAAGGGGTCTGATGAGGTGCCGCCATGTTGAATTGTGCCTTTCATATTGTCATGGAATGAGGTGATGATACTTAGTAGCTTTGGTGGGCATCCAATCTTTTCTAGTGGTCTGAAGAGACCACGTCTGCTGACGAGGTCAAAGGCTTTGGTGAGATCAATGAAAGCAATGTAGAGGGGCATCTGTTGTTCACGGCATTTCTCCTGTATCTGACGAAGTGAGAACAGCATGTCAACGGTCGATCTCTCTGCACGAAAGCCACACTGTGCCTCAGGGTAGACGCGCTCGGCACGGGTATATACTCCCATCCAATACCAGGCCTTGGCATTTGGTGTGCTCTCTGGTGGAAATATTATGCCTTTTCCCAGCAAAAGAGTTTGGGTGGCTCCTGTAACACTAAGTATAACTATAGGTTTATCTGCCTCACTTGAGGGATAAGGAGTTACTTTTCCTTTCGACAAGAATTCCCTATAACTTTCAGGTATCTTATTCACAACCACTGCACTTATAGTGGTTTTTGTATTTAGCCTTACAGCTGCAGTCAGAGCTACAGCCTGATCTGTTGTACTCTTGGTCAAGGCCCCTTTCTCTACATTGGCTTTGTGTACCCCAACAAATCCTATGCATTTACCCTGCAACATCCAGCATTCTGCATTGTGACAATGGTAACATTTAGGCTGGTGGACCTCACTTCCACCCTCAGCATCTTCCTTTCTGACCTGAGGAGGAGATCCTGGGGCGTTCACAGCAGTCCCTTCTTGTCCCTGTCCATTTGCCTTCCTTTCACCCTCCCACCTTCTATCCTTCTCAGGTTTGTGGGGGTGACAGACAAAGGGTTTGGGCATGTAAACAAGCTCATAATCATCAGCAATTTCGACTGCTTGTCTGGCTGCTGAAACCTTCTGATTCTCTATGTGGGTTCTTACTAATGGAGGAATGAATTTTTAAATTCTTCCAGGAGAATTAGTTCACTAAGGTTCTCATACATGGCTTCCATCTTTCATGCCTGTATCCAACAATCAAAATTAATTTGCTTTCCCCTCTCACATTCTACAAAAGTCTGCCCAGTCTCTGGAGGTTCCTAAATTTCTGCCTGTACACTTTAGGGACTAACTCATACACAGTGAGAATGACCATTTTCGGCATCTCATAATCTGCAGAAGCCTCCTCAAAAAGCATGGCCTAAAATTCATGAGCTCTGCCCATCAACCTGCTTTGCATAAGCAGTGTCCAGCTTTCCTTCGGCCACTTCATCTGTTAGGTTATCTTTCCAAAAGAAATGAAAAATGCCTCTATGTCCCTTTCTTCAAACTTAGAGAGGGCTAACACAAATTTAAACAGCTCTCCACTGAGTCCTGAGCTGGAGCCAGCTCTTTCCTCACCAGAACTTTCACGGGAGTCAAGACCACCCCTTTTCCTTAGCTCCAATTTTTTTAAAACTTTGAATTCCCTTCCTTCTCTTTCTCTTTGAAATGCTCTCTCTTTTTCCTTTTCCTCTTTTTCAAATTCAAGCTTCTTCATTGTCAATTCTCTTTCAAGCTCAAGTTTTTTCAATTCTTTTTTCTCCTTTTCTGTTCAAGCTTAAGTTTTTCCATTTCCTGTTCCTGCTCAAGCTGTTTCATTTGTAACTGAATTTTAGCTAATTCAACTGAACTACCCTCTGGTTTGCTTTCTTCTTCTTCCAATTTCAAATGGTGTGCTATTACTTCAATTATGTCTACTTTCGTAGTTTCTGGTTTTAACTCTAACACCAACAGGTCTGCCTAATCCTTTAGTTTAACCTTGGTTAAGTTTCTCAAATCACTCAGGGATACATCCTCCTTCCCCCAAAAAGTCGCAGCAAATGATAGAGACATTCCGATAGAGTAAACTGTAATCTAATGCACAAGAAACCTATACTTTTCTTTACTCTTTTCAATTATTATTGCCCCACTTACAATTGCACATCATTGGCGTTGGATATCCTGCAAAATGCCCCCTATTATATGTTACAACCGAGGCTGAAGGAGTGCACTGTTTATTCTAGTTCTACTTCTCCACAAGTCACAAAATATATTGAAATTTTTTCCCACTTACTGATACGGTCAATCATAAATTCTATTTTTATCCCAGAATAAAACACACCAACCAGGTTTCTTTAATAAACAAAAAAATTATCCTTTTGTTATAAAACATGTCTTAACCAGTAGTGAAACAAATCATAAACACACAGATCAAATAGAAAAGTTCCCTTTTTACCTTAGCCCCTCACACGCAAACACACACATACACCAGTTATCTAAAAAAAAATTACTCTATAGAGCTCTAGTACAAAACAAAATAAAAAGAAAGTTGGCCAAAACACATGCTAATTCTTGAAGAAAAAAGAGAAGATATGAAAAAATGTCAGTAGTCATTTTTGGTTTGGTATTCCAAATACGTTTAGATGGCTGTCACTGGGATCTTCTTGGAATGGTTCTTGTCAGGCGATGTTGAAGATCAGTTTGGGCAGGGTTTCCAGGGAAAATGCAGTATCAGGGGTTTCAGGCAGTTTCTGACACTTGCTTCTCAGCTTCTCAAGAGCTGGATAACTAGCCTGCTTTTCAAAGAGCTGGAACAGACTGAGGTGGGGTTTTGCCCTCTTGGCAATTTTCTCCAACTGTCTTTTCAAACTTATGTCCAAAGCAAAACTATAAATAGTGTCGCATGAGTCAAGCCTCCTGACCCCTATAAATCTTGACCTGTCAATTCTTGCTAAACATCTTCCCCAAGTCAAAACCAACCCCTGCTGGGTAATTATTTGAAGACAGTTGCCTTCCAGTAACTGTTTACAGTCCAGACCTCTCAGTGACCCTAGTGAAAAAAAGATCCATGGACTCCTTTTCAGTTTTAAACCATAAATCTTCAAAATGTAACAAAAAAATGGAAGCACTTGTAACACAGGTCTGTAGTTCTCCATTTTCTCTCTTGTTCTTTCTTAAATAGTGGAGTGACATTTGCTACTTTCCATGATGCAGGAACCCTTCCAGAATCTATAGAATTTTGAAAGATAACCACCAATGCATTCACTATCTCTATAGCCACCTCCTTCAATACTGATATAGCTCATCTGGTCCATGGGATTTATCAACTCTCAATCCAATTAATTTTTCAAGAACTACCTCTTTATCGATACTAATTTCTCTCAGTTTCTCATTTTTACAAGTCTCTCAGTTCCCTAGTATTTCTGGGACATTTTCTGTATCTTCTTCCATGAAGACAGACAAAAAGTTATTGTTTATTCTCTCTGCCATTTCCCTATTCTCCACCACAAATTCTCCCGTCTCCACCTGTAATGGACCCATATTTGTCCCAGTACTAGTGCCAGTGTTCCATGAAATGGAACCTTTCTTTCCCACACCACTCCTTCATACACGTGTTCACCTCCTTAATCCATTTATCCCTATGCCAATTTTCACGTGGCTTGGTTAATAATCTGGAGGTTATAACCATTGAGGTTTTGTTCTTTTATTTAGCTCCTAGTTCTGATACTCTTCATAAAAGACCTCTGGCCTATTCTTCGCTATGTTGTTGGTCCTGACATGGATTACAATGACTGGATCCTCCCTGCACTCTTCCAATATATTTTCAAGTCAGCCTGCAATGTGCCTAACCCTAGCACCAGATAGTCAATATACCATAGTGGGACTCTTGATCCTGTTTACAAAAGATGCTATACATCCCTCAATTATTGAATCCTCTATAATGATCACATTACCCTTTCCTCCTTCTCCTCCTCCCCTCACCTTTCCTAACCCCCAGGCAGCCTCCTGCTCCAAGGGACCATGGTCAGCATTCTGGCTATCTTCCTGACATTCTTTATCCTTATCTTCACAGGTAGCAAGTACATTGTACCCTGTTGGATAGGATCAGTTTCTGTGGATCCTTATTCTTTACCTTATCTGGGTTCCCCTTACTCTGTACACTACCGTTCTGATGTCGATAAAATGCCAGCGGGGCTGTAAAATGGCAATTAATGGGCCAGTTAATTACCTTAATTAGCTGCCCACCTCTGACCAGTGGGTTGCCAAGCCACTGCCATTCCCGCCTTTCGAAATATCCCCATGGCAGTGGGAAGATGTCAGGCTTCCCTCCTGATGACTTCCGCTGACATTTCACTAGCCCTTCCGCTTCCCAGCCCATCTCCAGAAGGCTGATAAAATCCCATCCTATGAATATAAGTAAAACTCTCCACAGAGATCGCTAGTTTTCTCAGTGGAGATCGCTGTCGTTTCATTGCTAACAGCAAATTACAGGCCATTTACTTTTTTAGCTTGTTGTAAGTCTTTTTTCTTTTTCTACTCACGAACTTGCACTAGGCACTAAAACACAAAACAACATTTTAAATACTTACTGCCTCATTATACTAGCCACAACAAGCATTGGAGACAGAAAGCAACACCTCCTTCCTGCTCTGCACCAAATTACCTCAACTTTTACACTCAGTTTACGATGCAGTCCATTTATAGCCACTCTGCGCACCCTGTTCTGTGGAGGCCAAATGATAGCAGCACATGCTGATTCATAACCATTACCGTGCAGATGTAAAGCACAATAATTAGAACAGCTATACTCACCAGAAGAATAATTACCTTTGACAGAGATAAAGTAACAAACTCAGTGCAAAAGTCAACAGATACTGCTTACTTTTATACACTTTTATGCACTTGTGACTGCAATGGAGCCAAGAGGTGTGAGGCCTCACATCCACTGCAGTATATCTGGAGACAAATATAAAGCCAAATTTCTAAATGTTCTCTGAGACTGTGCATAGTGTTCTTTAGATTCAATTGATAGGAATAAATAATAATGGTGATAGAGGGAAAGAAGAAATGGGAATGATATTAATCTAATGCTGGCTAACATACAAGGAATCTGGTTGTACAATGAATTGGGACACTCAAACCTGGCGTCCATTCAGTATTAGCAAAAATACTGTTGCTAGAGTAGGAAGTCCATTAGCGGCATTATAAATACATTAGTGAAGATTTCATCTGTTTGGTATTTCCAGTGAAATCGCAGTAAGTTCTTGTAAAAATAGTGATAGCTGCAGCAGCTAGAGGTTGCAACCCGACCACTTCTTTTCTGTACTGTGAAAATTTACTTTCGGAACACTGGGATGTTCTGCTGTTAGTTTATCACCCACTGCTGATTAATACCAATTAACTGCTTGTTCAGGGCTACAGACACTGTTTGAGGCTGTACTCCAATGAGTGAAATGAACTTTCAACAGTGCCTTTGCTCTGCACTGAGTTTGTTCCTTTATCTCTGGCAAAGGTAAATATCCTTCCGGTGTGTATAGCTGCTGTAATTACTGCGCTTTACATCTGCACAGTAATGGTTACTAGTGAGCATGTGCTGCTATCACTTGGCCTCCACAGAACATACACAGCATGATATTTCAATTAGTAGCAACATTTATTATGCATTACTGTGCAGATGTCTGTATTTACTGTGCCTATTACTATTACCGATTGCATGTGCAAAGCTGTGTTGATCCAAGATCGCATCTTTTCTGCAGAAATTCTGTGCCACAAATGAACAGGTGAAATGAATTTACTGGCTTGGTTCTGGTGCTCTTTTTACAACCTACGACTCATGCTGTGTTCCTTGGCGATGTCACATAGGCTGTGAACTGCCCATACTTAGTCCTTGGGATGTAGCAGCTATCAATCCAAGAAATTCCTGAGAGGTTTCTGCCACAATATCCAACGATTCAGACCCCTGTTCCATTGACACGTGCATTGGGCTTGGTGTTGCAACAAGCCTACCATCAACATGAGATTCCATTGTCAAACCTTGACTCCTGTTAAGCCTCATACTGCAATACATAGGTGTACAAGGAGCACTGTTCTGCTGCAATGTACAATGATGCACCTGCATGAACTGTAATTATTCCTAGAGAATAGTATGCAGTTGAACTCCTAAAGAATGGAAGCTAACACTCACTGCTTTTTGCAAGGTTTCTATAGCAGCATGTGAGATGTACTCACTGAGATTCTGGTCTCACTGAAGCTGCTGCAACAAGCACCATTTGTAACACTTAGAGTATCTGAGAACTTAAGTTCAAGATGCCTTTCCTGATCACTTTGCTCATGTCCATTAAGATTGTATAACATCTGGGACACAGGGAACTGACTGGATTGGATTCGTCACCTTTGACCCCAGTTCCCAGGTTCTCATGGTAACCTGTTACCATGGTCCCACAATCAACACTTTCTCCAGCAATTAACATCCAGAGTCTTCAAACCCGGTTGTACTGAATGGATTGGGTAGTGACTTTGTTATTGATTGACTTTTGTTGGGTAAGCATATAAAGGTGAGGAGATGGAGTTAAAACGTGATTCATTGGATGTTGGAACAGGCTGGGGGGACTGAGACAGAGCCTCCTATTCCTATGACAGGCTAGATTGCACAGGATCTGTGGAAGGAGTGGGCTAGATAGATCCAAGGACATTTTCTCTACATTACTACAGTAACTACCTTTCAAAAAGTACCTTGTTGGCTGTAAAGTGGATAATTACGTGAAGAGAAAAAGTTTGCAAAGTTACAGGGAAAATCTGGAAGAGTGGGACTAGCTGAATTGTTCTTGCAGAGAGCTGGCACAGACACGACAGGCTGAACAGCCTCCTTCTGTGCTGTAACCATTCTATGATTCTAATACATTGCCCCTCCCCCTTCCATAGAAAGTAAAATAGAGCGGATGTGAGATGGCCAGCTGATCTGATCCCATCAATTTCCCACTGGGCAGGTTAGGTTAAAATGATGCCCAATCGCTTTTAGAGGACCCAGCCTTTCCTCTATATTTCCCCTTGCATTGTTACATTGAGTGGACCCCCACCAAATATATGGGCTTGCATCCCTCTGTTTGACTCTCTGAGAGGTCTACATGCCCAAGCACATGAGCAGAGCCTTCTAAGCAACTGGGCATCTGTTCAGCATCTGAACCTAATATCTTAAAAGTATTATTCTGTTTGTGAGCCAACCTTCTTCTACATAGTTACCCGTGCAGTCGGTGACATTTCCTGTGTTTCTAAAATGTGGGTAGGCAAGGCTTATTTTGCTGAACTTCTTTTTGTTCCTGGGAGTGGCCAGTGACCAAACTTTTCCATCTTACACTTGTGAAAAGAGTACATGGACAACATAAATAAGAACTAGCACAGTATTCTTAATACGCAATCATGGCAGAACATAAAAGAAGCAAATAGTACCATTTTAATAAAGGGTGCTGATAAAGGAAGGTGCAAAGAAATTGCTATTTTATCAACAGGATTGAGCTTGGTGTGGTATTTCATCATCACAGAACAAGTGCCAATCATGACCTGTCTGTGAGACAAGTTTTAATGTTATACACTGAGACCTTGTGGACCTGAAATTGTGCCTTCCTCTGCTGTGCATTCATTAGTTAGTTAACAGTTAAACCATTTGAGAAATCTGAAACTGGCATTATCATCGATAAGTTTGCATTAATATTAATGTTAAAGTTGTGAAAGGTTTCTCCAGTGTATACATAAAATCAGAAATGGGGGAACAGTATCATTCATTTACCCCTAAGATAGGACTTAAGAAGCAAAAGCGAAGACATACCTGTTTATTTCTTGAAATCTTGGGTGTTGATCTGTGATGCCACTAAACTTTGGATAGAAACTATCTACAATTAAGTTTTCCCATTTTTGATGTGAAGGTGTATCGTTTTGCAATTGTGTTAATATGAAGAATGCCAAGAGGTTGCTGTGCTTTGTAAAGTGTCAAAAAATTCAACATGACTAACACACAAATTCTTGACACCTGTTAATTCAAATTATTTTCCACTGTGAAAAATGTTAAAATGAACCAGATGACACATAATTAAAACTGACTGTGAAAAAAACTACAGACCTATAGGGCAAATGGCACTTGGAACATGCACAACAGTTTTAATGTTCTCCAGACGTTCAGAATACAACACAAACCATAGAATTTCAATCAATAGCTGTATACTTTACCAGCCTCAATTCCTGATGCTCAGCTGTTGCTTGATAATGAAGTGCTATTTTTGTTTTTCTTTATACCACGCTCGCATGCCAAGTTGAAAGATGGTGATTTGCAGTTTATGCGCAGTTGGTGTTTCAAATCATAATTTGTGGATTTGAACACGAATTGGAAAATGTTGCAATTTTCATTTGGTTGTGTTAGAGGTAAAGTTAATGTGTGCAATGCTGTGAAATGATCTTTACTGCAACCTAGAACCACACCTGATTGATGTATTTAAGAATTCATGAAATAAAACATATCTAGAAGTGAGTTACAATCTATAGGGACCCAGCACAATTTCTCTCACTTCTTCCAGAAATGAATTAGGTCAAATCCCATGAAATATTTGCCCTTTTACAGTTGTCACCAGCTGCATGTTTGCTTTGTTCCCTATTTTAAAAATGGCCTTATATATAATATTTTAGATTGCCAATTGCAATCTACTGAAGTGGAACCTTTAAAAATCTCCAGGAGCTGGTGTTTATATAAAGACTATATAGGACCACAACTTTGAATGTTTGGTGATATCAGTGAGAAGATGAATGTACACTAAGTAGAAGCAATATGACAATAGCTTGGTTTCTGGTGATGTCACAATTTCCTGCTACGTGCTGAGTCTGCTATGCTATTTAAATCATTGTCAGTGCTCTTGACATTTGAATTCAGATAATGGAGTTGATGATCTAGAATTATGATGGTGTAAATCTATGGTTACAAAGCAAATATATAGTTAATTAGTTTTATTTCATCATATGCCATGACTACACTCCTTCCCATTCTTTTAAGGCTATTATGACATGTCACTATAGATGTCACTATAACCAGTGTCAGGTACTATCTGACATTGAGAGAAAAACATTAAGCTTGGGCAGTGTTAAACTGCTTTTCCTGTTTAGCCTGGTCCATGAGAGAGTGAGTTCATTGCAATGCGCACTGGTCTTCTTGTAAATTATCTACACTGTAGGGGCCCAACATTCAGTGCATTTACAGAGCTAGTTATGATGTTTTAGTCAAACACATGAACGAAATAGTGATCTCATGAAGTTGTATCATGATGCCTTTACAATAACAATGAGAAAAGTTTGTGTGTGCTGGTGTCACAATGGAACGTCATGATATCACCACTGAACTTTATTACTTGTAACAGCAACAACACTTTGACTTAACCAAATATGACTGGGAAGACACAGTGAAAAATGGATTCAATAAGATCCAGCAGGTTAATATTATGGTAGCTACTGGCTGCAGGAAACATGGGGGATGGAATTCAACTTTGACACGGGCGTAAAATGAGTAGCAGTGGATCAGCCGTCCATTATACAACTCACCAAATGTTCCTTTCCATTGAACTCAATAAGGCGTGTAACAGATGGCCAATCTGCTACCGCCCATTTTGCATCTCCGCTGAAGTTGAATTTCACCCTCATGTACTTCTAGTATTTGGGGCCAATGAGCAACATAAATCAACTTCATGTCTATTTTCAATGTATCATGAAGAAAGTTAGAATTGCCTTTGAAGTTCAAAACCTAAGAAATGTTGATGACATCAATGCAGATTTTCCTCTGAACTATGAAGAATTTCTGTGAGGCGGTACTTTGACCCATCTCATCCCTGCATCCCTGACCCTGAACAATTTATCTTAAGGTTCTTAAGGTGAAAGGACAAAGGAAATGCAACAAGAAATTTTAACTATGGCTCCAATTTTAATAATCCCAGTGTGCTGAAATTCATTTGAAAAGATATGGAGTCAATTATGCTGGCCAAAAGTTGGTGCACTGCAGCAGGATGCCTGCTCTGGGCATGCAATTTGCAGGTGCCATGGAGATAAGGCCCAGTTTTCAAATGTCTCAGGCCTGTTACTGACAGGAATAGGCAGGCAGCTTTGCTGGCTGGGAACCTGGAAGTTAAAATCTATGTCATAATATAAACATGCGTTATAATATGATACAGGATGGAGCCTCTATCCATCGTGTCCCCATTGTTACTGAAACTCTTTTGAGGGAGTAGAAATGTAGCAGGGCAGGATTTATACCGTCTGCTTTAGCCTGCCAGTGACCCCATCCAAATCCAAGAATAGTGCCCCTTTGATATTCGGGGAAGACTTCCCATTCCTTCAGAGGCTCCACAGGAGCACACCCCAGTGTTCATCACTGAAAACCTGGAGTTGTACCCTGCTGTTCTGAGGAGGAAAACCTGAAGCCCTTGCCAGGCGAAGCACAAAAGAATGTCATTATCCTCCATAAGGAATGAGGTGGGATTTAACTGTATCTGACCTTCTACTGGGGCCTTCCGAAGGCTTACAATGGAATTTACATCAGAAATGAGATTCACCAGACCAAACAGGAGTAAGTTGGGTGAGATCCCTGGGGTAAACAGGAATATCTCCAGACAAGCTCCCAAAATCAGTATTTAGAGTGGCTGAAAAAGAGCCCCTGCAGTCCCCCTCCTCTTGCACAATTTATGGTGGAGTTTACATGGGAGGGAAATTGAACAGGTGTGGAGTGCATTCTAAATTCTAGTCCCTGCCCAACCCCTCTCCCCCCACAATCAAATACAGTTGTAATAAAACATAGGCCAAAGCAAGTGCACCTGCAGAATGACAACCTAAGAATTATTGTAATATCTCTTAGCTGCAAAAAATATAGCATAAAAGGCAGTGATGTCAAGAGCATTTAAATGATTAACCAGGAACATTGTGAAATGTTGACTTCTGGCATTTTTTAAAAATGAGTTTGAAGAATGAACAAATGACATGTAGAGATATGCAAGTTAAAAGAATTGCTCGATAGATAATTTTTACCATTTTATCTATTTTAATAATATACATCCAAATATGTGTAATAGAGCCACTAAGTAATGAATTTACAGACATTCAAATCAAGTTTGGTTAACTCACATCTTAAATGCTTTCCTTTGACTGTTGAGTATTATAAAGAGGGAGTAGAAATGTAGCAGGGTAGGATTTACACCATCTTTAGCGGGCTTTAGCCTGCCAGTGACCCCATCCCAGTCCAGATTTACAGAATACCTATTAATAGAGAATTGTGAAAAAAAATCTCCGATTGTTTTGGATATAAATATAAACACATTGTGAGTCATGGCAACTATTCAAAATAGCAAAGTCTTCAAAGGATTGAATATGGACTCTTTCTGTGCAATCTCAGTCCTGATGCATGCTTTGCATTCCTATGCACTAACAATTTCAAATGCATGAAACACTTTGTTATTTTGAATAGTTGCCATGACTCACAAAGTGTTTAAAGTCAAGAAAATGCTTGAAATATTGAAAGAGACTGAAGTATTT